>NW_012098987.1:2096487-2161915 GCF_000951045.1 Mandrillus leucophaeus | reverse complement strand
AGGAAGGAAGAGGGGGAGGGAGAGAGGGAGGGAGGGAAAAGAAAGAAGAAGAGAAAAAGAAAGAAAAAGAAAGAAAGAAAAAGAAAGAAAGAAAGAAAGAAAGAAAAAGAAAGAAAGAAAGAAAGAAAGAAAGAAAAAGAAAGAAAGAAAGAAAGAAAGAAAGAAAGAAAGAAAGAAAGAAAGAAAGAAAGAAAAAGAAAGAAAGAAGGAAGAAAGAGAAAGAAATCCAAAACACCTAAGTACTTCTAAAGAGGTGTCCTAAAACTTAGAAAGTCAATGAATTCCTGAAAGGTTCTGTGTAAAGCAGATATGTATGTCAGATTCTAGCTTTGCACTGAGAATGGTTTGTATTCACGTTTTCTCACCAGACAAGAATCTGAAAATGGATGAACGGACCAGAAAATATGAGTCAAGGAAAAGTTAGAATGGAGATCTGACTGTGTCATTGGGATGTCAAATACCAACAGAATGTACCTGGAAAGGGAAGATCATCCCTATTTTTACTTTCATAAATCTTGGTGAAATATCTCATCAGAACTCTGTCTCTGCTTCTGTCCTCTTCTTTCCTCCTATCTTTAAGTAAAAATAAAAATGCTGTTAGGAATAATAATAATAATAAAATAACTATGGGGATTTTCAACTCAAATGGTAAATGAAAGACATTCATCTCCATGCTCTCCTGAAGCCTCATTGAGATGATGGAACAAAAACCATAAACCCAGAAGAAAAATAGAGAAGAAGAAAAGAAATAATAACAGCAAAAATGTAAAAGCTGAAAGCAGAGAAGTGCCATAGGGGACAATGCCAAGAAATGAGCCTGCTGGTACTGCAGAGCTCCTTAAAGGTTTAGAAACTGGGTCAGTGACCTCTGAAAGTGGGGATACAAGTGTGGCTGAAACAGGAAAATTGTTTCAAAGAAACAGTTAACTTCCTTGAATCCCACTCCCATTTGGCAGGCAAGCAGTTACTCTTCCCCTTCCCCAGTGGACACCTGGATGTTCCCTCTCTGAACAGGTTGAACAAGAGGGATTCTGGACTTAGGGACACTAGGCCAGCCAAGAGCAGGAGCATCATCCTGAAAGAGGAGGGATGGGTGAAAATCTGATGGCTACACACTTACCCCAGCTTCCTTCTGCTTTGTTCCAAAAATGCTGGTAACTGCTCTTATTAGCCCTGGAGAAAAGACAGATGATTCTTTTATGATAAAACAACCAGTCTGAGGCCAATACACACATGAAAAGATGCTCAATATGACTAATCACCAGGGAAATGCAAATTAAACCCACTAGGATGGGCCACTATTAAAAAAAAAAAGAAAAGAAAAGAGTAGAGGTTGATGAGGAGGTGGAAAAAATGTAACTGTTGTGTACTAGTCCGTGGGAATGTAAAATGTGTGATCCATCAACTCCATTCCTAGGTATATATCCAAAATAACTGAAAGTAGGATCTCAAAAAGATATTTATATGTCATTGTTCATAGCAGCACTATTTATAATAGCCAAAACGTGGAGGCAACCCAAGTGTCTATTGATGGATGAATAGACAAACAAAATGTGCTATATTCATACAATGAAATAGTATTCATCATTAAACAGGAAGGAAATTTGGACACATGCTACCATATGGATGAACATTGAGAATATTATGCTAAGTGGAATAAGCCAGTTCCAAAAAACACACATACTGTATAATGCTACTTCTATGAGAAACATAGAGCAGTCAAATCATAGAGACAGAAAGTAGAATGGTGGTTGCCAGGACAGGAGGGAGGGAAGAATGGAGAGTCATTGTTTAATGGGTAGTTTTGACTTTACAGCATGAAAGAAGACATTCCAAAAGTTAAACTTATGTGACAGCATTTACTTTGTCAGTCCAACATTTTTTTTCTAATGTACTAGGCACTGTTCTAGCTATTGAGAATACCGCAGTAAACAAAACACACACACACATTCCAAGGCTAGCATTTTTTTTTTCAAAAAAAAAAAAAACGTTTAAAAAATACAATTGAGGGCCGGGTGCAGTGTCTCACGCCTGAAATCCCAACACTTTGGGAGGCCGAGGCAGATGGATCACCTGAGGTCAGGAGTTCGAGACCAGCCTGGCCAACGTGGTGAAACCCCTATCTCTACTAAAAATATAAAATTAGCCAAGCGTGGTGGCACATACCTGTAATCCCAGCTACTCGGGAGGGTGAGGCAGGAGAATCGCTTGAACCCGGGAGGCAGAGATCACACCATTGCACTCCAGCCTGGGCAATGAGCAAGACTCCGTTCCAAAAAAAAAAAAAAGAATACAATTGAAGAAATGTCTCAGAAAGTAGAAAAACTAGAGGCAGTAGGAAATTTTAAGACTAATTCAATTAGAGGCTGTCTTGTGTGAAAAATAATATTAATGAGAGCTCTACAAAGAATAAGCAGAGAAATCAGGGGGAAGAAAACTATGTAAAATAAAATCAAGCAAACTTTCCAGAACTGATGAAACCAAATTTCAGATTGAAAGAACCTATTCATAAAAAAAATTCAGCAAAATTCATAAATGACCCATATCAAGGCACATTTTAGTGAAACTTCAGAATACCAGAGCAAAAGAAATGTTCTTAACTTTAGAAAAGGGAAGATAACTTTTGCTCAATACAAATAAGAATCAGAATGGCATTAGAGCTCTTCATTGCAATTCTGGATGCCAGAAGAAAATGTGGCAATGACTTAAATAACCTGATGAAAACCATCACCATGCTAGAATTCTATACTTAGGCAATCTATTTCTTCCATGTACCCTTTCTCATGAAATTACTAGAGGATATGATCCACCTACAAAATGGAGTAAACCAGGAAAGTTTAGCATATGAAACATGAGAATGAAGAAACATCCACAGAGGACAGGGAAGGCGGATGGCATGTCTACTGCTGTGCTCAAGCCTAGAAAGCAGCTGGTCTAGATTGTAGCAGAAAGTAGAAGATTCCCATAGGGATGTCTCCAGGACAACAATGAAACTGACAGATTACTCGGTAAGTCTGACTCTACTGAGAGTACTGTTAGAGTTCTGTCAATGGGTTTGGGTCATGAAGTAGTGAAGTTATTGTATATGACAGAAAACTAAACAAATAAAAAAGAAGGAGAAATAGAAGAAATGTAATCATGGTGTATTACATGACCCAAATTTATTAATTCTAATAATAATTATTACCAAATAATTATTACTCTAACAAAAAATATAATGACACTATCAGGAGGATGAGGGAATAGTGTGAAGGAAATGGATGGGAGAAAGGAAAGCTAAATCCTTATTCTCTATAAATCAATAACATGAGCCGGGCACGGTGGCTCATGCCTATAATTCCAGCACGTTGGGAGGCCGAAGTAGGTGGATCACCTGAGGCCAGGAATTTGAGAACAACCTGGCCAACATGGCAAAACTCTGTCTCTATTAAAAATACAAAAAATTAGCTGGGCGTGGTGGCAGGCGCCTGTAACCGCAGCTAGTCGGGAGGCTGAGGCAGGAGAATTTCTTCAATCTGGAAGGCAGAGGCTGCAGTGAGCCTTGATCATGCTATAAATATAATAAAATATGGTAAGGGATAGTTCAAAAATCACTAAAATTAAGAACTTTAATCTGAAATAGTGGGTAAATTCCCACTTACAAATTTTCTTATAGCAAATGTTGGCATATTGAATTTATTTACAAAAATGAGTTATCTGGAATCTTTAGTATTTCGTCTCTATTAGCCTTGTTTGTGTATGGCTCTGTTGTTGCATTTTTCTGATTGTTTAGGGGCATAACTTAAGAAACTACCCAGGTCTTACAGTTCCTCCAAACTCCACAGAAATGTCACCCAGTTAATGCTGTTCTACCCCAGTCTTTGGAGTAATGCAAAGCCTACTGATGTAGCTTGTAGGCAGGAATTTTCCTGCACTATGACCCTGATTGGTAATGATCCTCCTTTGTAACTTGATTAATGAGTGTTACGTGTGATTAATGAGTGGGATGATGAAACATTAAACAGCTGAATATAATATTGAGTATCTGGCTGTTCAGAAGGTCACTTTTGGATATCAGCTAAAAATATTGGTGAAAAATATTCTATGCCTGCATAGCTGTCCAGGGACCTAGAAGGCCACCTACTTCTTTGCCTCTCAAAAAGTTATTCCAAAGTGTTGTCAGAAGAAAAGCATAATAGTTTACAAAAGTAGCTCTAAAGTAGAACACCGGAGATGTGAAATTCTTTTGTCATCTTGTAGTTTATCTTCTAAAATTCATTTAAATTTTGTGTTCATACACATTTGTGTTTGTTAAATACATACTATTCTAATAGCTAACATTTACTGAACATTTTAGGCTGTGCTGTGCCTAGTACTTTACATACAGTTTCTTAATCTTCACAGCTATTATATAAGATAGATTTTATCCTTATTATATATAAAAGGAAACAGAAACACAGTCAGGTTGAGTAATTTGCTGAAGACCACACGGCTAGTAAACAGTGGGAAAAGGAAGTAAACATTATGGCATCGTTTCTAAGCACGCAGCCTTTGCTTTCAGACTCTTTGGAATCCTTCAGTCTTTTATAACTGCCTCTTTTATCTATGGTTCCCAGTTTTTCATAAGGGGTATTAGGACTGCATTTGAAAAATCATGAATCTGTTTCATCTACTCTCATTCATTATGACAGAAACCAATAGAATCAGCGTCATCATTTTTAACAAATATTGATCAACAAATTATTGATTTGATTAAAAAATCTGTAGATGTTTTATTCCTGGCATTAATACTATCAATATATTTGTATCAATTACCTGGAAGCCCTTAGTGGAGGGTCACTTTGGAAACAGTGGGCTGGATCTAGGTGTTCTTTTGCTCCATTGATAACACTCTCCACCAGCTAGACACCAAAGCCCATGGAGATGACATTTATTGAGCGTATACAATGTGCCAATTACTCTGCTAGCTCTGTGTGTGATATTTCACTTACTACCAAACACAAATCTTGGAGGCAGGATATATTTTTTCCCCATGTGACAGATGAAAAATGTGCTTCACAGGGAAGGATACATAATTTTCTGAAGATCACCCAATTAATGAGTCATAGGACCAGGAGTCTTGCAATGTCAGATTCAGCAACCTGCGCCCTTCACCATTATGCTATATTGCTGACCACTTGCATCTTTCCGTCCTCACATTTAACAATGCAATAGTCAGATTTAATGGTCATTTTCCAGCCTCATGTTTTAGATGTCCTTGGTGGTATGTACATTCCCATCTATTCCCATGGTATTGAACTGTTATCTTTGCATTGATTGCTAGCCTACATTGCGAGGTTCACTGAGTGAATATGCCATACATTCTTGGAGCCCTCAATGTCGCGTGCTCGCAGAGTACTCCTGTGCACATAAGGGCTTTTAACCAGGGAAACATCCTTTTGAGTTGAAAGGCTTATGGAATGGACTTCCCAGCCAGAATATCAAGGTTCTTTCATGCATTACAGCGAAAGTCTTTCTCTGGTGTTTTTTGATCAGAAAAACAATTTAAGGATGATTTGAACTCTTTTTCTAAAATTTTCTAAGCTCGATCGTCTGAGGCAGGGGTTTCTCAACCTCGGCACTATTGACATCTTGGGCCAGGGAGTCCTTTGTTTGGTGGGGGCTGTCCTGTAAGTTGCAGGATATTTAGCAGCATCCTTGGCCTCCACCACTACCTGCCAGTAACTGCCTACCCCCTACCATTAAGACAAGCAGAAAAATGTCTCCAGACACTGCCAAATGTCTCCTGGAAGGACAAAATTGCACCCAGTTGAAAAACGCTGGTCTAAGGTAAATTCCAACATAAATTCTAATGCAGAACTTCATAAAGTGTTATATTGAGTTTTATTTATTTCAGAATACTACCCTCTAGCCTGACTTCAATATAAAGCTTATTTCGGCAATTTTTACAGTTACTGTAAGATCAAAAGAAAGTACAGTAATCACTATATTTTTCCTCTTTTTTCAATGCCTTCTATTTTCTTAAAATCAGATGCTTCCAAAGCACAAATCCCTCATGCACAGCTTCACGTCAAGCTCCAAGCTCACATATTCACCTGCATGACCACCATCTTCTCCTGACCATCCCCCAGGAACCTCAACCCTGTGTTCCACGCTGAACTCATTCTCTGACTCAACAAATCTCTTCTTTCTTTACTCCCAGCATAAAATTTGTTTCCAAATATTTTTTATTTGATTTCCTAAATGTCTCTTGAGTCTGTCCTCTTGGCCTCCCTCTGGTTACTTCCTCAATTCAGACTCATTTTCCATCTACACTGCAGCAGCGGCCTCCTGACTGCCTCCAGTCCATCCTCCACACTGCTGCTCAAGCCAACTCTGCAACACAAACCTATTATTTAACTTCCTTGAACACCATCCAAATTCCCTTAGCAGGGCTTGTGAAGCCTTTTGTAAAGCATCCCTTGCTCTCCACCGTATTATAATAATAAATTAGTGAAGGCTGTGTTCGCTGATAGAATAAAGGCACTCTACAAAGTTGAGGGACAAATTAAGTACATAAAATATTAAAACTTTATCTATCCTGTTATTTTCAAGTAATCTTAGTGAGATGGACTTGAGTATGTAAACTTCTGAGGTTTGAGTGCTTTTTAAATTAGGAAAGATTTGAAATGTCAGCACACACTATCAGGAGTGCCAAAAACAGCCTTATTTTCTCTACTAATGAATTTAATTTCCGTTTTAGATTTAACTTCTTATTTTTCCAGGTAGAAAAATCTTAACCTCAGCTGATTCAATGATTCCTCCTGTATTGCATCTAAGTTCTGAGACCTTAGTTAAGTCATAATAGAGTTTTTAGTGCAAACCATGACACTTTCTAGAGTGAGAAGCACTGCTGCTTAACTATTAGGCTTGAGGCAACTGGCATAAATCAGGGCTTTCCTGGGAAAACAGTGATATATGTTAGTCCAGTAACATAAGGGTGTGGGTCTTTGAGGATATTCAGTCATCAGTCTGTTTGTGCTAGGTGGACAGACAGTACTATATACAGGTACATTAGAGTCCAGACGGGGAAATGTTCTGCCTCATTCCTATCTGGGTCTTTGCTTCTCTGTGGTCATCTTTGGTCATATGTCTCAGCTGCTTCCTCCCTCACTTTCATCTCTGATCTAGCTTGCTCCCCAGTCTCTCCAAGCTCCACTGAGATGGGCAGAAAAAAATGGAATCTCCGACCCTTCACAGAGATGGAACACAGCTGTCTCAGGCATTTCTACTGAACCAATTTGTTATTTATTTTAATTAATTAATTAATTTATTTATTTATTTATTTAGCTTTAAGTTCTGGGATGCACGTGCTGAATGTGCAAGTTTGTTACATAGATATACATGTGCCATGGTGGTTTGCTGCACCTATCAACCTGTCATCTAGGTTTTAAGCCCCGCATACATTAGGTATTGATCCTAATGCTCTCCCTCCCCATGTCCCCACCCCACAACGGGCCCCAGTGTGTGATATTCCCCTCCCTGCATCCATGTGTTCTCATTGTTCAACTCCCACTTTTGAGTGAGAACATGCAGTGTTTGGTTTTCTGTTCCTGTGTTAGTTTGCTGGGAATGATGGCTTCCAGCTCCCTCTTATGAGTGAGAACATGCAGTGTTTGGTTTTCTGTTCCTGTGTTAGTTTGCTGAGGAAGATGGCTTCCAGCTTCATCCATGTCCCTGCAAAGGACATGAACTCATTCTTTTTATGGCTGCATGGTATTCTATGGTGTGTATGTACCACATTTTCTTTATCCGGTCTATCATTGATGGGCATTTGGGTTGCTGAACCACTTTTGTGTCGTGATAGATGCAGAAACATTCCATGGGGCTTGCAACTGTCTTGACCTCCGCCTCAAAACCCAAATAGAGCTCACCACTGCCCTTGGATTCTGAACTCTATCTCTGGTTTCTATTCCACACCCCACACCTAACTAGGAAATAGACTTTGGGTGAGATACAGAATTGCTTTTCAGGAATCCACCTGCATGGATTCCTAAAGACAAAGTTATTTTTCTTCTTCTCTTTGCTTTCCCTATGTAATATTTACCTCTTCTATAACAAGGTAGCCTGCTTTGCCTTTTTTCTAAGATTTGTTGTTTGTGACATAAACAGTATATCCTAGTATTATAGATTTTAAAATGAAAAATTCTAATTGAAACCCAAAGGTGATTCCTTTGTTTGTGTGTCTTATTCTATCTCCCCAGAGAAACTAAATGCTGCTGACAATAATGGGTGAAAGCCAAAGATATAAGAAACTAGAGAGAGTAATACAAGTCAAATATTTGATAAGCATAACAACATTAAATGTTTTCATCTACTGAATGCAAATATAGTACAGAGTAGAAAAAAATGTGTATGTGAGTTGCAATGGTAAATTTTACATGTCAACATGGCTAGGCTATGGTGGCCAGTTGTTTGGTCAAACACCAGTCTAGAGGTTGCTGAGAAGGTATTTTTAAAATGTGATTAAGGGGGAAAAGGGACATACCTTAAGGTAATAAAAGTCGTTTATGACAAACCCACAGCCAACATTATACTGAACAGGGAAGAGTTGAAAGTATTTCCCCTGAGAACTGGAACAAGACAAGGATGCCCACTTTTACCACATCTATTCAACATAGTAGTTGAAGTTCTAGCCAGAGTGAAAGAAATAAAGAACATCCAAATTTGTAAAGAGGAAGTAAGACAGTTGCTGTTTGCCAGAGATATGGCTGTATACCTAGAAAACCCTAAAGACTCATCCAAAAAGCTCCTAGATCTGATAAATGAATTCAGTAAAGTTTCAAGATACAAAATCTATGTGCACAAATCAGTAGCACTGCTATACATCAAAAGTGACCAAACTGAGAATCAAATCAATAACTCAACCCCTTTTAAAACAGCTGCAAAAAAAAAAAAAAAAAAAACTTTAGGAATATACCTAACCAAAGAGGTGAAAAATCTCTACAAGGAAAACTACAAAACACTGCTGAAAGAAATCACAGACGACACAAACAAATGGAAACACATTCCACGCTCATGCACAGGTAGAATCAATATCGTGAAAATGTTCATACTACCAAAACAATCTATAAATTCAACGCAATTCCCATCAAAATACCATCATCATTCTTCAAATAACTAGGAAAAACAATCCTAAAATTCATGAGAAACCAAAAGAGAGCCCACATAGCCAAAGCAAGACTAAACAAAAAGAACAAATCTGGAGGCATCACTTTATCCAACTTCAAACTGTACTAACAAGGCTATAGTCACTGAAAAACAGCATGGTACTGGTGTAAAAACAGGCATGTATACCAATGGAACAGAACAGAGAACCCAGAAATAAAGCCAAATACTTACAGCCGGCTGATCTTTGACAAAGCAAACAAAAACATAAAGTGGAAAAGGACACCTTATTTAACAAATGGTGCTGGGATAATTGGCTAGCCACATGTAAAAGAATGAAACTGGATCCTCATCTCTCACCTTATACAAAAATCAACTCAAGATGGATCAAAGACTTAAATCTAAGACCTGAAATCATAAAGATCCTAGAAGACAATATTGGAAAAACCCTTCCAGACATTGGCTTAGGCAAAGGCTTCATGAGCAAGAATCCAAAAGCAAATGCAACAAAAAAGAAGATAAATAGATGGGACTTAATGAAACTTAGAAGCTTCTGCACAGCAAAAGAAATAATCAGCAGAATAAACAGACAACCCACAAAATAGGTGAAAAATCTTCACAAACTATGCATCTGACAAAGAACTAATATCCTGAATCTACAAGGAACTCAAGCAAATCAGCAAGAAAAAAACAATACTCATCAAAAATTGGACTAAGGACATGAATAGCCAATACCCAAAAAAAGATATACAAATGGCCAACAAACATATGAAAAAATGCTCAACATCACTAACGATCAGAGAAATACAAATCAAAATCACAGTTCAATACCACCTTACTCCTGCAAGAATGGGCATAATTTAAAAAAATTTTTTTTGTGGTATCTCTTTATTTTTATTACTTTTGAAGAAAATTATATTACTTTATAATATAATTAGATTTGAGCACAATGATTGGGATTCAAGTGAAAAACTACAGAAAAATTATAGAAATTATTTGACAAAGGGCTGGGAGTGGTGGCTCATGCCTGTAATCCCAGTACTTTGGGAGGCTTAGGTGGGCGGATCACTGAGGTCAGGAGTTCGAGACCAGCCTGACCAACATTGAGAAACCTCTTCTCCACTAAAAATACAAAATTAGCCGGGCATGATGGTGCAGGCCTGTAATCCCAGCTACTCGGGAGGCTGAGGCAGGAGAATTGCTTGAACCTGGGAGGTGGAGGTTGCAGTGAGCTGAGATCACGCCATTGCACTCCAGCCTGGGCAACAAGAGCGAAACTCCGTCTCAAAAAAAGAAAAGAAAAAAAATTAATTGACAAAGTAAGGTCAACTAAGTAAAAGCATGAATTATTTCATGATTCTCAAGCCTGGTTGTACATCAGAATCACCTGAAGAGCTTTCATAAAATGCACATATCCAGGCTCTCCTTAGACATGTTGAATCAGACTTTCCAGCCTGGGAATCTGTGTTTTAAAATCTCCTTGGTTTTGAAATTCCTGACTTTCTGTTCCCAGTTTCACATATTGTTATAACACAACATACTTTATACCATAGCTTGAGTTCTACAAGACTGGTCAGTGGTCAGACAAGCCAGAAGGAACCTTAGATACCAGCTTCTCTGATTTGCTTATCTAATGCTCTCTTACCCAAAGGAGACTTTGGTGATTAGATAGCAGAAAATGTTAGCATGGATGTGGTGAAAAAAGGAACACTTTTACACTGCTGGTGGGAATACAAACTAGTACAACCACTATGGAAACAGTGTGGAGATTCCTTAAAGAACTAAAAGTAGAACTACTATTTGATCCAGCAATCCCACTACTGGATATCTACCCAGAGGAAAAGAAGTCATTATACTAAAAAGACACTTGCACACACATATTTGTAGCAGTACAATTGAATTGTGAAGCTATGGAACCAGCCTAAATGCCCATCAACCAACGAGTGGTTAAGAAAAGGTGATATATATATATATCTCTCTCCATGGATTACTACTTAGCCGTAAAAAGGAATGAAATGAAATTATGGCATTTGCAGCAACCTGGATAGAGTTGGAGACCATTATTCTAAGTGAAGTAACTCAGGAATGGAAAACTAAACATCATGTGTTCTCACTTAAAAATGGGAGCTGAGCTATGAGGATACAAAAGCATAAGAATGACATAATGGACTCTGGGGACTTGGGGAAAGGCTGGGAGGGGAATGAGGGATAAAAGACTTCTCATTAGGTGCAGTATACACTGCTTGGGTGATGAGTGCACCAAAATCTCAGAAATCACCACTAAAGAACTTATCCATGTAACAAAACACCACCTGTTCCCTAAAAACTATTGAAATAATAACAAGAAAATGTGACTAATATGTAAATCAATAGACTTTGGGGAACGTTGATTACCATCCATAATGCGAGTGAACTTTATCTAATCATTTGAATGCCCTAAGAGCAAAGATGGAGGCTTCCCAAAGAAGAAGGAATTCTCAAGACTGCAATATTAGAAGGGGCTAGATTATTTCTTAACCAAGCAGCACATAGTGAGAATTCCATGACATTAATAAGACAGGGAAATTATTTACCTCACTAATAATTTATAAAACAGAAACCAAGTGACTGCTCTTACTTATTATAGATGACAGAAAGGCACTTAATAAAATCCAATAGCCATTCCTGTTACAAAATTTTAAAACTATAACAGCAAATATAACAATAAAAAACTAAACCTTTTAATTAACTAGAAAGAACAATAATTTCTCAATATAATAAATAAAACTTAGAAATATATAGCAAATTTTATCCTAACAACAGTGATGTTTTTTGGCTGTGTCCCCACCCAAATCTCATCTTGAATTGTAGCTCCCATAATCCCCACTTGTCATGGGATGGACCCAGTGGGATGTAATTGAATCATGGGGCTGGGTGTTTCCCATGCTGTTCTCATGATAGTGAATAAATCTCACAAGATCTGATGGTTTTATAAAGGGCAGTTCCCCTGCACACACTCTGTTGCCTGCCGCCATGTAAGATGTGGTTTTGCCCCTCCTTTGCCTTCCACTATGATTGTGAGGCCTCTCCAGCCATGTGGAACTATGAATCCATTAAACCTCTTTTGCTTTACAAATTACCCAGTCTCAGGTATGTTTTTATTAGCAGCGTGAGAACAAACTAATACAGACACTCAAGGCATCCAGTTTAAACCAGAAACAAATAGGCTGTGGTCAGCTGTCACTACTGTTCCTCCAAATGATTTTGGTGTTCCAGCAAATGCGAAAGAACAAAATAATAAAGAACTACAAATATCGAAAAGGAAGAACACATTAACAAAATCCATAAATTATATGTCAATTCCAAGAGAACCAACTGAAATCAGAGTGTGATAAGACAGCCAAATGTAAGGTAGACATAAAAAACAACAGCTTTCCCTGTACATTGAGAATAACCAATCAGAAAACCAAAAGAAGAAAAGACCTAATTCACATTACCAATGCTTATAATGAAACTAGGATAAATACAACTTAATACAACATGTTTATAAGCTATTTGACAGAAACCTATAAAATGTTACTAAATAACATAAAAGATGAATGAAAAAATGATGAGAAATGCATGCCACATTGCTGGATGGGACAAATCAAAATTTTAAAGATATTAATTATCCTTAACAAGTTTCCAGTTAGTGAATTTCTGTCAGAATCTTTGTGTCTGTGTGTATGTGTTTGGGTGTGTGTGTAAATCTACTTATAATTTGATATACTTTAAAGTAAGTATTTAAAGTTAACTGAAGAAGAAATAAAAATTTGAATAAGCAAATAATCATAGAACAATATTTTCTTTCTTTTTTTATTTTTTTTGGAGATGGAGTCTCACTTTGTCACCTAGGCTAGAGTGCAGTGGCATGATCATGGCTCACTGCAGTCTCAACCTCCCAGGCTCAAGTGATCATTCTCCCTGTCTCCTGAGTGGCTGGGACTACAGGCATCTGCCCCCATGCCCAGCTGATTTGTGTGTGTTTTGTTTGTTTGTTTGTTTGTTTGTTTGTTTGTTTTAGAGATGGGGTTGCACTATGTTGCCCATGCAAGAACAGTTCTTAAAAGTTACCGGAAAAATAGTTCCTCTTCATAAAACACCAAGTCTACCAAACCATCTAGAATTTTACCAACCCTTCCAGAATTCTACCAAAACTTCCAGAAGCAGCTAAGTTGTGTACAATTTAAATACAAAAACAAAAAGCTTTCTAATTAATTCTCTGCATCTTCAATAGTGTTGTTATTGAGCCTAATAACAATAGCACATGCACATGTAACATATACTCTCCACTTCAAAGCAAACTCAATTATTTATATTGAGGCAAAAATTCTAAATGAAATATTAATTGAGTTTATATTTATCAAATGTTTACAGCTATGCAAATATTCTCAAGCAAAAAAAAAAAAAAAAAACAGTGTCTGGAATACATTAAGTCCAATATAGGAACTTAAGTGTAAATTAATTAATAAATAAGTAAATGTAAATTAAATCTAACAGGAATGTAAGGATTATTTCCCATTGAAATATAGTAATCACATTAGTAACTTAACGGAGAAAGATTATATGATTAAAAATGCAGATTTTTAAAAGCATATACTATGTTTATAAGCGATTGATAAGTTTGTAAATTATCTAATCTATTCAGCAATATTAAAACACTCTCATAAATAACTTCTGGGTCGAAGAAAAATTTAGAGCTGCAGCATAGCATATTTAGAAAGTAACAGCAAAATACTATATATAAAAACTTGCAAAATGCAGTCAAAATTGTACTGAGTGTTAATAGCACAAAGTAATTTTTAAAATAAAGTAAATAATGTAGTCCTTCAACTCAAGCAGTTAAAAAAACAAAGATATCTTAAAAAAAAGAAAAAAGAAGTAAATAAAAATTATAAAACTTAAATCAACCAATAAAAGATACAGAGTTACTGAGATAAGTACGTTGCTATTTAAGTCTTGAATGATGTCAGCGATACCAACTGTAACCCTATTCTGGCACTGGTCTGGTCCAGGGTGAGGTGACAAGTTCTATAGCACATTGTTTTAAGCACAAACTTAAATACAGTAGCAGCTAACTATCTAGTAATCTCTAGCAACCTGGTTGGATCTTCCCTGCTCATGAAATCTCTGCTGATTCTCTCTCTTTCTTTCTCTTCCTTCCTTCCTTCGTTCCTTCTTTCCTTCCTTCCTTCTTTTCTTTCTTTTCCTTCTTTTCATTCTTTTTCTTTCTCTCTCTCTTTCTCTCTTCTCTCCTCTCTCTCTCTTTCTCTCTTTCTCTCTTCTCTCTTCTCTCTCTCTCTCTCTCTCTCTCTCTCTCTCCCCCCCTGTCATTTTCATTTAAAGATATCTAGAACACAGGTCAGCAAGCTTTCTCTACAAAAGTCGAGATAGTAAATATATGAGGCTTCCAGGCCCAACTGATGCACCAGATTTGGCCTGCAGGCTATAGTTTGCTAAGTCCTGATCTAGAGTAAAAATATAAAATGTGAAAATTCAGTAGCTAAGTAGAAAGTCAGCAGCCTGCAGCTGCTTATATTCATAGACATTGTGTCTAAGGCTGAGTAGGTGGTCATCTACTACATGGTATAGGCCAAAAAGGGGAAGGTAGCTACTGAAGCCACATCAGTAGTCTGAGCATGGTGGGCACCAGGACACAAAGTTGAGAGTGCTTGACCTGAACAGAGCTTGCTGTAGGTGTACATTCCCTGGAAACTGCTCCTCCACCATTTGTTTCTTTGTATTGAGAGAACATCCTAATCATCAGAATCTGAATGTCTTCCACTGATGAGAAGATAAGACAAACTTGTATCTACCTGCACTTTCTCAGTATTTCAACATTTAAGAGAATTTTCTTTCAGGTTTCTATTCTACTTATGCCAAATGCCATATTCAACACCTGCTTCTAGGCTGAGATTTCAGAAACTTCTTTTGTTAGAATGAGAAAATGAATTGCAATAAAAGAAAGAATAGTTATCTCTTGTCCTTGAAGTAAGGTGTAGGAGCAAATTCTGTAGGTTTTTATTAATAAATTATTTGTTAGGGTTTAATCTAGTTTGACCTCTGTGAGAGTGCTTTTGCTGAGCTGTAGTACACACAGTACAGTCTAGACCAGTACTACCCATCTGAAATATAGTAATGTGAACATAAATGCAATTATAAATCTTCTAATAGTCACATTAAAAAGTTTTTTTAAAATAGGTGAAATCAATTTAATAATATATTTTGCTTTACCCTATGTAACCAAAACTTTATCGTTTCAATATATGAGCAATATAAAAATGATTAATGAGATATTTCACATTACCTTTGTTCATGCTAAGTCTTCAAAACCCTGTACATATTTTCCACTTACAGAACAACTCAACCTGGACTAGCTACATGTGGCTAATAGCTAACATATTACACAGCACAGATCTAGACTAAAATGTGTTGTGAAAAATAATTAAAAAGACATTTCTGTGCATTATTGTAAATCTACAGGTTATTAAAAGAAGAAAATATATTTAAGGTTTAATTTTTCTATCTGGCTCCTTCATTATACAAATGGAAACACTAAAAATTAGCAAAGTTAGATGATTCTCTGGAAATCATTCAGTTAATCAGAGTGGCAGAATCAAGACAACAATCCAACATTTCTTATTCTCAGCTATAGCCTTTAAATAAAGTCACTAAATATATAAAGAATATCTGTTAGGATGGGAAAAAATCAAATATCCAATCAAATGGGCTTAAACAATACCTTGGATAATCTTGATACCTAACATAACAAGATTCCCACGTTGGTTGCTTCAGAATCTCAACAGAGTCATCAAAAGTTCCAGTTCTTTCCATCCTGCTCTGCCATCCTCTCTGTGTCAGCTTTGCCCTCAGCTGGCCCCTTCCTGGTTGCAAGATGGCTGCTTCTATCCCAGAAAAAAACCTCCAGCAAGAAGGATGTATGGAGGAAGAAAGGAGCAGTATCTTTACACGCCTTTTTCTTAAGAGAGAGAAAACTTTTTCCAGAAGCCCGCAAGAGTAGAATTCTTCTTTTATCTTAATGACCAGAACTGGAGTTCTGCTTATCCTTAAACCAATCACTGGCAAGACAAATAGGATTACAGGATTCTCTTAGATTAATCATTTCAGAGTAGAATGAAAGCTGGAAAACACAACCACAAAGGCTACCACACCTCTGATTAAAATCAATAGCTGAAACACCATTTGTAGTGGTAATATGGTAATATCTATAACCCCCAAACTCTATAAACAGCAATCTTTTGTTTGCCCCAAATTCTATTTGGATTTAATAAACTAATGATTTCACAAACATACATGAAATGACCTAACCAATATCATCTTCATATTCCTTGATCTAAACCCCGGAATCTTAAAACAGAAAGCTCCCATTATGTTAAAACAGAGATTCAATAGTCTTATTGAAGACTATTAGAGACTAAATGTTTGTGTCCCCCAAAACTCATATGTTGAAACCTGACCCCCAACGTGAGTGTATTTGGAGGTTGGGCCTTTGAAAGATTATTATATTATGAGGACAGATACGCTGTTAATGAGATGAGTCCCTTTATAAAAGAAACCCCACAGAGCTCTTTTGCCATCTATGAACCAGGAGCCAGGAAGCAGGACCTCACCAGACACTGAATCTGCTGATGCCTTGATCTTGGACTTTCTAGCCTCCAGAACTGTAGGAAATAAATTTCTGATGTTTATAAAACAGCCAGTGTATGATATTTTTTATAGGAGCCTGAACTGGCTAAACTAAGAGCCTATTCTGTAGCAGGTACTGATTTCATCACTGCCACATGCACCACATTTGATCCTTATAAGCACCCATGAAATAACTTTTCGAATCATTTCTGTATTAGCCTGGGTCTCAGAGAAGTTAATGGTGTCCTCAAACTCACACAGCTCTGAAGTTATTAATGTATAGATCCCAATTTCAAATCCAAGATTTTTGCTCTAAGTCCAGTATTATTTCTGCTCCATAAATTGACTATTATACTGGAAAATGATGTCAGCTAGTAGCTTAGGTTACGGGGCTGCGTAGAATTATTTTGTCTTCCTTTCTAATCTTTGTAAATAAACTATGTAAACATTTGGCCAGAAGAGGGAGTCCATAACTAAATCCCAAATGGAATAGAGTTACAAAGAAAGCGCATATACAGTAGAGGCTGGCAAACTGTAACCCAGCAGCTGCCTGGTTTTTAAATAAAGTTTTATCAGAACACAGACATTTGTTTACATATTGTTGATGACTGCTTTCTCTCTAAAGGGCAGAGTACAGTAGTTACAACAGAAACCCTATGGGCTGCAAAGCTGAATATATTTAGTTCTTTACAGAAAGTGTGAAAGTGTTCTACCTCCTCACATAAAGGAAAGCTGCTAGAATTTGAAATCAAGAGGCCTGAATTTGAAATCAAGTTCTGACTTGATATAATGGTTGTGTATACTTGGGGCTTTGTATTTAACCTCTCTGAATTCAGTTTCCTTCTCTGAAAGGTAGAAATCGTGTTTAATTCAAGAAATTTTGAGAGTTATATAAGCTTATGTAGATGACAGTGGTGTGTAATTGAAAAGTGGTGGCCAGTACATATGAGCAGGAAGAATAGCTTTTGTCAAGGCACAGAGAAGACAGGAAAATCTCATTTCTCTGCTATATTGAGGTTTTCATAACATTAGAGCGAAAAATCCAGTCTATAGCCAAAGCAAAGTGAGAAGAATAGGGATATTTTGCTGCTCGAGGTAGCACTATTTGCTTGGCTGAGCAGGAGTTGATTGTGAAGAATTCAATGACATGAAGATAAGGTGATGGGCACGTCTCTCAAGTGGCTTCCTACAGAAGCCAGAAGAAGAAATAAGAGGCCGATGGGCATTGGTGGTTAGCACAATTGACCAGACCAAATAATTCAGTGACCAGACAATTGTCTTTAAAGATTTTAAAGTTAGATTAAAAATATACCAGCCTCCTATGATTGCATTATCTGCTAAAAAAGGTGCATGTTTCCAGTTACAAAGGTCACACTGTCAAAAGACGGTAGCATTTACATTATAATAGGAATTTTAAAAATAAAAATATCACATTCTTATAATTTTTTAAAAACTTCCTGTGACCTAAATTTGTTTATGATACATACTCATGTAAATTCATCCCTTGCTGTTGACCTTGACCACAATAAAAAAATAGTTATTTTTCTATTTTAAGCTTTGTCGGCAAATATTTTTTCCCTCTTGTTCTAGGCCACCCTGGATTATAGAGGGGGAAAAAAAAAACAGTAAAATATGGAGCAAAGTACAGCAAAAAAGGGCCATTTATACTGCTATTCTGACTGCTATTACTAGCAATAACTATGAACTCTAAACTGTTCAACAGTGAGTCCACACCAATAAGTGGAAACATTTTTTATAAGTGCTGTGTAATAATGTCTGACATGTATATAGCACTTTTCATCTGTAAGAATCCCAAAGCACCATGTGCAGCATCCTGGGATCACTTCATCTACTAAAAAGTATAACAGCCTCTGGAGTACAAGGTGGCAACCCTTCTATACCTGTAACAGTCCACAATTTTTGGTATTCTTGGGGAGAAGGCAAGAGGAAGTATGTGTCCATCTTATAGCCCTCCAGAGCCTGCCTAGTTTATGCTCTCCTTTCCTATGTTCAACATGTGGACCCAAAAGCTGAACTCTTCTACCTCTCTTTCTGCTTCAGTGGGAGGGCTGGTTCTTGAACAACAGTGGGGAATTGAGAAATCCTATTTAAGCACTGATTTATTTTGACTGCTTTTTATTTAGAGAAGGGTTTGTGTATTAGTCTGTTCTCATGTTGCTAATAAAGACATACCCGAGACTGGGTAATTTATCAAAGAAAGAGGTTTAATAGACTCATAGTTCCACATGGCTGGGGAGACCTCACAATCATGGTGGAGAGCAAAGTCACGTCTTATATGGCAGCGGGCAAGAGAGTGTGTACAGGGAAACTCACCTTTATAAAAACGTCAGATCTTGTGAGACTTAGTCTTTATCACAAGAACAGCATAGGAAAGACCTGCTCCCATGATTCAATTATCTCCCACCAGGTCCCTCCCATGACACATGGAAATTGTGGGAGCTACAATTCAAGATGAGATTTGGGTGGGGACACACCCAAACCATATCAGTTTGCGTGAGTTACATTAAAAATAACAACAGTAGAATTTCCTTTGAAACCACAACCATTTTTAATACCTGGTATTGCTACTTTCTAGCTGTAGATTTGGGGCAGATTTCTTAAAATTTTTAAGCCTCATATTTAAAAAAGGAGATACATTTAATACCTACTTCAAAGTAGGCTTACAAATTTAAAGTGACTAGCAGAGTAGTCAGGATTGCATAGGCACAAAATAAATGTGTTTTCCTCCACTTCCACAGGGTATGTCTATAGGAAACAGTCTGTGTTCATTGATTAAATTGGGTGGTGGGAGGGGTTTGAGAGTGGAGTTCTATTATTTCTTAACAGAGAAGTTTACTTTAGTAATGGCAATGCTATGGATTAGGAGTCAAGGATTTGATTTAATAATCTTTGGGTGTGTCAGTTATTTGATGTCTCCAATTAACCCTGTCTACTAAAAGAAAAAAAATAATATCCCCTACTCTCCTCACTAAAGAATTAGAGAATAAATTAAATAGTATTCGTAATATGGCTCTACTTCCACAGAAAATGGTGCGGAGTAATGCAACATTACTCTGGTTAAGATTGTTAATCAAGACTGAATTGGAAAGAAAATAATAAATACAAGAAAAGGATTCATAAAAATCAAAGTCAACAGATAAAAAGGAACACAAATGCTATCTAAAGATGCCTCCCATCACTCCCCTATCCCCCATTATAAAAGTTCAGAAAAATATAGAAAACAAATAGAGGGTGAACCATCTGTTTTTTCTGGATTATAGTATATTCATTTGGAAAATAGTTATTAAGAACCTACTATGTGCAAAGCACAGAGAAAGGAATGTTTCATTCTCAGAAAAAATTAAAAGGTACTCAGTTCAACAAACGTTCCTCAATGTCTGCTATGGACAAAGCACCATGCTCACTCTCAGTACTCATGAACTTGAAAAAATGATCTTAAAAAAAAAAACCCTTCATCTTCTAAGCCAAATGTCTATATCGATAGAAATAGCTATGTCATAGAAGAGAAGGTGTAAAATGTATATGATAATTGTAAACAGCATGAGCTTTAGAATTGACTAATGGTTTAAACAAAAGAGCTCCACCATTTGCTAGCTTTGTGACTTTAAAATCTTTTTTTTCTCATACTTAATTCATAGAGTTGTTTTAAGCTTGGAACAAGTTTATGTATAAAAGTACTTTCCAAAGGGCCTGGCCTATAGTATTGACTTAATTACACTAGCTTTAAAATATTAATGATTTTGTCATGATTATTTACTAATAACTGGGAGTATAATGGATTTAGGGCAGTGATTATTAAGTGGGGGTGATTTTGCCACCCAGTAACATATGGCAATACCTGAAGACATTTTTTGGTTGTCTGACTTGATAGGGTGAACGCTACTCTCTAGTAGGTAAAGAAGGGCCAGGGATGCTGTTAAACATCCTGCCATAAACAGAACAACCTCTCAAAACAAATAGTTATCCCATCCAAAATATCAATAGTTCTAATGTTGAGAAACCGTAATTTAGAGAAACTTATCTATCTGTCTGGCTATCTCTCTATCTATCTGTCATCTATCCACCCATCCATCATCTGTCAATCAAAATCAGTTTTGCATCAGCTAAACCGATTTAATTGCTATTAGGTTAGCTAAGAATCAAAAAGCAAACGATGTCTCTAAAGTGAAGTCTGGAGCAAATGTGAAGCCTAGAATTTGTGAACAGAATATGGGATCCAGGAAAACCCGTGGTACTGTTGGTGATCAAGTATTGAAGCCCATTATTATTAAGGCATTAGACATAGAAACCAGGGCATTGCTGTGGGAAAGTACAATTTAGTGATACTTGCAACTCTGTCATTGAAGAGATAATAGAAGAAAATAAAGAAAAGCAGTCCAAACAGAGGCTACTAAGGCCAAAGAAACTCATCTGGAGAGTAACATGCTTAAAAACCAGCCTCAGGATCCTGCTGCTTTACTAAACGAAAAATGAGAAAACTTGAAGTGCCATACAAAGAATTTCTGGTCTGTCTCCTGGGGCAATGGGCCTCCTATTCAAGTAAATAACTCTTTTATGATATAGAGAGTGAGAAAGAGAAAGATGTAACAATACAATCAGTCTCCCACGGGGCAGATAGTAGGTGAAGAGACTGTGAGAGGACTGGGAGCCAAGTGTCTGGTCTTGGGAGGGCCAGCAGCCCCAAAGAAACAGCTGGGAGCAAAAGGGAACATGGTGGTATCTAAGCTGGAAAGGAGTAATGCACAGGGAGGAGACAGCATCAGTGGATTGTGTTTTATGAAACTGCAGCAAAGAAAATTGCAGAAGAGACAAGGAACCTAGCCAGAGTGAAGAGTGTTGGCAAAAGTTAAAGTGACCTATTTTGAAGGCCTTTTATAGCCAGGGCCCTGAACCCTAGTAATAATACAGGATATTGGGTAAATGTAGAGGAAATTCCTAATGCAGTTACAATGCACATAGAAGAGGAAGGATCATTCCAACTAACTGAGACAGTAGGACTGAGACACTTCTAAATATCCCTGTCTTGAGACTTCTTACCCACTTTTGTGCATCTGCAACAATTGGTAGTCAGACTCAGCAGGTTTAATTGTAGTTAGTTTTCATATTTATATTTCATAAAACTGTTCAAATGCAGCAAATATTGAGCCTCTGCTACGGCAAGATACAGGTCTCAGTATTTAGGGAGATTAGAGTCAGGGATACAGTGTGATGGGATACAGTGGTGGTGGTGGCAACAAGTTAATAAGCACAAGCTGAATGGAGCCTGAATTCACAAACTGGAACCTGAAAAGAAGAAAATTCAGGAAAGAGACACATTATCAATATAGCATAAATGTACCCAAATCTGGACAGATACAGCGATTATCCTGATTAAATCTACCTAAAGAGAAGGTAAGGTTAGGTCAGGGTTTGTTGAGTTGCTACAGAGCTAGAACCCAAACAGGGTGTGTATGAATGAGCACTCAGGAGCTCGTCAACTTTCTTCATCAGAGAATTCTTTAGCCGTCCACTTAGATCACAGTTAGAAGAGGGCAGAGAGGCTCCGGGCGGGTCTGCCAGGAGCAACCGGGAGCAAGGGAGGAGATAGAGTTGTACATAGCTTCTGCAAATCTGCAATCTGGGACCACTTAACACAGGGGCAAATAGACCTTTATATCTAAAAGTCTTATTTTGTTTCATAAATTGTGAGTTAGTTAATGTTCATAAGAAAGACCCTGAGTCATTATGAAAGACATATATTATATAGTAATTTCTATTCGAAAACTAGGGTAATATGTAAACCATTTCAGAAAAATAAGTAAAAGAGACATTTTGACATTTACGAAGCTAAACCTGACATAAGAAATTGGTTCACTGAGAACAAGTCATACCTGAAGGGCTTAAGAACAGTAATTAGTAGAACAATCAACATTTGATATTAAAATATTATATAAAGCATGGATAAGTAAAACTTATTGACTCAGGAATAGATAAACAGATTAATAGAATAAACACATTCCCTAAAGGGAAACCAAATACATAGGGAAATTTATAATATGATAATATAAAATTTATAATATGATAATTTATAATATGATATATGATATGATAATAGTGAAACATTAAACCAGTGAGGTAAAGAGGGAAATTTTAATAAAGGGTGTTAGGATCACTGGATAGCCATTTGGAAAGGAAAACATTATATTTATACCAGTACAAACTCCAAATGCATCCAAGTTTTAAATGTAGAAATGAAATTATAAATGTATTTACAGAAAACATGCATGAACTGTTTAATAACCTGACAGTATAAAACGATGACTCATATGGCAAACAAAACAAAACCCAAATCCTTCAAAAACATACAACTAACTGGGAAAAAATATTTGCAACTCTTGGGAATCAGAAAATGAATGAGGAACAACCGAATAGAAAAATGCTTTAAAAACATTAATAGACCAAAGAGAATGAAATGTAAATGGCTCTTAAACATCTGAAACAAAAGCACAATTTCACTCATAATTAAAGACTACATTGACATTCCATTTTCTCAACTATCGAATGCCAGAAACTATCCCAAAGTTTTTACAGCATGTTTTGTTGGCCAGGCTGTGGGTAGCGGCACTGACCCGTAATGCTGGTGTGAGTACAAAATGGTACAACATCTAAAAAGAAAATATAGCCACCAAATCTGGAAACATCTACCAAGATTACTGAAGCATTTATCCATTGACCCGGAAATCCCACTTTGGAGACTCTTTCCTCTAGCATTGTTTCAAATAAGAAAAGACTGTGCAAAAAGGGGTGGAAAATAAAAATAAATGCTCATATTTACTTGTGTTGAAATAAAGCAACAAGGAAAACATGAAGAAAATAAAAATGGTGATTGATGGGAGGCAGGAGAGTGAGATTTCTCACTGTCTACTTTTTATTATTATCTTTCTTTTGTACACATATTAATTATGCAAACTAAATTTAACAATTCTAGCCTGTAGCAGTGTTTTCCCAATGGTCATTCAGATGCCATTCTAACCATGTTCAAAATGTTTTTAACAAAACACGAATCTGATTATGTCAGGTTAAAATTCTTGGTATTTTCTCGTTGCCTTCAGGAGAAAAATCCCAATTTCATATTTGGCATACAAGGCCCCTCCCGACTTGTTCTGTGTGTCAGGATCTGCGGACTTTCCTCTTCTCCTTCATCTAGTGCAAACCTGTCCGTGTCAAGATAATCTGCCTTATCTTGTTGTTTTGTTATTGTTCTGTTTTGTTTTGTTTTAGGCTTTTAGCAGCCTAAAGCCATGGGTTTTAGTTTCTGTCTCTAGTGATAAGCAGAAAAGAGGGATGAGGAAGGGGCTTTACCGGCCCAACCAGAAACAGAAACTAAGAACCCATGACTATGTTCTTTCCCTTGGATACCCGTGATAGCGGATCCCTACTCTTTTTTTTTCCGAGACGAAGTCTGGGTCTGTCGCCCAGTCTAGAGTGCAGTGGCGTGATCTCGGTTCACTGCAACTTCTGCCTCCTGGGTTCAAGTGATTCTCCTGCCTGAGTCTCCCAAGTAGTTGGGACTACAGACACGCACCACCATGCCTGGCTAACTTTTGAATTTGTAGAGACGAGGTTTCACCATGTTGCCCAGGCTAGTCTCAAACTCCCGACCTCAAGTGATCCGCCCGCCTCGGCCTCCCAAAGTGCTGGGATTACAGGTGTGAGCCACCACGCCTGGCCCTACTCATTTTTAACATTCAGCTCTGGGCTGTTCTCTCCCCATCCGTCCTTCCTCCCAGGGCTGGATGAGGTGCTCTACTTTACGTTCTACATTTCTCAGTCACAGTCCAAGTCACACTTTCTGTTTCCTTTACTCTCCTTCTCCTTCCCTGAGTCCCTAGAGGACAAGGTAGTGCTTCTTAGCCTTCAATGTTTGACACACAGTAGGTAGTCAGCGTTTATTGGGTAGTTGAAGGAGTAGATTTGAATCAGCTGCTTCCTCTCAGTTCCACACCCAGGCTTCTATACCCTGCTTTGTGTGACCCAGGAGCTGAGACCATGTAAACTTCGTTACTGCTTGGCCAGAGGCCCTTGTGAAATGCATCCAATAAGATGCACCAGAGAGAGCCTGCAAGGCTCCGGGAGGGAAAAGGGACTTGCTCCTTACTGTCCCTTGTCAGTAGCACCCCCGCTTCATTTCTTCACCCCAGTAAGTGTTCTCGTGCTCTAGAAGCAGCAGTTGAATCCCATTTGACGCCAATTTTCCAACATTTGAAAAGCAGCCACATCACACCTAGTCAAAGATCTCAGCACCAGCTGAGGGATGCCCCTCCCTAGAGGCCTAAGTCTGAATAATTGTAACCTCTGCTTCCCCTTGTTCCCAAGTCCACATGGACTTGAAGTTGCTTCTGATAGTTGCTACCTCTATAGTACCTTGGATTTCTCTCTGTTGAAATAACCAATGTGGCTTCTGTCTCTTGCCTAAAGCCAAGACAGGTCAGAGAAGGCCAGAATTCTGAGACATACTGCTGCCTGCCGGGTGCTCCATGCTCAGAATATCCACACATGTTTTCACTGGAAGTCTACACATGACTGTGGGCCACATAAATGAGTCCTGCGATCATCCTTCAGGGTTTCTGTTACCTCTGCTAAGTCCTCCATGAACTGAATAAGCTAATGGGGCCTCTACATAGGCCTGAGTAAAAAGGAGGACCAGCTTCCAGCAGTTTTAAGGGTGGCTTTGGCTCCCTGCTTCCTGCTATTATTTTGCTCTGTGTTCCAACGCAAAGGACTCAGGCCCATTCAAGTGTCCAATTATCCTTTGTTCTAGCTCATTATATCTGCCTCCTCCAGATGTCCTTTGTTCCACAAAATCTTTGCAGGTTTGAAAATTTTCTCTAATATGTAACAAGCATAGCAGAAGTACAATAATAATATTACCTAACACTTAAGCATTGACTGTAAACCACAAAGGTGAGATCCTCCTTTAATCCTCAAAACAATCTCATTTCATAGAGGAGGAAGCTTAAACACAGACATACAATCAGCTGCTCAGGGTCATCGTTATAGCCCAGATTTGGCCCCAGACAGACTGACCTATTGCTTCCTTAAGGACCATCAGAGTAACCTTAACTGGAGATCATTTCGGCTGGTTTGCAAAAGGTGATGAGACTATGGGGTCTTGTTAGAATTACATTTTGTGTGAATGTGTGTGTACACAGTGTATGTAATATAGGCTCTAGAATTTGAGGAGAAAAAATATGTAGAATTTGGTGAAGAAAAAGTCGTCTGTAAAGATTTTATGTAACATACTGTAAAACCAGAGGTCAAGAGTAGGGGGAAGGGAGGCACTGTCATAGAAAAAAATATATATAACTGCCCATTTCTCTTGGCAGTACCTGGATGATTGCTGGCTCCTTGGCATTAATCACCTGTCAGAAATTACCTTCCCCACACTTGACACTCCTACCTTGACAATTTTTGCCTCCTTGCTCATGAGTGATGGGGTGATGGTTTTACCCTATCCATCATGCATTTTGATCAGACTGTCATCCCTGGGTGACACACATCTCCTGGCTGGGACTTGGCCCCAAAGATGTCAGCCCCAAAGTGATATCTTGTGATGGTTGGGTAGATGGTTCTGGGAGCAGATTGATGGCATTCAGGGTGTGCTATATGTCAGCACCAGCTCGCCTGCTGCGATACATGAGCTATGCACTCAGATAAAAGTACAGTGCAAAGATGATGCTGGCCCGGGCCTACCTCTTTAGCATAGGGATGAGCCTAATTGGATAGATACTGGCACCTTATTTGAGGTCAAGGACAGGTCAGAGAGGGCTGGAATTCTAAGCTAGTAAGGAGGCTGAGTCTCTATGTTGTCTGAGCAAATGACTGAGAATGCCTCTTGATGCCAACCTTGGGAATAAAAGAACTGGAAGCCTAAGAGGTTTCTAAAACTCAGAAGACCCAAGAATCCCAAAGTAGCAAAACTAGGGGAGTTAAATCATGAAGCTCGAAGAGTAGACTCTGCTTTCAGAAGAAATACATTTGTAATTATCATTATATGCTGAGGGTAATTAGTTTCATAAATCCAGGTCAGTACAATCTTTTTTAAGTGGAGAAACTCAAAGGCTTTTTTTTGTTTTCTTTTCATGGTGTCCCAGATTTTTTATCAGCATTTGGTACTGTTGCTTCCCCTCCTTTTTGAAATGCTCTTCTCCTCAACGTCTACTGTTTAGCTATCTAGAGCCACCTAAAATTCCTCCTCCAGTCCTAAATCCCTATTGAGTCATTCTTACTCAGTCTTAGGTTGCACATTTGTAAAACAATTTATGTTGGTTTTTATCACACAATTCACATATTATCATCGTCCCATACTGGGTATAAGTTAAGTTTGTATTAGCTTCCTCCACCTTGATTAGAAGATTAGAGATTATATTTTATCCATTTTGAGATTAGAGATTATATTTGATCCATTTTGGGTTCCTAATACTTAACACTAGTATATATATGCTTTAGGACTGTTTTTGATTAATGGTATTTAGGCATTAACACCTAACACAGAGGGCTAGGTATATAGAAGCTAAGTAAGAGCGTACTGACAGACTCAGATAGGGGTCGATGTCTTGTTTAGAGCTGTGTCACTAAGGCAGCACACACTCTGCACCCTTTCTGGATATACAGATGCCATTCCTATTCTCAAAGTCACAACCAGCAAATTGAAAACATTTCTTGGGCCTCACTCAGTAAATGCCTTGCAGTTGAAATGGCATCTGTTTCAAACACCATTTATAAGAGCAGATAATAATACAGGGGCTTGATCTTAGCAGCAGAGAAATGTGTTAACTTTCCCAACGTGCCATATTTTCTGTAATTTTGAGTAAATTTCACTTGCTTTACTACCTCTACTTCAAACTCTCTCATTTGAAGAGTAATTTCTTTGGAACACTGTCCAGGTTAACAAGAGGACTCCTTTCCCATTTTGACTCCTGATGTTGTCCTTAACCTAAATGCGTAATTTCTTCTCACTTTTCTAACTCTTATCACAGTCTCTCATCAGAATTCATTCTGTTAACTCCTCAACGCTTTCACCCACACATTCATTCCACATTTATTAAACCCAGCTACTGTGATTTACTCTCCTGGTTTTACTCTTTGTTAGCTATGTGACTTTGGCTTTTTCTGTAGCTCAGTTTACTCATCTACAAAATAGGGCCAATAACAGTGTCTGCTTTATAAGGTTATTGCAAAGATTGTGTGTGTGTGTGTCTGTGTGTGTAGCACTTAGATTTCTGCCTGGCACAGTTTAAGGATTTATTATTATTTTTGTCTTCAGAAAGAACTGCATAAACTGCAATGAAAAGAAATGCTGAGCCTCCAGAGCACTATGTTTTTCTCCCTCCAATCTAAAATGAGTGACAACAGATTAATATTCTTCAAATACAACTTTTATCACACTACTCTCCCCACAAAGTTTCTTGAGCAGCCAAGAAAAGAGAGCATTATGGCAGAAGGCTGGCTGATGTGAAAATCCAGAGATTTCGGAATAAGCTCGGTTTCTATGGAAGACTGGCTCACTTATTGATCTGCCAAACCGTCCATCATCAGATAATTTATGAGTTCCTCCATTTGTGATCACGATTCCTGCTGGGTTACAGGAATAATCTAAGATGCAGAAGGATGTAAGGAAACAAAACATCCACAAAATGAGTAAATTCTGAGCCAGCACTTCCCAAACTGAGACCTGAAGAATTTTTGGAAATTATGTAAGGAAGGAAAAGTCCCATAATCACAATGTTCGGGAAACCTTAAATTTATCAGGTTAGCCTTCCCTACTGCCACCATCCTATTCCAGATTTTAAATCATTTGACATGGATTATTGCTGTAACCATCTGGTGAAACTCTGCCTCTCATTTGTTTCTTCCTCTGGTCCAAAACTTTCTATTTATTCAGGAAGGACTGTTCTAAAACATAAACTTGATCATACCATTCCCTTGTTTGAAATCACTGATAGTTCTCTTTGCCTACAGCCTAGAATCCAATTTCTTAGTGTGACGTATAAAACCCTCCAGGATCTGGGCCACAAACTGTGTTTCCAATTGCCCCTCCAATCTTCCTATTGAAACACACCCTGTATTTTGTTCACACCAGAGGTTTGCTCTTCTTTGACATTCCAGGGACATCCATCACCCCTGTGCATACTATTCCCAGTGGAATGACCTTTCCAGGCACATAGGTACTAACTTATTTAATTCTCACAGCAACACTCTGTGATATGTTTTATTATTATCCTATTTTACAGTTGAGTAAACTGAGGTGAAGAGTAGTTAAATAACTGGCAGAATTGAACCCAGACTATCTAGCTCTGGTGCTAAAGATCTTAAACCTTGGGCTTTCCTGCCTCTGGGAAGTTGACAGAGAGAGACTGATAACAAACTCTTACCGACCCAAGTCAAGTTAAGCTTCTCCCTGAACAAATACACACTTTTTTCTTTCTCCTAGAGGAATGAATAAATTATCCCATTATTTTTTTCTCTCACCAGGGGTGTGTGTGTGTATACATACAGTGTTATACACACACACACACACACACATATACATACTGTATGTATACACACACACACACACACATATATATACACACACACATATACAGTCACACATTGCTTAACGACAAGGATGCATTCTGAGAAATGTAGTGTTAGACAATTTTGTCATTGTGCAAACATCAACAAACCTAGGCAGTATAGCCCAAAAAACACACTATAATGGCATACTATTGCTCCAGGCTACAAACCATGTCACTATACTGAATACTGTAGGCCATTGTAACACAGTGGTAAGTTTCTGTGTACCTAAATATGTAAAAGGTAATATGTTGCACTAGGATGTTATGACAGCTACAACATCACTAGGTAATGGGGATTTTTCAGCTCCGTTATAATCTTATGGGGCCACCATCATATATGTGGTCCTTTGTTGACTGGTGCATGACTGTACATGGATAAATACGTAGACATATATCTATCCTCAATTACAAGTGTTTATTTAGTTGTTTAGAGACCTGTGGATTCTCAGGAACAGAGACCCTTTATAAATACCCTGACATTCAGCCCTACCGCAACAGCCAGGCACCTGGTGCTTGTTAGACACTTAAATCTACATGGAGGTGAATTAAAAGGAATCTGCTTGAAGGTAATGGGAGGCTGTGGTGACAGCTTGGTTATGATTTCTGTCCAACAGCTCCCAGAAACACAACTGATAAATGCAAACCCTTGTCAAAAATGACAGCATGTCTGCTGAGCTATATGTTCCAAGCAAGTGTTTCTGAACTGTAATTGTTGCAGCAGGGTTTAGAAATGGAACTCGAAGTAGTTGCAAGAGAGTCCACCTCAGTCAAGAACTTCTTCCTCTGAAATGGCTTTGGAAAAATCTATTTGCCTTCCTATCTGAGATTTCTTGGTCACTTCTCACGGACGTAGGTGTCCTTGGTATGCAGTTGCTCTTCCACAGGCCTTTCAATATCAGAATCAATCCCAAAGCCCTGGGTCTGGCTCCCACTCAGGGGTTCTTGTCTTGTGAAGAGCTCTCCAGCAGGCCAGAGGGCACAATTCACCCATGTGCCTACCAGCTATTGAGCTCCTCTTATGCACCGGCTCTGTGCTCAGGCTGGAGATGCAGACAAGGACAAGATATAGCCTCTGTCCTAACAAAGTTCACAGTCTTATAGAAGGCAGACAAGCAAGTCAATATTATGGTATGTCACATTGTGGAGGCCTGATACAGGCTACTTAGAAAACAGGAGATAGCCTCCAATCCTTTGAGGATTGAAGGGCCTTAGAAATAGCTTTGCAGGGGAGGTGATGCTTGGTCTGAGCCTTCAAGGAAGTAGGAATTACTCAAAGACAAAACTTCAAATGCATTGTTAATTCCACTTCCATAGTCTCTTGAGTCCATTCACTATCATCCCTCTTCTTGTCTTCCAGAATAGCCTTCTAAATAAAGGCTCCACCTATTTTCTCTTGATTCATTTATCATACAGCTGCCACAGCAATTGTTTAAAAATGTAAATTAAATCATATTGCTTCTTTGCTCAAATCCAACCCAGGACTTCTAATTGCACTTGCTATGAGCTACAAGGCCCTGCATGATCTGATGCCTGGCTCCGACTTCATCCTCACCTTGTGCTGTGTCCCCTACACCTACCACACTCTAGCTGCGCTGGCCTTTGTTCAATTCTGTGAGCCTGAAAAAGCCTTTTTCACATTAGGACTTGCACATGCTGTTTCCTCTGTCTGGAAGTCTTTGCCATAGATTTTCACCTGGTACACTCTAAATGTCACCACCTTCCTCTCCTCCCTGATTGTCTCTATGTCAACACTCAAGTTTTTTCCTTCCCAGCAGCTATCACAATGTTTTTATTTTACTCATGTTTATTTTTTGTTTTGGCAAAGGTAGGGATTGTTATTTTTCTTTGTTAGCCCCACCAGGCCATAAATTGCACAAGCCTTTGGATCGTGTTGACTCCTCATCATTTGGTCTTATCTGGCACGTAGTAGGTACCCAGGAAATATGTAAACAATGAGTTAAAGAAAGGAAGACTTGGGGACATAGTTCACTTAGGAGCTACAGTAATTGATGGTGATACACCTATGGTGATTGGCGGACGTGTGGGTGTCAGGATATGAGACTGGAGAGACAGAGCAAGGGCCCGGCTGTGAAGTGTCTTGCATGCCACTCAGAATGATAAGAGTGTCATATTCAAATGATGGAGCACTACTGAAGAATTTTAAAGCAGTGAACGTTTTGACATATAATAAGGTTTTTGCGTTTTGTCCAGGGCCATCCATGTGAGAAATATGACCTTGAGAACTAAGAATGTCCAGTGATTGTCCAGTCCCTGCCCTGTGTCCTTCTATAAGATTCTGAAAGGAGCTGCATTTTACCATTGGCCTAAACACAGAAACTACTTCATGTTCCTTGCAAATTGCTACCTATATTATGGCTCTTATTTTTTCTTTCACTGAGGGACAGCTTTAGACAAAAAAAGAGCAAACAGGGTAATTACTGATCTTATTGGTTAAACGGTGACAAGAATTTAAGTGTGACCATTGCACACCATTCCTCTGCCTTCTTTTCCCACCTGAAACGTAAGAAAATATTTATATGTAATCATTTGTCATTTTCACACTCTGACAAACCCTTTCCATATTTTTATTACCAAAACCCTGTAAAGTGTACAAAATGCACATGATATAGTGAAGATTTTATGTCACTTTCCAGACCAACTCTATTGCAAAAGAACTGAGCAGGCTGTCTCCCAAGATATATTTGTACAAGGACTGGTGTAACACGCAATGTATTCTGGATTCTCCCTCTGCCCAACCTTCAATTATTTGACCAATGGGTAGCTTTTCATTATTTGAACTGAAAATGTCCTTTTGATAAATTTGTACACATTTCAGCTTTACTTAGGAAAGGCATCTGCTTCGAGTATTTTCTGGGAAAAGCAATATGTTGAATCTGAAAAAAAAATTTCACTGGGCAATATTTATCAAAAAGTAAATCACAAGAGGTTCATATATTATGATCTAAACTGAGTCTCTTTCTAGCCTTAAAATATAACTAGCATAGAGTAATTGAGAAGTGCTATCTGAAAAACCACTTGTTTAAACAAACACCATAAAATAATAAATATTCTACTACCTGCCTATCTAATTCCTGGCAATGAATTATATTTTTATTGGTTTCACCTTTTATCTTCATTTTTTAAAAGAATTCTACTAATAGTTACTTTTTCTATTAAACTTAAATGACATGGAATTCCAAAGTATTAAACGAAGATTTGATTTTTAGTTAGATTTTTATTAGCTACAAACAGCTTTTATACTGTAGAAATCCCTAATATCTCTACTTTCCACATCAGAATCTGAATAGTCTCAGCTCTACCAATGTCTTCCAACTTAGTCCCCAAAGTCAAGGACTTACAGTTGTTGTTTGAGGGAAATTTCTTTTTAGGAAATTATCTAGATAGCTTTTTTTTTTTTTTTTTTTGGAATATCACAATACACTTTTGTTTCTGATTATCTTCTTTTGGGCGAGGGGAGGCGGGGGAGGTGGTGACGGAGTCTTGCTCTGTCACCCAGGCTGGAGTACAGAGGCATAATTTCAACTCACTGCAACCTCCACCTCCCGGGTTCAAGTGATTCTCCTGCCTCAGCCTCCCAAGTAGCTGGGATTACAGGCACTCGCCACCATGCCTGGTTAATTTTTGTATTTTTAGTAGAGACAGGGTTTCTCCATTTTGGCCAGGCTGGACTCAAACTCTTGACCTCAGGTAACTCGCCTGCTTCGGCCTCCCAAAATGCTGGGATTGCAGGCATGAGCCACTGCGCATTGTCTGTTTCTGATTATCTTATCCAAATCCTCTAGCCAGATGAATGACAAAGAAAACCCTCCTATATGCAATGCTAGAACATCCAGGATCAAAATATGAGACTACCTCATGGCCTATTTGTCTATATTGCATTTGAGTTCAAATGCATCTTAGATCTTTCAGGAGCTTGAATATATGAATCCACAAGAGTATGCAAGCTTTAATGTTTTTAGTGCTATGAATTTCTCTGGGTGATTTGGGCATTTCTGCTACAGTAAACATTTAAATGCACTAAAGCGTTTCCACAAGGTAGCTCACTGCGTTTCCATCAACACTGAGCATGTTCTTTACTCTGGAAGAGGCTGAAAGTCCTCAGCAGGGTAAGTGGGATGGGGGTGGGGCTGGGGGAATCCAGACTTCACTTTCCATTTTCATTTTTCAAGAGCAAACCTGTTATTGTCAAGTAACTCTGAAATTCCACTTTGAGATGAAACTGAAATTGAGCTCTGAAAACCTCCATTGAAGAGCACCAAATTACAGAAGAATTTATGTTTAAATACCAGACTCACTAGTTTTCTGATAATTCCTCTGGGTGAGGAGGAGGAAATATGTATACAGAATCTGGGATGTCCATTGAGCCCATCCCCCTATAGGCAGGCATAGCCACATTGATTGCCTCAACACTGCGGTATTTCACATGCCATAAACAGAGTATGCTTTTTCTATTGGCAACTTGTTATGGGCTCTGCCACCAATACTGAAACTGTCTTCCTTACATGTAATCCTATCTGATAAAATGAAATGTTTTTATTGTAAAAGCAATGCAATGTTTTATCGAATATAAGCATTTAGAATAAAATTAGAAAGTACAGCACAGATTTCACATGAAAGTCAGTACAACATGGCTGTGGGAGAAAGAGACAATAAGAAGCTTGTGGCTTCCTTGAGAGAAGGAGTCATTCAATTCTGGTAAAGCTTTTTGGGAAACAGGAGTGTCAGAAAATCTTCCATTATAAAACCCTTTCTTAAATGGACCCAAATATGATTGCCATGAAAATATTTATTGTTGATACTTTTTTTTTTAGTTTCTATAATCAGAAGATAAAACTTCTTTGAAAACAATGGCTGCTTTTAATCCTGTTTTAGAATCAATTACAAGACTTAGTCAATTACAGAGACTCTGCAGAGAGGTCCATACCAGGCTATAAGTATAACAGATAATAAATGGGTACCTGAATTTGTGCTATGGGAAAGGACAGTGCTGGATACTTTCCACTTGCCTCTCCATATTTACTCTCCACCCTATCCCATGCTCTGTGTGTGTCAGGGCATGAGGACAGCACCAATAGGTGCTCTTGCCTGCCAGCTTCCGGTTGACTCTGCCCATAGGAGGTGCTAGTAAGTGACAGAGGCTGGGAGGAAACTGAAGAAATGTTTTCCTCAGCTCCTTCCCTGCAAGATCATAGTGGAATGGCTGGGTTCCTCTACCAACGACCCCGCTTCAGACAGTCCTCCTTTCCATACGAGGACCCTCAGCAGATTTTGAAAACTGCTCCTTCCTTTACTTCTTCAGGAAGAGAATGGTAATTGCATCCACTACTATGAGACCCTGCGTTCTGCACAATTTATTTTCCTAAACCCCGTTCATATCTTCGAAAGCATTTCCTGTATTACACTCAGTTCAGTTACGAAGTTTGATGTACCATTTCTTGCCTGCTGATAAAAAATACTGGAAAAACTCATGAAAGAGCAACGCAATCCCCTTCTCAGAAACATGGCAGGGTCAGGGTCCTTTTGCACAAACTATGTTTGCTTGTTTGTTTGATAGACTTTTTCTTTTTTTTTTAAGGGCAGTTTTAGGTTCACAGTACAATTGAGAGGAAGGTACAGAGACTTCTCATATACTTTCTACCCCCACACATTCACATTCATAATGTTTCCCACTATCTCCCACCAGGGTGACACTGTTTTCTATAAAAAGAAAAACTGAAAGTTTCTCTTCAATTTAAAGAGTTTACAGGCAATTTGAGGATGTCTACATTTCCACTGTGGAATACATTTTTTCCTCTTAAATGGGAGGAAATTTAGAAAAAATTGGGAATAAACCCAAATAAATATCCCAAAACAACAAATTCCTGGTTGCTTGTTGGTGGAGGTGTTTAAGAAAGCTGGTTTAAAAGACCTAAAAATAAGAGATGCCTCTGAGCAAGTTGTTCTGCCATGAATTTCTGGAGAACATTTTGAGAACATCTGGAATAAAAGGGATCTGAAACATTATTTCCTTCTGTCTCCTTCTGGTGCCTGAATACTTGCAGTGACAACTCTGCCAAAACATGGCTCAGTCTTTGCTTGCACATTTCTGGTACCTGGGAGTTTCCCGCCTCCCGGGGCAACTCACTCCAGCATGAACTGATCGCATAATGTGGAAAGCTCCACCTTCCACGGAGCCCCAGCCCGCCTCCCTGTAGCTTCCACCCACTGACCCTAGTTTGGCTCTGGAGGGCAGAACACAGTGAGCCTAATCTGTCTTCTCTCTGACAGCCTTTCCCAACTCGAAGGCAGCAATCATGTTCTCCCTAAGCCCAAATCCCTAGTTCCTAGTGGTGGAGACACAACCCTCTGAACACAGACACTATTTTATTTTATCAATGTCCTGAAGTAAAAGTTGTGTTTGAGGTGTGATCTAATCAACATACACTAGCACTGCCCGCTTCTACATTCCAAACACTGTATTTCTATCAATGGAAACTCAGAGTGCACTCCTTGTAGAACAGCCCCATCACATTGTTACAAGCCCAGGGATTGGGAAGGTACGGTTTTTCATATGATGGGCCAAGAGAACTTAGAAATTTGACAATATATCAAGATATGTAGTGTACCCTGTCAAGGTCCACCAAGTGCCTACATTATAAGGACAGTAATAAATAAGTTGTGAAGTTTTGGAATTTTTTCATGAATTTCCATAAATGAAATTGATGATAAGATGACTCACATAGAGCACCAAGGTGACAATATGTCTATCACCCAGTGCTAGGTTCACCTTCCTGGCTGAACAAGGTGGTTCGGAAAGTCACCAGCAAAGTCCTGGGAATCAAAACACTTGAATTCCAATACAACCGACTGAGCCCCTGAGAATCAATTCATCCTTTGGAATTATCCTGTGTAAACTGGGGATAATAGACCTCATGTAGTTATTGTGATTATGAAATGAGAGCGTTCCAGAGACAATGTTCTGTAAACTCTAAAGCTCAGTACAGACAAGCATGTCACATGTGAGGGGAGAGCATTGGATCAGGAGAGAAGTCCTTTATTTATCTGGCGATATTTCTGGCCATTACCTTGTCCAGGTCCTAAGAGATGTATGTTTCTTTGACTTTATGTATACACTGAAAACATAGTACAGTAAGTCGTCACTTGATATTGACAGACTCTTAGAAACTGACTTTAAGCAAAATGACCTACAACAAATCCTCAAATAACATCCTTTTGTTATAACATTGATGAGAAAAAAAGTTGGTTTTGTTATGCATTGTTTCACTTAAAAGTTGCAGTTTCCAAGAACCTACTGATGGTAAGATGTAGAAGACTTACTATAATGGGGTTAAAAATTATTCCACATAGTTATGGGACTTTTTTCTGCCTCCAAAATAGCCCATTTACATGCAGGAAGGAGATTGGTCACTGATGAAAAACTAAGCCAAACAAAGAAGGAAAGATGGTTAAACATCTAAATTCTCCCATTCTTCAAGAAACCACCAAAGAGTGAAGAAGTAAGAGAACGTACCTTCTTCCATCTTTGGGCCAGAAATATGCATGTGCTTATATGCTGGCTATTCTAACAATTGAGTTTACAACTGCCAAGCAATGTTTTCTTAAAAACAGGCCCTTTTACAGGAAAGGAAGGAACTGGTAGGCATCCTTATAAAGCATATTGAATGTTGGCACCTGGGAAAGGTGTACTTTGAATCCACCTGGACACAAATGGAGAAGACAGGGCTTTCGGGAAGACAGAGGTAGTATCTGCACAAAAAAGCAGTCCACCACAGCCTTCTCTACCACCATCTGGATATGTTTATGAGCAACAGAAGCTTTCTCTTTTTCTTCATTTTTTTCCATGTGATAAATTTTCAATCTGATATTTCTATTTAAATGAGTAAAAAGATCAATGGAATCAGATGAATCCCAATTGGTATTTGACAGTTTTCAAGTAACATTGAACCACATATGGAGTGTGCTGAAAGCACATAGAATAGATGATTGAGCACTGCTCATAGTTTCAATAGTGGCTTAGAAGATCAAAAGATGATTTCTGCAGATGTAGTGCCAAGATAATTACTACATTTCTGGGGCCAGATTTAAATAAGTTAAACAAACTTATGTCAGTTGTATTTATAGTTTAATTGCTTTTCACATTATCTCATCAGATTCTTTGTAGACCTTATAAGGTTGTCAATATAAGGATTATTATCCTTATTTTACAGATGAGTAATCTGAATTCCAGAAGTCTGAGACATTTGCTTAAGCTCACTTTAAGCCTGAAGCCTAAATAGGTTTTTAAACGTTTTGTTGGAATGATTGAATGAATACATGAAAAAAATAAATGAACAGATAGCAATAGGCATGAGTAGGTCCAAGGTCAAGTTTCCTGACCTTGGGTTCAAATGTTTTCCAGTGTACCAGCAATATTCAAACTTGAGCAATATGTGTGTTGCTCAAGAAAAGAATCTCCATTGTAATTATATTTATTATAATATTCTAATGGGCAGCATAATTCTGGTATTAACTTTTCAACTCTTATCGGTAAAAGACTGGGGAATCTAGTCTGAATTTCCTTTGTCATTAAGGTTTCACATTGTGTGCCTGCTCTGTGTCCTCTGATTTTGTTTCATGCCACGCTGAACTGTGCTCACGGTTTCCTCTTATCATTGACTTTTCATACCAGTTGTAGAGAATTCACAGCTTTTCCTTCAGCAATTGTGCTGGGCTCAGATTTTAAATTGATTTTTGGCTATTCCACAGCTCTGACTGCTGGTGTTTCTACTTCCACAATCCATGATACCAGAACAGAAACATGGGCTTTTAAAAATACGCACTCTAGGAACCTTATTTATCTGTTGTTCCAGTGTTCGAATTTTAGTTTCCTCCTTTGCATTTTGTGAGCTCTATTTCTGTATATTTGCTACTCTATGGAATGCTGCAGGTAAGGGAATACAGTACTCTGCCCCTTTAGTAGGGGACATTAAGAACAGATCTTAGAATAAAATAGCTACTTTCCTGTATATAAGTCATTGGCACCACTGACACTAGCAGAATCCTCCTCTGCCGCCCATCCCAAGCCCAACTTTGACAGTAGATGCCCTGGGTTTGCCCTACATAACTAGCTCACAACCACTGTCCTCCCAGCTACATTAAAACTGCAAAGAAGCGGAAATGTATTATAAGATGTAAATCTTTCCCTCAGGAAGTTTATCCCATACTTGGATTTTAGGACTAAACACATATAACATATATGGAGAACAATCAAGTGTCACACCATGTTTTCGTATTAACCATAATTAAAGAGGGATTTGAAAAATGGAGAAAATTCTGTGGGTTAAAATGATTGGAAAATGATTCTTGAACCCTCAAGGGGCAATGCAAGATCTTGAAAAGTACATAGAATTTATAAAGGGATGAGAGCAATAAGGGTATTACAAGTGGGAGAACAGCACTAATAATGAGTGCATGGGAAGAACACATGCTCCAGTGAACACTATCTCCTGGCTAGGTGACAAATTGAGAACTGGAAATAAAATGTGAAAAGAAAGTCAGAAAGGAAAGATAAGGACTAAAAGGGGTAGACAATAGGGAGGAGCCATTGACAGTCCTGGAGCAATGAAACAACATAAGATCTGCACTTAAAAGTTCCATCTGGAAGCTATACTCACATAAGCTCTGTAGTCAACAGAGGATAACATCTAAACTTGAACAGATAACACAAAATGCATGACTGTTCACAATCTGCCCCAACCTTCATCATTGCTTTCTTCCCATCCTAATATTTGAGATACAAAGAGCCACTTGGCATCCCAAACATTTCATGAATTTTAATACCTGTCTGCCTTTGCTTTCCTCTCATCTTCTTTCCTCCTGATTTCTAATTCATTCTTCAAGGCCCCCTCAAATTTCTACCATCTGTGATTTATTAGTAGTTATTTATTGAGCTTACCCTGCAATGTATTAAGTGCAAGGGACCAGGCATTTCAAAAATTATCTATCTATCTGTTGAGAGGGAAAACAGAGAGAGTGAGAGAGCAAGAGAGAGAGGAAGAGAGGGAGAGACTGAGATAATACATTCCTAGTTTTGCAATTGGCACAGCATCCCTTCCAATGTATTTAATTGATCAAAGCATGTCGCAAGCTCCACCAGGGAAATAGGCTTTGCCTTTTGAAGGAAACAGTGGCATAAGTATTATGGGTTAGAAGGATTATTGGTGGCCTTCTTTGCAGAAAATCTATGAAAGCCCCTGATAGGTCAATAATATGGTAGAGAATTAACCATTGGATTTGGCCACATAGAGGTCATAAGTGGTTCTGTATCAGTCAAGCAGTTATGTCAGAGCTTGAATGGAGCATGTGCAAGAAATAATGGGAGGACAGGAATAAAAGGCATCAAGTTGACCAGGCACGGTGGCTCACGCCTGTAATCCCAGCACTTTGGGAGGCCGAGATGGGCGGATCACGAGGTCAGGAGATCGACACCATCCTAGCTAACATGGTAAAACCCCGTCTCTACTAAAAATACAAAAAATTAGCCAGGCGTGGTGGCGGGCGCCGGTAGTCCCCGCTACTCGGGAGGCTGAGGCAGGAGAATGGCGTGAACCCGGGAGGCGGAGCTTGCAGTGAGCCGAGATGGCGCCACTGCACTCTAGCCTGGGCGACAGAGCGAGACTCCGTCTCAAAAAAAAAAAAAAAAAAAAAAAAAGCCTCAAGTAAACGGCAGTGGGGAAACTATGTAACAGTGGAGAGAGTTTGTGGCAAGAAACCAAGAAAGTGTAATTTTTTTAGTTTTTAAGCCGAGAAAAATGGTATGTTTATTTGGTGATGGGAATTATTCAATAGGTTGGATGAAATAGAAGAATTTGGGATAATTGTTGGATTGAGGTCTTTGTATAGGCAAGAGAGGAAAAGATGCCATGCATGAGTGGAGGAATTTTGCCTTAACAAGAAACAAAGACAGTTTAAACAGAGTAACAGGCAAGAATATGAAGAATATGGATTCAAACGCAAGCATATGGATAGATGTGGAGGGGTAATGTGTGAAAGCTCTATTCTGGTTTTTTCTGCCTCCTTAGTTAAAACGGGAAGCGAGGTTATCTTAAGAGTGTGCAGAGAAGACAGATTGGAAGTTTTGAGAAAGAAGAAAAGGTATGAAGCCGTCATGTAGGAGGGAAAGAATGTATAAGGAAAGTGTAGAAGAATTGGTGGACAGCACCAAGCATCTACATAAAGTTAGAAGCTGTGAATTGAAAGTGAAATCAGGCTGTGTGAATGTTTCACAAAACTTTCAATTTTATGCATTCAGCCACAAAGTAAAAAGAAGATTGGAGTTAACCCGAGCTAGGGTTTCTAAGGGAGCATGAAAAAGGGAGAGTTGAACAAGGGAAAATGGGGTGACGGTAAGAGACATCATTAAGGACTGATCATGGAATTTAAGTTGGGTAAGGAGGGAAGTGACAAGATGAGATCGGTGCAGGACAGGGTAAAAGTAGGGTTGACGGGATCAATGGGTTAGAAGTCGTGAGGTAGTTGAAGGTCTGCAGGAATGAGAGTTTAGAGAGAATTACTTGGAAAAAGTAAGGGAACTGCTTGAAATTGACATTATGAAGGGAGTGTAGTTGCTGGAAATAACAAATCTAGGATGTAATCGTGAGAATGAGTGACTGAAGTAAGGTGAAAAACAAGATTATTGAAAGACAAGAGGTTAACAAACTTAGAGGGAACACTGAGGTGAAAATTGACATCACCAAAAATTTCATATAGATTGTGTGTTGAAGGGAGTAGCAGTGATGCAGATGCTAAAAAGTCCTTACGAAATGAAGGTAAGTAGACTATGGGCTTGTAGATGGAAGTCACAAAGAGAACCAGCAGGGATTACAGACCCCGGGCTTAAGCTTTGAAGATGGCCAAGGGAGGGAACTTTCTGGAAGTGGCAATGAGGAGCAAGGAAGACACTCAGCCCATCCTCAAGAAGTGCAAGATAGAAAACAAGCGCCTCCTGAGAGGGCTGCAGGGAGCAGTTTCCTCAAGGAAGCAAGATCAGGAAGGAAAGGGTGGGTACCTCTCTCATACCTGCACAAGCAAAGCTCCTGTCCTGGGTCACACAGCAGAGGACTCTGCTCTTGTGTTTCACTGCCTACACCTCAGCACATGAAGTGATGGGTAGGTGGGATCATGGAGTTGCACTCACTTGAAGACAGCGCACCCCTTCTAGAGCACACTATAGGTACCAGGGCTCCAGAATTTCCTGCTGAAACATCTCTGAGCCAGATCCCTGTGCCCATATGTGCTCTTCTCCCATCCATCCTCTGAAGGACCGAACAGTTTTCAGTGTTCTGTGAACACAGAGACCCTTCATAATGCAGGATGGAGCCAGAGTGTGGCTGGAAGATGGATTGGCTGTAAGGAAGGAGCCAGGAGCTGGGGCCTGCTCACCCCATGACATCACATGAACTCCTAAAAGTTTCAAACTTGGCCTTCCAGGTGGAGATTAAGTTCTATTTGTCAATGTATGGAGGTGAGATATAATTTATTTCTCAGTCTGTTAGCTTGATTTTTAATTTTTAAAGACTTAGACTATGGAACACGGGCCTGTATTTCTACTGTTGTCAGGGGTTTGTGGAGCTGAGGAAAAGCTTGAGAAAGTAGTGAATTTGGGTGATGACACAGAGTTCAAGAACCTTTTCCCATTTCTGCAAGCAGGGTTGATGACACACTCAAGAATTCAGTTACATGGAGATTATAACCCAATTGACAACATGGCCCTTAGTCTACTGTGTCATAGTTAAATTTATGTTATCTTTCCACTAGACGATGAGCTCCATGCGGGGAGAAACGGTCTGCATCACCTCTATGGCCTCAGCCTTTGGACACAATGCTTGGTACATAATGGTCACTAAAAAAGAAAAAAAAAATTCATTAAGAAATTAATGGGAACAGAGTCCAGAAACATCTAAGAGTCTAGCCAAAGTGTGTTTCTGCTTTCCAGATGATGGTGATGAAACAGCTCAAAAATATACACTCATGTCCATATATACATTTGGTTCTGAATATCATTCTTCAGCTTTTCTGGACACTGGAACGTAAAGCTACCTTAATTGCTGCTTTCAATTTTAATAGCAGGTACAATTTTTAAAAAGGAAAACCCTTTGAGTGATTGAGAATAAGTCCCTGGAATGTTGCCTTCCTTGAAGCCTCTGATGCATGTTGCCCTTTCTGTGGGTATCCCCTGCTGTGGCACTTTTGTAGGTAATTGATGTTGGCATTTCAGATTAAGATGAAATTTTGGGTGTCAGTTTTGGACTGCTTCAATGGTCATGATCAGTTAGCTCTCAGTTTACCAATTTGTGTTCCACTGAGTTGAACAGTAAAAATCCTTGGTAGTTTACCTGAAAGGCCGTGAAGATGACTTATGGGCCGCAGCACACAATATTTCTTTTCTGTACTTTATCTAGACAAATAAGTGCTTATAACTCTGGATTCAAGAAAGACTGTTTATTCTTCAGAACTGACATCCCCATTAAAAAGAAAATAAAGTAAGCATCAGGATTAGTCCCCTAAGCTTCCATCAAGTCTCTTGCCATGAATGTCTGTGTGTTTTTCCCCTGTCGGTTCTTGACACCCAAAACACATTTCTCTACAGAAGATAATATCTCGTTACTCTTTCTCTCTCCTCAATATTTGCCAATCTTCACCCGCCTTTCTCACAAAAATCAAGCCAGAGCTCTTTAAAATAATTATAAAGGAATAATTAATAAATGAAGGCTCTTGTGGAGTAAAGGTGATGTTAATAACTTTGGCAAAGAACTCCCTCCACCCTCAAGAACAATCCATCCATTGCTATTAGGAAAGAGGGGCATGGGATGCATTTAGGCTAAGTACAATGTCACAGGGACTTTAGAAAACCATGGAGAGACAAGAGTTGATGGAAAAACAAAGGAAGTGGTAGACCACTATTTTACTGTGCTCAATGGATTTTACCGGAGTAGGCAGCTTCTTTTTCAATGTCTCTTACCTATCACTCTGTCAAATGAAGTCAGAGAACAAGAATATATTTTGGTCAAGTAACTATATTGCAATATGTCTAAGTCCTATCTTGTAGGAGAAAAGAGACCTTGGAAAACCAAATGGCCTGTTCTTGCAGGTAGGTCACCAGCCAGGACCTGGGGGGATAGAATGACCATTACAGCTCTGGGTCTCATCTTCAACGACCAGAAATTCACCCTCTGGTTTCCTTGAGGTTCTTTAGTAGAAAACGGAACACTCTCCTTTCCATCAGTCAAAGGCAGGGCTTGTTGTGATTTTAATGAGAGAAGCACTTAGGGATTTTGTATTTTGGTGGAGACTTCTTTGGAGTGAGACAATGTTAGTTATCCAGCGATGATTGGCATCTGGAAAGCAACTGGTATGGTGTTTATAAAGCAACTAGCAATGAGATTGGAGGTTGTTTACATACCTAGCTACACCCAGCCCACAACCCTCCAATTCTCACTAGTCATGGAGGAAGCTGGCAAGTGACTTTCTCTCTTTTATACATGTTACCTGTTTTAACTTCTTAGACTGAGACATAGCATTCTCAGACTAGAATGAACCCTAGTCACCATCTGTGTGAGCACCTCCACTTTTACAGTGAGTTAACTGAGGCACCAAAAGGGGACACTGCTGGTTAGAATCAAATTACACAAACTTGTTCTTTTCACTAAACAACACATGGTTGACGGACACATTTGTTTCTGTTTACAGACTGAACTTGATGCTTGTTTTTACCTAATAACACTTGGATTAAAATGTTTGAATTGGGAGACTTGCCTTCTCCAGCACTGTATTTATGGTTCATAGTCCGAAGAATGGCCTTATTGGATCCCGTTGGATAATCATAAAGAGAGATCTTGTCTTATTTTTGACTCTAAGAAGGAGTATTTATTGAGCCTCAGGAAGGTGAATTGGAAGGTGAATTGAATCCTCTTTTTTGGGGAAACAGAATATAAACTTTATTATAGCAAAGGATGTTGCAGAACAGAGGCAGGAATTTCTGGTTGGCCTGATTTCAAATGATTTAAATACATTTGTTGTATTTGTTCTTGTTCCGTTTTACACCATATTTTTATGCAGTAAACATATATCTCTTCTGTTATTAAAAAGAAAAATCCAAATGGATATTTTGAAAGGTGTATATAATGCTTCAGTATTAGTGTCCAGTAGGGGAAAATAACTCTCTGTTATGACTCAATGATAAATCATCCTGATATGCTAAGGAAAGTGCTGCCAAAAGAGCCAAAAACCTGAGTTTGAGACCTGGCTCTGTTACCTTTTGGTAAATTCGCAGACAATACTGAGCATCTGTAGTGTAATGGGTACTTCACTGAGTCCTGGGAAGATGATGAACATATGTAGGCATAGTCCTCCATACATTTACAGGAGTCTGAACCCATTCATCATTCATTTCTCTGAGCACCAGTTTCCTCATTTGTAACATGGAAATAGCCACACTTTAGTATGTCATTATGAAGATTAAATTATATCATGTATGTGATTCTCCACGTGCAGAGGAACAACTCAATTAAGTGTAGGATTTGAGAGTGTCGGAACACAAAGATGAGCCATTAGAGTTTCAGCAGACAAATATTAGCTCGCTAATCATAGATATCTCAATGTCTGTTATCAAACCCGTGTTTCTATGTTACTTATTATGAGTTTAAGAGAAAACACATTAACTTGTTCAAATATAAGCTGTTGAATGTAGCTCTGGCTTTGATTTACCTTTCCCAGCAAGCTGCTGTACACAAGATCTGAGTGATAGAACGCCCCTAATGCTCACTTCCTCTTGTCACCTGAGGGGCAAGTTTCTAGACATTCAAACTGTGTGTGGCTCTATCTAAAAGACCAATTCAATGGGGTGGAAAAACGAAAGTGTACTTAAATTAATGAACCATTCAACTGATGCATTCTCATAATTTTAACCACAGACTCCTTTTTCATGACAGTTTCCAGAAGCTTGTCACAGCAATTTCAAATACATTTTCCTCAGCACCTCAGCACTCACTGTGTCTATACAGAGCCACGCTCACAGCAGACCATGAATAAATGAATGAGAGAATGAAGGCATTTTAAGAAAGTGAGCCTATGAATGGTAGCTATGAAGAAAGGAGGTTCAGATTTCCCCATGTTGACAACACATTTTAATTTCCCCAAATGGCTAAGTGAGTCTACCCCAGGAAATTCTCTGCCATTTTTCCCCCTGAAGGTTCCTTTGAAAAAGTCTTTAAAGAGAAAATTTTAAAAAATCATCTTTCTTAAACCGACTTGGATATATTCGCCATCAAAACCTTCCTTCTCCACATCTCTTCTCACAACTATATTCCCCAGGTAGGGGTTGTTTCCTAGCACCCAAGAAATTCTGCCAATTCCTCTGCAGGCTGAAAGGCCCCAGTCATTAAGGCTTCAGGACTCAGTCAGGTATGAAGGCTGAGGCAACAACAGCGGTGGGTCAGTGTGGTGCAGGACAGAGTAGATGGACCTGAGGTTTTAATTCAGGGGTCATAAACATATGTAGGAGTACTATAAAGCCTTCTTTAAATTATTGCACCTTCATGTTCTACAGTCTGTAAAATAGATTATTGTCTACCTCCTAAGGCTGTGGATAGGATTGCATTTAAAAATACATGAAGGTTGCAAGCATGGATAATCACTAATTTTTAAAATCTTAATATTGCCTGATACTATGGACTAAACTGTGTCTCTCCAAAATTCATATGTTGAAACTAACCCCTAATGTGACTGTATTTGGAGACAGAGCTATTGGAAGGTAACTAAGGTTAAATGAGGTCATTGGGTGGGGTCCTAACCCAATAGGATTAGTGGCCTTATAAGAAGTGCCTGAAAAAGGCCATGTGAGTACACAGCAAGAAGGCAGCTGGCTGCAAACCAGGAAGACAGCCTCACCAAGACTGAACCATGCTGGCATCCTGACTTTGGACTGTGAGAAATAAATGTTTGCTGTTTAAGCCATCCAGTCTACGGTATTGTATCATGGCAGCCTGAGTTGACTATGATGACTGTTCTCTGCAGTCTTACAGTTGCCCCTCACTAACTCCCCTTGACCAAAACACACTCCTTGAAATTCTCATCCTTTAGCTCTTGCAACTAATGGAATGCAGTGATTAAAAGCAACTCTAGATATTTACCAGATGTGTGACCTTGGGCAATATGTTTCCCCTCCCTATGCCTCAAATTTCCTATTTTGTCAAAGCAGGCTAAAAATAGTGCTTATCTCATGGGGTTGTTTTAATATTAAATTAGTTCATGAACATTAAGCACCAATGGCAGATAATAGCGGGTTGTCATTCCCTAGACCACAAATTTTATAAGAGAAATGTTGATCTATTTTGGATATATCTGAAGCACCTAAAACTATGTCCAGCACATAGTCACACTCTCTGTTACTGCAATGGTTGAATAAATCCTCCTCCCGCCATTTCTGACTGGCTTTCCAACCCCTCTATAATTTGACTATGCCCAACCTTTCCAGTCTTCTTTTTCCTCTACAACCAGCTCAGGAATGTAGGTACCAGTCATACAACTGGCTGGATTTTTATTGTTGTTGTTGTTGCGAGTCTTGCATTTTCATTTTTTTTTTTTTTGGCTCCAGCTATTTCTTGTACTTCTAGAAGATTCCTTAGCTCCCCTTCATAAATGCCATCTCTTAACAAAGGTGACTGTGCACCATACACATGCACACACACGCGCACACACACACACACAGAGAGAGAGAGAGAGAGAGAGAGAGAGAGAGAGAGAGAGAACTAAGACACACAATCCCAAAGGTTCCTTGAGAGATAGGAAGTAGGATTCTCATGGTTTTCCCATCTCAGACTCTTACAGTCCTCTGCATACCAAAATTGAAACATCTTATAGGGGTGGTTTGGATTTATTGAGTACCTCCTCACAATTTCTCCAAGGAGTAGTACCTGACTGAGAGGGAATAGCGATATCTAGACAGAATTATCACACATTAGAATTTACTCTGCTTCAGTTTGGAGGGAACTTTTCCAATACCATTTGAGATAACCAGAGAAGACACCTGCTGGAGTGATGTAAGGTCAGGACTGATTCTCGATGTGGTGGAAGCAATGCTTACAGATGAAGAGAATGCTCTTGAAAACTTCCTTCTTTTCTCCCCACACCCCTGTGTAAATGAACTCTTGACTGCCTATCCCCCCTCTGGAAAATAAGCAGGGCTTTTCCACCCACAAAGTCATTAGATATTATGTCAAGATTTGGTAAGGAAGGGGTAACAGGGCAGAAAATGTGCCTGAGAGCCTCTGATCCCTGAAGCAACTTGGTCTCCTACAGAATTTGGATGGAAAGTCCTTTATGAGTTTTATGTATTTCCATGTTCTTCTCTCTCCAGTCAGAAGATGCTATCTACCCTCCATCCCTGAGGCAGTCTCTTCCCTATAAAAATAGGTTTGTTTGATCAAATCCTGATTGTACTTTCACAAATGAGTTGGAGGGTAAGTGTGGCTGTGTTTGGTTTTCCGGAGAGGCTAGAAACTTTTCCCCTGACAGTGTTCCCCAAGGTGAAGGGGAACAATGGCACCATCTCTGAGTTCCTAGAGTCTTTATAGTTCCTCGCAATCATAAATGGATACATCCCGAGAGCACAAGTCCTAGCTGCTGCTGATGCACATGGCTTTTTACCATGGTGAGGGGATTGGAGTGCACTCTTGTAGTATCGGAGACCTGAGGCTGTGGCTGCACAGTCAACCAATTCCCTCTTATCTCTGCCTGTTTTGTTCTTCTGTTTCTGCACTAATTATTGCCTTGGCTAAGGATTTGATGAGTATCCTAATTAAGGCATCTGAAATTTTTTCTACCAAAATATTCATGTCAATACTCTGTTAACTTCCAGAGAAGGTGAACATGGTGCATAATTAGAAACACTGCAGCAATGCCAACCTACATCGATCTCATATATTCTAGTGTACAAGGCACATTCACACCTATTACTTCAGATTATATTCATGATAACTAACCTCATGAGGAGAGCTGGGAGATTATAATTAGCCCTTTTACAAATAAAGATTCTCAGACAGGTCGGCTAAGTGATTTTGGCTTATAAGTGACAGAATCAAATTCTCTATTAAATAAATGGAGGGAAAGGGCTATTAGGAAGCGAGTGGGAAAAGGTAAATAGGCCCCACTAAGAAAAAGTATGTGATGTGTCAGACAAAAACCAGGATCTGGTTAACCTCATATGTATCAAGCTTATTTAATTAATGTATGGAATAACCTCTACCTCTGGTCTCTTTCAGCCTCTTGATAGCTTGCCTACTCTTCTGTTCTTGCCATAACCAACATGCTGCAGCCAGAGAAATCCCACCTGATCAAATCACATCATATCATATCGTATCGTATCATTTCATATCATATCATATCATATCACATCACATCATTCTCATGTGTAAAACTCTTCAATGGTTTTCCATTGCTCTTAGGACAAAGCCCACAGCTTCTCATGTCTAAATGATGGCTTCCGTGACCCAGTCCCTAATGGTCTGTTTCTGCTTTGTCTTACCTCCCAGTCATCCTAGCTCTCTCCAATCCAGCCATACCTTCGGTTCCTTAGATGCACCATGCCTGCCTGCAGAGCCATTGTCCACTGTATTCCTGCTGCTGGAATGTTGTTCCTTCACCTGGTTTTAAGTACTGTTTCTTCTTTACATCCAAGTTCAAGCAACACTTCCTCAGGTAAGTGTTCTTCATCTCTGAGCTTCCTGGCTAGGCCAAATAACACTTTTATTTGCCTAGTCCCATGCCTTTCTTGTTGGAGGGTTTAGTAATTTTATGTTTATTTGTGTGATTAGTTGATAAATGTGTCTTTCCTTATGTCCCAGGAGAGATAGAGACGCCTTGTTTGGCTCACCATTGTGTTCCCAGTACCTACTGCCACATCTTGTGTATAGTTGGCCCTCAATAATTAATATTGACTGAACAAATCAGCAAATGGAAACATGAAGGTGATTCTTCAAACTAATTAGTCCTCATTTATATTTAAAGTTCAGTGCAAAGCTATGTCCCTCATGGCAAGTGTCTCACAGATGAAATGGACAGTGAGTAGATATGGCCTACTTCTGTGTTTCTAAGAATGAAATTTCAACACACTGACTGTTAAAGATTACATTGGCTTTTGTTAGCAATTTATGAACCAGGCATCACTCGGCGTATGCAATAGACAGGAGTTCCATCGGGTGTGGCAAAACAGTTGGCTTTTGTGAGGCAGCTTGGTCAGGAGCAAGGAAGCAGCACAGTACAGAAAGCGGGTTAGTTGATCTCAGGTTGCTTCAGGTTACTTTCCTTGTATGGGTGAAAGCAGAGGGGGCTTCTTTGTCATGCCAGCTCAGGTTGACTGGGCTCCTTTTGACTGGGCGCTATGAATCTACTATGTTGTTTTTGGTTTTGGTTTTTGGAAAACTGGCCTATTTGGGGATTTGGCTATCATCTCCTGATTTCTGGGAAGGTCGGATCTTACAAATGAACAATTAAATTTTCAGTTTGGTGATGTGGAACTTTGACACATGTGACTCCATTTTGGGTTGTTCTGTTGGGGCCTACTACAGGAGCTCAGTTCAAGGAATGGCCTTCCTTAAATTTTCTTTAACATATGTTTTGTTGCAAAATGTGTGATCAAGATTTTAGTCTTAAAGAACTACTGAGGAGTTCTTGTGTAAATGCTTCTTCTTTTCCTTTTCATTGGGAAAGATCGTCCCTGTCTTTTTTTCCTCTCCACTCCTTATCCCACATTATCTTTTTAAAAGGCAGTTCAATGCTAGTGGTGAGTAACTCCCTGGAACGAAGCTTTTGATGGTCAGAAGCCCCGGTTAAGTACCTGGTGTGTGAGCTAGAGTCTCTCATCCTAACCCATCCACGGGCACTGTCCCTTAGAGGGGACAGGATGCAGAGTTCTGTCTACATGAATAGCCACCCTCCTCTTTCACCTCCTCAGCCTTTTGCTAAGAGCCCCACCTTGAGCTTATTTACATTGAGAACAGCTTTTGAAGCAGATATACACCTGCTCCTGCACATCCCCAGGGTGAGCTGTGGGCTTTCTTGATGAAAGGGTTTGTTCATGTTTGTTCATACAGAGCTCAGTGCCTCTGAGTCAGAAAGAAGAATGAATAAAAAGAGCTTTTCTGAAAAACAGCTCTGTGAAAAGGAAAGTACTGGGAGAAGAGAGTTTTAAGGCAAAAGAGGCAAAACAAGTAAGACGTCATCATCAAGAAACCATGTTGAACAGTTTAATTTCCTGAAGGAGAAATGAATGTCTGTTTTCCTCTGTAGCAGATTGCTTCAGAGAAAGAAATACAGTTTGGTAGATTAAACTGGCATTTGCACCATGGTCTTTAAGTCACTAATTCTTGCTGGGGGAACAGGGGGCAGGTGGAAGTGAAGACTTGAAATTGGCTAATTTGAGGTCATTGTTGGTTAACACCGATATATTTATGTCAAGAGTCAGGAAAGGATTTAGCCCTCTACTTGATCTGTGGAAGTGCCTGAGGGGCAGTGAAGTTTTGAAGGAAACAAACCAACGGAGGATTTGCGTTTCACTCCATCAGTTTGGACCTGAGAATCTGAGAAGACGCTTGTAGCACTGCCTTCTCTCTTAGCAGATTTTTTTCTCTGAATCATCACAACATGTAAAGCTCTGACACCTAGGATATCCTGAGGGGGAAAGCAAGAGAGAAGGCTGTAATTGTGCCAATTCATCTGGCCAGGAGACTGAGGGCACAATGTCCTTTGGGCAGAATAAATTGTTATTTTGGGACCTTGTGTTGATCATTTTGGCAGTAGTATCCTGGAGGGACAAATCCAGAGTTGCAGAAAGATGTTTGGGTGCCTGGGGCAGGGAGCCAATTAGTTATAGGACTCTCCTTTTTCACACCCATATTTATACAGAGTGAATATCCATTAATACTCCAATTTAATAAAGTGATAACTGACTTATATTGTATAGCCTTATTTTAAAAGCTTATGATAGTCTTTATTAATTTGTCATAATAAAAATAAACAAACACATTTTATAGCTTGCAATATTTAACACACAGCAGAATGCTGAAATTAAAAAACAAAAGTACATACACCTGTATGTCTTATGATATTTAAGGTTTGGGACTCTTTACCCCTCAATTTCTCTTCTCATAGTTAATAAAAAATATTTATATATTATCTTTTAAGAGGAAATATTTTCTGTTCTCTTTCTGTAAGAGTATCTGGACCTTATTACCAATTACCCTTGCAGCTTTGAATTGGCAGCAGCCATCTATATCAATGTAGAATTAAATACAGTTCTCAGACTTAAGGGCTAAGAAATTAGCAATAACCTTTATTAAATGTATATGAAAATTGAAAGTAAAAATTTTGTCAAGCATGTGTACATATGTATATATGTATATACACATTTTCAACTCTTGAAACAAATAAATGCCCTACCAACAGAATCTACTTTAAAACATTTTCTTGATTGGAAAGTGCTATTCCATTGTTCTAAGCCTCTCAGACCACTCTAGCCACTTTCCAGTTTTGACTAAGACCTGGCCCTCACATGTGGCCGGAAGGGAAGGACAGGGAAGACAGGAGCATGCAGAGGCCAGGTTAGGACTGAGCAGCCATCTCTTGGACCATTTAATTCACCAGATAAAGGGCAAATGTGGAAATTGCAGGGTTAGGGTCATTAAATTCACCAAATAAAGGGAAAATGTGGAGATTGGGGTGTTAGGGCTTAGTGGCTCCCTTTTTCAGCTAATACTCTTCTTTTTTCTTCTTTAAGATTGTCACTTATCACTTTATGTTTCCCCTCTCCACCTCTTCCTCCTCATCTTTCTTTTTTTTGACCTTCTCTAATTAGTAGAATACAGGATCTGCTATAATGAAGGTAGCTCTGGGGGCTGTTGACTGGGTAAGCCCTATACAGAGGTAAAGTGCCCAGGGGACTGTGGAGGGAGAAAGATAAATGAATTTCTGCCCCTTTAGAATCTGGAGAAGTGCCACCACTGACAACAAAAGAAGAATGGAGTTGACAGCAAGAAGGGACTATTGCTTTGGTGTGTGCTTTAGTACACAGCTTTCATATGTAATCAACTGAAGTAAATAATATTTGTCTCACATTTTCCATTATATAGTAGTTTTTTTTTTCAATGTTCATTTAGAAAATGTGTGTCCTTCCTTGAGTGGCATAACCTGCCTAATGCAATCTCTTTCATCTGTGTTGATATTGACCTTTCACATGAGATACATTCCTCCTTGTGTGACCCATTCCACGTGTCACTAGAGCATCTCAATAGTTAAATTTTTACATGATGGAGAATGCATCATTGAAAAGCAAACATTTTTGAGATGTTTCTGCATCTGTTTTAAAACGCAGCTTGGATATTATCAGATTCATACGTTTACACAGTGCTGTGTCCCACGCAACTTGTAAATATTTGATAAATGTTACTTTTTAATTCCTGATAACATTATGAAAGTGTTAAGAAATGTTATGGCCGATAACCTCTTTCCGAGCCTAAGACTCACATTTACCATGTAAAGTTATTGATTGACTAGAGCAAAATGATTTTGTTTTCAGGGAAACAAAGTCCCTCAGAGGCCACATTCAAACTTTCCCTTCATTTAATTGTACGTTGTTCAAGGACAGAGATAAGAGATTTTTTTTTTCCTGCTGTTTCTCAAGCAGGTCAACCTGGGTCTACCAAGACCAAATATTTATGGACATATGTGAGTATGCAGTTCCCTAATGACAAATGTGTGATAATATGTCAGAATGAAAGATTTTTGAGACAGTAATGTTGACTGTCTGCGTTGGGCATTTACTTAAGCTGTGTTGCTGGGAAGCAAGTACCTGGCCTTCAATCAAATAAAGCATTTTCTAATGAATGAGTTCACATTCTGAAATGTAACCTCCAAGATCAGGACATCCAGGTACAAAGGCATCGTCCTGTGCAGAAAGAGTCAGCGATTTTTACGCAAGCTTGAGAATCCTTCACTTCAAGCATATGCTTCACAGTGAAGCAAACTTCACTGGTTTAAGTTTAATGAACAAAGCATCAAAAAATACTCTGAAATTTGATAGGAAAATAGTTTTAAATCTGCATACTATATGATGCTGTTTACACAAAATATAAATTTATTTTATGCTAATAAAATACAAGATGTTGGTTACCCTAAGGGGCAGTGACTAGAAGGGGTGTGATGGAGGGATTTGGAAGGTACACATAATGTTTTGTTTCTTTTTTTTTTTGGGATGGAGTCTTGCTCTGTCGCCCAGGCTGGAATGCAGTGGCCGGATCTCAGCTCACTGCAAGCTCCGCCTCCCAGGTTTACACCATTCTCCTGCCTCAGCCTCCCGAGTAGCTGGGACTACAGGTGCCCGCCACCTTGCCCGACTAGTTTTTTGTATTTTTTTAGTAGAGACGGGGTTTCACCATGTTAGCCAGGATGGTCTCGATCTCCTGACCTGGTGATCCGCCCATCTCGGCCTCCCAAAGTGCTGGGATTACAGGCTTGAGCCACCGTGCCCGGCATGTTTTGTTTCTTAATCCATGTACTGATTACATGTGTCTGGTTTGTGAAAATTCCTTAAACTCTATTTATTTTATTTATTTATATATACATATATATTTGAAAACATTTTCACTTTCAATTTTCGTATACATTTAATAAAAGTTATGCACACACATTTCAAAAGTCTGCATATATTCTTGTTTAGTCTTACTTTACTTTTTAAAAAGATGCATTCTCTTTCTTTCAAGTTCAAAGGCATCTTTTGAGAAAATACTTTGTATTTTTCTTGAACTTGGCATGTACAGACCTACATATATTTCTTCAAGGAATCTCTAGCATATCCAACTTAGGTTTTGAGTAATTGTTCTTATAAGTGAAAACTTGTTCTCATGGCAGCACCGGGCTCTGAGCTCCCTGAGGCAGGAGTCATGTCATGTTTATGCCCTAGGAAGCTGGCCTATGGTAGGTAATCAATAATTATTGAATAAGATGCAAAAGATCAGGTAGTACAGGAGTCCTGATAGTCCCCAACTCTGACCCCCGAGTCCCTTCAGTTTCTTTCTACTTGACAGTTTGTAACACTGGGTACAAAAGGGAGACAGAGAGAACAAACCACTTCTGCTGTGACCAGGTTACATGATCTGCAGGAATCCAGCCTCCGATCAGGAACCGTTGCACAAGGGCTAGCAAGTAGTCAAGGACAAAAACCAGGTAACTTCATCAGTTAAGTAAACAGCGGCTAGCACAATGGTTGTGCTAAACAGGACAAGCTCAAAGTGCAGTGTCATGGCCAAATGTCTGCTTTCAATGGAATGGACATAGGTGCCTCTTAGAGACCTGCCTTGCAGGAATGATTACAATATTTATCAAGTAAATGACAGCTTATGTACTTTGTCATGTGCTTTTTTTTTTCAATCTTACAATAACTCTATGGTAGAGGTAATGTTATTCTCTTTTCATAGATAAGGAGACTGAACCAAGCAGTTAAGCAATTTACTCTTGGTTACAAAGTTAAGTGACAGAATTGCAGCTCAAACCTAGGTCTGTATGGCTGACTCCAAATCCCATGAACTGATGGCGTGACATATTTTAAAGAGAAAAAAAATCTGTGAAATGTCAGGATTATTCTGATTAAATTCAGGACTCAAAAAAAAAAAAAAGGTGGGGGATACTGGCATCTTCTACATTATTATTTTCTGGATGATCATGATACAACTGAACAGAAGATCTGTAAGGTTAAGTAACTTGCCTAGGGCTACTCAGCTAATAAATGGAACCAGCAGGATTGGGAACTAAAGTTTCTTCGACTCCATAACCTATGCACTTCTCACTCTACTGAGGATCCTGAATAGCTTTCTTCTCTAGAGTCAACACTGGTCAGTGGGCCGTGGCTGCCTGGAGTTCTGTGCTGAAATGGATCAGGAGCCACTGCAGAGCTCCATGGGAAAGAAGCCTGGGATAAATTAGCCATGCTGCTTGTTCGCCATCCCTGTGCTAGACTGCTCCCAAAACCCACTGCCCTTTGACCCCTGGGAATGCATCGGTACTTAATTATCACAAGCCTTGTTATGCTTCTCAATATGCAAGGCACACACATGAATACCACATTCTACTAAGCCTTCTTTGTATTTGCATGCTCTAAGGACACCATATCTATTCTATTAGCAAGCAGCAGGTTTGGACGTTGGTAATATTTCTACTTAGGCTCTAATTCTAAGTAAGGAGACATCTAAATGGCTAAAGCAGACATGGACTACAATTATTCTTAGCATAATTTCACTTCACTTAAAACCACTTATTAAATGGCTCACTATTTTGTGAAAGTGGGAGTATACCAGGACGATAAAAAGGGAACTAGATTGAAATTAGGATTATCAGGCCCAGGTTCCAACTTGACCCCCCACCAGTTCTACACCTCTGGGCTAATCACTCAAAGGCATGGGTTTTGGGGTCAGACCTTAATTTGATTTCTGGCCCTGACATTTACAAGTGCTACAATTACCTTATGCAATCTTTTGTATTTCCTAAAGCTTCAGTTTTCTCATATTTAATGTGTGAATAATAATGACTTCCTCATTGGGTTGTTATGAAATTTATGGAGATGTTGCATGCTAACTGCTTAGAATAGTTCTTATAACATTGAGGTCCCTAGTAAATGCAGCTGTCATCATTATTCCTTGTCATTTCCTCATCTATAAAAGTTGGTTACAATGCAAACCTCCTGATCCTTCATAAAGTTCACTGACAAGTTCAGGCTTTACAACAACATAAAATTTCTTTTATTGTGTATCTCACCTCAAGGTGTATCCCATCTGTTAAGAAATGGAACCCCCCCCAAAAAAAGAAAAAGTAAGAGATAACACATAATAAACATTTATAAAACAAATGAGGAGTAATACATGGATATGGGGAAAATGGAATAAATCAAATAATTAGGACTGAAAAGTTTAGTTAAAATGTGGATTTTGGAGGAAGAAAAAGGCATGCCTTGCCACAGAGCACATAAAATAGGGTCATAGACTCATGGATTGGAAATTCAGCTCAGGTTTAGAAGAACTGATATTCAGTTCTAACTCTGATGCTCCCTAACTTTTTAATTTTTCTCAAGATTTTTAGAATTTCTCATTCTGTAAAATGGGAAAAATAATAACATTGGCCTTTCTGAGGGCTGAGAGGATACAATTAGATCATACATACAAATAGATTTTTGTTGCATTTAGTTTATGGTATAAGGAAAGACCAAAGCTAGAACAGGGCAAGTGAGCCACATAGGGTATAGCATTTAAGGAGACACACAATGAAGGGTTCTGGAGTATGCCTCTTTTGACTTGCACCCTTGTCTTCTCACTTGCCTTAACTTCATCCTGGACCTGGGAAGAAAAGACAGCAAACAGGTCTCTCCACTGGAGTAACAATGTTCATAGAAATAAAGAGACATGAGAGCATGTGACAAATCCAACTAATAATGGATCATAAAGCACAAGGCAATGAGTTTGGGGCCGATGAGACAGCGGAGCTACTGTAGGTTTTGGAGAAGGGGTGTGGCATGTGGTTTCATAGTTTGATCATAGAATGCAGCGGTTCAACTGGATTCTGGAACATAGGCCAGTTGGATCTATGGAAGAGGTCAGTATTGTTCTATTTTATTATGGATTTGGGAGGAAAATAAAATTACATATATAATTGTATGACAACTACTAAAATTATAAATTATGAATTAATTAAATTAATAAAGAATTGATAATGCATGCCCTCTTACTGTGATTTATAGATGGTTGTGGTGGAGATTGCCAGGTGTCTCATGCCAGCCAAAGAAACATTTGCTATCTGCCATCTGTACAAATTGACTACTAAAAAAGGAAGCAGCATTTGGATAAGCTGGTACTTTCAGCACAGTAACTCTTGAAACACGGAACTTCTTGGATGTACATTTTGAGGAAAGTTGATCTGGAGCCTATGGAGTGTCATTGGAGCTGGGTGTTCACAAAGCTAATGGAAAACATATTAATTTTGTTCTATGGAGGGTTGGAAAAGAGCTTCTAGGGTCATGGTGGGTCAGAAACCTAGGAATTCATTTTGGACTGTAATGGAAAAGTTTTATCCATTACATCTAAACTTATCATTTAATAATGGCTGCCAGGAACACTGTCCAATGAAGGATTCTGAGCCCTCAGCCAGGCTCTGCAGGTAAGGGCCACCATTGATTAGCAATGTCTCTTACAAGAGCGGCAGAAATGAGAGGTGGACGTGTGTCTGATCTGGTTCAATTATTTGATTTTCCTGTTGTTAAAGCCAAGGCTCTAGGAGGGGAAAAGTTACTCAGAGCAACACAGGTCAATTAATAAGTGAAGAATCAAACTCAAGTTCTCCAACCCACTGTAATTTGTTCACAATCCACTTCTCAATAAACCACAGCACATTTTTATTTATGGCATTTATTAAGGACTGTCTTCCCCTTCTTTCAAAAGCCACATTCTAACTAAACTTTTTGCTTCTAATTATTTCTTTTATTCCAAAATTTTTTACATTCCTGTGTATCACTCATTTGTTTTACAAATATCTATTGTGTGTCATCTCTTACTCGTTACTCATTTTAAAATTTTGTATCTGAGATTTATCTTTGCTTCACAGTTTAGTCCACAGTGGAAGATTCTGATGACAGAGTAATGCTTTTATTCAAGATACTTTATTCTAGCTGAAACCACATCTTTTCTGTGCTAGTCTATCAGAAATGCAGCATAATGGGAGTCTTTGCTGAATATGAAGCAGATTCCTAGAAAACAAGTGGGCATTGATTTATTTTTATTGATGTGCTTTTACTAACTGATAGGAAGTGTTCTTTGAACACCTCTCTTCCTACCATTCCACTCCAATAAGCCACTGAGTTTGATCATTTCCAACACATGGTCCATGCCGCTGTCTAGAGGGCTGAGAGCCTCTCCAGCCACAGTGCTAAGTGGGCCAACAGCCACCCAGGTCTCCTCAATTCAGATGTGGCCTTTTCCTGATGTGGGACTTACATCCTGACCTGATATAACCTTTCAGTTTGGGACTATGAGCTGGGATATGGATACCTTGGACAACTCTTGGTCTTCAAAAAAAGAGAAAACTAACTAGGAGTAAACCTTCAGATGAACTATGCATATATCCAGTGTACAAGAGAAAGTAGGTTTTTTAGGGGGGAAAGAAAGGTTATAAAATAAAGGGAGAAAAATCAACTCTTTTTTCTCTTTGAGTCCAGATGTTTTTGATGTCATTGGGCATCAGGCATTGTCTAGAGTCTCCAAATTTTATGTCACGTTCTCTGTGGAAATTGCAGCACACAAGCACACGATGTTTTGAAGGTGAGTGGGAAAAGGCACTGGGACATTGCTTTTGGGACCAGAGTACCTCCTTTGGGCTAGAAAGAGCCCACTGGGCCTTTTTAGTCTCAATTTACCATGTAAATATTGGAGAACTGTGATGTTAAGTTCTAATAAAACTCTGGGGAAAAGTTGTACAACTTCTTTTTGAATGATGTTCTCACACACCAAAAAGGGCTTCTTAGGGCTTATTTCTGCCTACTTTTTGTTTGTTTCTTTTGTTTGTTCGTTTCTAAATCAATACAGCATCCAATTCTCTACCAATTAGAATAAAAGAAAAAACATACTTCACCCGTAATACTGCTGTCCTAACACAACCATAACATTCTGGTGTATTTGTTTTTGGTGTATTTTGCTGAGGATGCATTTTTCCATAGCTATAACTTTATTATTATTATTTTACTTAAATCCACAAAGTGTTTGTCTATATCTTTGGTGTTATTTCTCTTTTCTAAAACGATTGTCTTTAGTAGCTTCATAATATGTATATGCCACAGTTTATCTTTTTAAATTAATTATTGCTAGAGAGTAGGTTCTTTCCAATTCTTAATAATACTTCTATGAACATCTTTGTGCATGCCACATTTATCGTATCTGTGAGAGTCCTTAGCTTAGGTTTCTTTGGTCCCTAGCTTGAATTTCTTTTTTCTACTGCTCGTTCTCATTTGTATTCCGAAACAAGCAGCATTCTTTTGCAAATGGTTGAATTATTGAAAATATTTGATATTTTGCCAAGATTCTGTCTGCTGTTTCCTCAGTAATGACCTTGGCCTAAATGAATGCCATTTTGGTTTCCCACATTTACATGTGGGGGCCAACTTTCCTACAAAGAGAAAGACAGTACTTAGATCTTCTTTGAAGGGCTCCAATGACACTGTAGGTACACCACTGTGCTGTTGGCCCCAGCAGGGACATGACTGAGAGGCCTGCCTGAAATAAAAATGGCACTTTTATGGCTATGGATGTGTTTGTCCAAAAAACATTTAATCACTGTGAAGGTTTTTTTTTTCCCTTGTCTGTAGTAAGCAGCATTTTGTAACTGTAGAGTTCTGCTAATGCACACTTCTGCCGGGAAGCTTCCCAGGGTGGGGCACAAAAGATGCTAAGTGGCAGGGGGGAGACGGGGAGAAAGCCATTAACACTCCAGCAGCGAGGTCAGATCTGATGTTTCCTTTTGTTTGCAGGATCCAAATTAAGAAGCTGCTTCTGTACTTTCCCTGTTGCCTCCCACCTAAACACACTCTAGGGTCATCTCAGTCTGGTCACATCTTTTGACAATTAGCCACCCATTAACAGGGTGATTGAAAAGGAGCCAGAGTGGTTTACACATAAAGTGCTTACTCTTTTCCAGGAAGAACGCATATCTCTACAGTTTCATTAATGCTTTGGCCGATTAGTCCCCACAAGAAAATAAAATACTTACACTCTAGAAAGCACGAGCAAAGGGAAGAAAGTGAGGTGGAAGGAGGAAAATTAAAGAGCGAAAATAACCCTTAGAGATCTTTCTTTTCTTTTCTTCTTTTTGCAAACATGCTTTAAAGGGGGGTGGGGATGGGGGGGGTGTTATCTTCCTTCTATCTTTTTCTACCTTTAAAGCCAGTATTACCAGCCATTTTACTTGTACTTTACTATTATTATCTGGGTGATGGCTGTGACATGTTGATCATATATGGCAGTGAGAAAATTGATTTCCCTCAACAGAAATGCTTCCAATTTTCCCAGGGCCATAATTTTATGTCCACAACAAAATAAAAGGGTCATTTTCCTTAAGATGAGGGGAATTGAAATCTTTGATAAAAGCTATGGTAAATGCTGTACTTTTGAATTGTGGAAACGGCAGTTTTCACAAACATCTGGCCTGTCTGATTTGGGGGTGTGGGTTGGGGGCAGAGGAGAGAGGTTTGAAGGCAAAGAATTGTTGTTATTTTTCTTTAAAGAGTTGAATTTGCTTTAAGAAAGCTCTGTAAGTCCGCAGCTTCACTCTAAGTGTTCATATTCCCATTAAAGGGAAGCTATAGGCTGCTGCTTTGGCTTACCTGCCAACAAGCAAGAGCACTAAAAAAAAAGCCACAGTCACAAGGACTGAGCCTTCTCAAAGAATGAACACCTGTGCAGGCCTTCAGTACATAGTGAGCCTGCCACAGAATGCATTGATAACCTCACAGATGTTGCTTTGCAAGCCAAAGACATTTCATACCAAAGAAGGAGGTAGGAGGATTGAGGCAAGGGACAAACAGACTTTGTATGAGTACAAGAAGAATAAAAACAGAGGCTGTCTTCTGAGGCCTAATTGCTGCTTTGTTTGGTTAGCAGGCTTTACCCAATCTGATGGAAACTGATTTCCAAGTAGCTGATGAAGCAACGTTTACCAACAAATATTTAGAATTAGAGACCTTTGCTTCACCCTGAATCCACACGCAAGGTTAAACCCAGTTTTCTAGCCAAATAGCTAAGTGTTTTATTCAACCTCTGATTCACATCATGATTTATATCATGACTGCAGTTGCAGTTATGGATGCATGAGAGAAGATAAAACAATTTCTTGCTTTTAAATAGTAATTTTCCCTGAGCTAAAAGTAATCTGCGATCTTATACATTTTTCATGTAGTCTAAAATAAACAAATGCAACTTTTGTAATCAGAAAAAGTAATTTTATTAGGATTATTTATGAATATGAGTAATGAATATTCATTTGTTAGAAAGGAAAAGTTACAATCCATTAGAAATTTGGAAGTACATTCTCCTGGGAAAAATTTAACTCAAAGAGTACTGAAATTACAAGAAAAAACACAGCAATCTAAGGAAAATAGTCTGGATGCTTCTTGCTTTTTTTTTCTTCTTGAATATTCTCCTTCTAACTCTACCAAAGTAAAATCTGAAATTACTAGTATTTACACACTGCAGCAGTTGTTTTTTGTATTTTCATGCTTCCACTGATCTTCATGAGTTCTTGTTGATAAAGTACTCGAAAACGAAATGTAAGCAAAGAGGTTGTATGTCTTATTTTCAAAAGTACAGGTTAAAACAGGAGTCAGTAAACTGTGGGCAATGGGCCAAATCCAGCTGCCACCTGTTTCACTATGACCCTGCCAGTGAAAAATGTTTTTTACATTTTTAAATCACAGAAAAAAAAATCGAAAGAATAATACTGTTTCGTGACATGTAAAAATTATATGAAAATCAAATTGCAGTGCAGTCCATAGCAAAAATTGATTGGAATACGGTTGCACACATTCATTTACATATTGCCTGTGGCTGCTTTGATACAATAATGGCAGATTTGAGTAGCTGCAACAGGCCATATGACCCACAAAGCCTAAAGTATTTACTATCTGGTCATTAACTTACCTTCTCCTTTACCTACAGAAATAGCTTATTAGATGATTATGCCACATCACTTTGTGTGGATGAGTCATCACATAAACACACCAATACATTTCACTTTCTATATAGGCATGAACTTTACCTTCTGACATGAATAAAGTTTATTGGTGGGTGTAACGTCATCAAAAAATATCTTGCCTTTCCGACTCACAATTTGGATGAAGTTGAAATGTAGCTTTTATATCTGTGGTACAAATAATGTTTCAATGTCACTGAAGAGTCAGTCTTGAAAAGTGAGGCATTTTCAAGGAGACCCTTCAAATAATAGAAATTTTTAAAGCACTTAGAAAAATGTCTGTGCCCAGAAGAAATGTAAGTGCTCACATTTTGCCAGCTCAGAGCATTTATGATGCAGTGCAGGTAATAGGGGAAGAAAACTCACTTTGTTTCTTGGGAGCTGTGCTCTTTGAATGTCCAGTTCTTTTCAGTGCAGTTTAGATGACAGCAATTATAAATGGCTTTGGCCTAGCAAGGGTGAGTGACAAGCCGTAAGTGACTGATGCTCATTTGAATCCATTGCCCCGCCTCTTCAATGTGAAAAGGTCCCTGCATTTAGAATAGTAACGATGAATTAGAGTAACTTGCCTGCCTCATTAACATGTGGTCTGATCTAGGTAAATCAATTTGGAGGATGTCAGCGTATCTAATCCTTCCCAAGGGTGAATTGTGGCTTTTTCCAATTTGTTGACCTTACAGCTATGCCCAAAAGAGTTTCCTTATTTCATCTCCAGCCTATGTTGGATACTGAGTGTGCCTAGGCTGAACCTGGAACGTGACTGAATCCCTTTGCAATTTATTCTGGCAAACACAGTGGATTAGTGCATGTTGGAATACCAAGGAAGATGTGGGTTTTTGTTCAGGAAATTCCCCACGCCACACTGAAAACACCCATCCTTAGAGTAGCAGTGCTGCTCTTTGCTGTTATAGAATCAGCCTCCTTGTGTGAATTGCACTTCTTAAGGGTCAGCATCTGAGAAATTGCAGAGCGTGGCTATGTCTGCAGGACAGAAAGATTTGCAACTAAACTGTAATTTGGGGGGTCAAATGGATTTTTCAGGATTGCTGCAATGTCCTGAATTTGGTTCAGTGAGTATGTGATTTGCATGGGCGACCACATCTCAAAATCATTCAGAGTATCATGCACATCTATTCAGCTTCAGCTTCCACTTGAGGATGAATATATAATGCCTTCAATAACCAGTAGAAGGTGGTGCTCTTGAAACTCCTACTCCCTTGGCTGCTCTGTGTTTTGAGTGGTGAAGGAAAAGGGATAGCCTATGGCAGGTATGCCAGGTGAAGCTTACTGGGGAAGCAGCAGCCAGTCATTAAGGATATGTTGATAGGAACTTTGTTACAAACTCTTGAAGGATTTTAAGCAGAGAAGCAACACAATCACCATGTCTTTCCAATGATCAACCTAAACCTGATAAGAATTGGGTTTGGTGGGTATGAGAGGACTCACTGGAGAAAGAACAATTAGAGATCATCAGTAATCCAGAGGAAAGATCATTTAATCTGGGAATGGTGGGACTGGAGAGAAATGGACAGATTTTACAGATAGTTAGAAGGTAAACTCAAGAACACATAGCAATTGTTTGGGTGATAAATTGGGAGGCAGAGATAAGGGTTAAAGACAGTGTCCAGATTTCTGCCTTGGACACATTTTTGGATGGTACTGTCATTTACTGAGCTAGGCATCAGGAGAGGAAGAACAGGTGTTTCCTTTGGGATGGGATGTGGTGAAGTTAGATAATGCAATCTGGTTATTTTTGTTTTTAACTTTTTTGTCTTTAATGTTTTAACCCAATCATTTCTAGAATATTTGAATGTAGGATTTTTCAGAGATAGAGAAATTCTAAGTGATAAAATAGCCCTGAGTGTGCCCTTGGGAATTAATGGCTGGAGTGGAGAGGAGGCAAAGGCTACTGCAGTGTAAGAGATCAAGAAATGCAATGACTAGGACAAAGCATTCTCAAGAATTCTCAAATCTCCCAAAATGACAGCAGGGCTTGGCACAGTGATCCAATTAAGTGATCCAGGTTTAAAATCCTCAATAAATAAGAGGGGAGTTACCATGAGGCTATGAGAGTGACAAGAAATCAAGAGTGATATGGCCAAATATCATGAGTGGTCTATAAGGAGCCACAAGGGGAGAAGTGTGATGTTTTGGAAGCAGTACATTTTTGTGAGTCAGATACTTGGGATGTAAGAAAAATAAAGGCATCTTCTTGAGGGACTTTCAAGGATATTCAAGGTGTTCTCAGGAACGAGCATATTACAGCTAAAGCCAGCACTTAGGAGAAGCATTTGGTGGAGAGTTTGAGAACACAGGGGAGTTTGTGTGCAACTTAAGAGAAAGCCTAGAACACTCAGTGGGAAGTTTTGGAGAGAAGAGGATCAGTGGGAGTTTAGTGCAACAGAGGGAGCACAGAGCAGCCCAGCAGTGAGAGTCTAGGGGGAGACTGATGAACAGAAAGTGAATTTTAGGCAATAAGGGGTGAGAAATGGTTGATTTAGGGGATTTTCAGATTCATATAGCTGCTGTAACAAATCACCACAAACTTACAGGCTTAAAACAACACAAATTTATTATCTTACAGTTCTAGAGGTTAGAAGTCCAAAACCGGGACTTAGGAGGCTAACATCAATGTGCCGACAGGACTACATCTTCCTCCTGGAAGCTCTAGGGGACAGTCAGCTTCATGCCTTTTCCAGATTCTACAGGCTGCCCTCATTTTGGGATTTGTAGCCCCCTTCTGGCAATGGATCCCTCCAAATTCTGCTTCCATCATCACATCTCCTTCTCTGACCTTCTTGCCTCCCACTTTCCTTTATAAAGACACCTGTGCTTACTACATTGGCCCCACCTGGTTAATCTGGGGCATTCTCCCATCTCAACACCTTTAACTTACATCTGTGAAGTTCTTTTGCCATGTAACCTAGCACATTCACAGGCTATGGGATGAGGATATGAATATCTTTTGGGGGTCATTAGTCTGCCTACCACAGGGGCCACAAAATGTCCTAGTAGAGGAGAGAGTAGAGCTGGAAGTGGCAGCAGAATTGACCACATCCTGGAATAATTGTGCTTCCAGCAGAGTTCTGAGGCAGATTGGATGAAAGCGTCATGTAGATTTTAGATTCTCACTACCAATCAGTTAACAACAATGGCCTTCAGAAGTTATCAGGAGGGAACTGAGACAATGA
>NW_012098987.1:2093574-2095972 GCF_000951045.1 Mandrillus leucophaeus | reverse complement strand
AGTCAGAAGTGATCTGGAGCCTGCTTAGGCTAATGGCAGTGTATCTTTGAATCATCCCTTACATCTTGCCAGCCATTAAATCCCATATTTATTCCTTGAGAAGTTCTTGCAAGTACATTACTTTCTCCTTGTTTCGCCTGCTACCACATTAGTCCACATCCATCTATACTTTACACCTTTTAAAAAAAAAAAAAAACAGAAAAATGTATTTTGGAGAAAATGATGGATTAGATTTAGTATATGCTGACCTTTTAAAAAGGCAGAATAAGGGATACAGGACTGAGCTGGTGAGGTAGATTCAAAAGTCATCCTTATAATTGTAGTATTGAAACCCATGACAGGCTAAATACCCCTATAGTGAGATTTTGGAGAAATAAGAGCTGATAGTCAAGGACTGAGGACCTAGAAGAAGAAAAAGAATCGAGGAAATCGAGGAGAACAGGAGAGAGAAGCATGGGGGAATCAATTATTTATTGGGGAAAGTTTCATCAAAAGATTCAATGAATGGTCTTCAGGGTTAAGAGCTACAAAGAGAGGAGACAGAGACTAAAGGCTAAATGACTGGATTCGGCCAGAAGGAGGTCATTAGAAACCTTGAAGAAAATTGCTATGGCATATAATTAAGCATCATAGGCAATACAAAACTTTAGTTTTCTTGAAGATGGTGGTATTCGTTTCCCATAGTCCACACTCTTAAAGCTGTTCGTATGATATGGCAAGTTGTTGGAAGCCATGGACCTTCCAGTCTAGGTGAGCTACAAGAAGAATTTTCGACCTGTCTTCCCATTAGTCAAAAAGCCTAATGGCTTGCAGAGGAGATAAATTTTAAATATAAGAAAGAAGAAAACAAATGGAAGCAATTAGACCTAGGTTTTGGTTTTAAGTTGAGAGAGGAAATGTAGAAGGATATTTTGGCCTTCGGTTTGTTGTGCAAACGAGCAGCAATGCTGATTCCAGTATAATATTTAGCCTCTTAGGAAGTAACTCATGATAGCATCCTTAGTGCTGTGCTAGGAGGTTGAGGAGGACGAGTGTCATAATGGTGAGACTCAGAAACCTGGTTTTGCTCTGCTCAATTTGACACTTGGATCAAGAAATTTTACCTATAATCTGACATCTCTGGGTGAGAATGTGTTGAGTTCCTGATCTCATTTGATGTTTCCCCCAATTTTTGCTCGTTAAAGAAGATGAGCATGAAGGAGATATTAAGGACACTTGCTGAATCAAAAGCCCCATCACTGTCTTTGGCATCAGTGAGCAGGGCGGATATGAAGCCTGTAGGGCTAGCACAAGGCAGAGAGAACAGTCATATTAACTGAGAAGCCTGATTTCTAGGCAGATGAGCCTTGGATAAGAAAATCGTGGCTCACTGGATGGAAAGATGCACGGAAGTTCCCAGAAAAGATTTTGATACATTAGTAATGATAACCAGGCAACTGGAAAGTGTGGTTTACACGGGCTAGCCTGTCCAAGTTGGATGATATCCTTGAATGGACAAACACTTAGGTGTTACCAGGATACAGACAGAGAACAGTACTGAGTGAATGGGGCATGAAAAAGGCCTATTCCATCTTATAAAATATAAATCCACTCCAGAACACGTTACTTCCTAATTGAACACCAACCTGTCTGTAACAATGCAGTTGGGAGGAGGGGAAAGCTTTAATTTTACAGGAGCAAGAGTTGCATTCATACAATGGTGAAATCGTAAATTTAGAAATGTAAATTGTTACTTTGGAAAAAAAAATAATGTCCACACATACCTATTTCTTTCACCCATTCTCTTTCCCATCATCTCCAACTTTCTCCATAGTATCTCTCATAAAAAGCAGTACTGCATTGTGGTTAAGCACTTTTGCATGGTTTCAGAATCCATCTTTTTTTTCTTAACTATTTAGTTTTGTCACATTGACACAAGTTACCCAAGCTCTCTAAGCCTAAGGTTATTCATCTATCAAATGACACTAATAGTACTGTCTCCTTCAAAAGTGGTTGTGAGGATTAAATGAAATAATGTAGGTAAAGTACTTAGCACAGGGCATAGAATACAATTGTTGTTCGATAAATAATAATAATAATTTTACTGGCTAATTATTTATTATAATAAGAATCATTTATTAGCTAACATCACAATGCAATAGAAAGAAAATTGAACCAGAGAATGAGTGAACGTATGCTCTATTTTAAAATAAATCACTCCCCAAATCATAAAAACCCTAGAGGAAAACCTAGGCAATACCATTCAGGACATAGATATGGGCAAAGATTTTTTGATGAAATCGCCAAAAGCAACTGCAACAAAAGCTAAAATTGACAAATGGGATCTAATTAAACTAAAGAGCTTCTGCACAGCAAAAGAAACTATCATCAGAACTAACAGGCAACCTACAGAATGGGA
>NW_012098987.1:2091345-2093524 GCF_000951045.1 Mandrillus leucophaeus | reverse complement strand
CAGTACTGAGTGAATGGGGCATGAAAAAGGCCTATTCCATCTTATAAAATATAAATCCACTCCAGAACACGTTACTTCCTAATTGAACACCAACCTGTCTGTAACAATGCAGTTGGGAGGAGGGGAAAGCTTTAATTTTACAGGAGCAAGAGTTGCATTCATACAATGGTGAAATCGTAAATTTAGAAATGTAAATTGTTACTTTGGAAAAAAAAATAATGTCCACACATACCTATTTCTTTCACCCATTCTCTTTCCCATCATCTCCAGCTTTCTCCATAGTATCTCTCATAAAAAGCAGTACTGCATTGTGGTTAAGCACTTTTGCATGGTTTCAGAATCCATCTTTTTTTTCTTAACTATTTAGTTTTGTCACATTGACACAAGTTACCCAAGCTCTCTAAGCCTAAGGTTATTCATCTATCAAATGACACTAATAGTACTGTCTCCTTCAAAAGTGGTTGTGAGGATTAAATGAAATAATGTAGGTAAAGTACTTAGCACAGGGCATAGAATACAATTGTTGTTCGATAAATAATAATAATAATTTTACTGGCTAATTATTTATTATAATAAGAATCATTTATTAGCTAACATCACAATGCAATAGAAAGAAAATTGAACCAGAGAATGAGTGAACGTATGCTCTATTTTAAAATAAATCACTCCCCAAATCATAAAAACCCTAGAGGAAAACCTAGGCAATACCATTCAGGACATAGATATGGGCAAAGATTTTTTGATGAAATCGCCAAAAGCAACTGCAACAAAAGCTAAAATTGACAAATGGGATCTAATTAAACTAAAGAGCTTCTGCACAGCAAAAGAAACTATCATCAGAACTAACAGGCAACCTACAGAATGGGAGAAAATTTTGCAGTCTACCCATCTGACAAAGGTCTAATATCCAGAATTTACAGGGAACTTAAACAAATTTACGAGAAAAAAAAAAAACCATCAAAAAGTGGGTAAAGGATATGAACAGACACTTTTCAAAAGAAGACATTTATGTGGCCAACAAATATATGAAAAATAGCTGAACATCACTGATCATTAGAGAAATGCAAATCAAAACCACAATGAGATACCATCTCATGCCAGTCAGAATGGCGATTATTAAAATGTCAAGAAACAATAGATGCTGGTGAAGCTGTGGAGAAACAGGAATGCTTTTACACTGTTGGTGGGACTATAAATTAGTTCAACCATTGTGGAAGACAGTGTGGCTATTCCTCAAGGATCTAGAACCAGAAATACCATTTGATCCAGCAATCACATTACTGGGTATATACCCAAATATAAGTCATTCTACTATAAAGATACATGCACAAGTATGTTCATTGCAGCACTATTCACAATAGCAAAGACATGGAACCAACCCAAATGCCCATCAATGATAGACTGGATAAAGAAAATGTAGCACATATATACCATGGAATATTATGCAGCTGCAAAAAGGGATGAGATCATGTCCTATGCAGGGACACAGATGAGTCTGGAAACCATCATCCTCAGCAAACTAACACAGGAACAGAAAATCAAACACTGCATGTTCTCACTCACAAGCAGGAATTGAGCAATGAGAACCCATGGACACAGGGAGGGCAGCAACACATATGGGGACCCATTGTGGGCTGGGGGGCAAGGGAAGAGAGAGCATCAGGACAAGTACCTAATGCATGTGGGGCTTAAAGCCTAGCTTATGGGTAGATAGGTGCAGCAAACCACCGTGGTTCATATATACCTATGTAACAAACCTACAGGTTCTACACATGTATTCTGGAACTTAAAATTAAAAAAAAAAAAAGAATAGCAAAAATAAATAAATCACTTCTAACCTTTTGACCTCTGTCTTTGAAACAGGAATAACTATCTATACTAACATATTCTCCTAGACTTATTCTGTGAATGAATAGAATTATGAATATTTGCACTTTGTAAAAGATATGTAAGTGTAAGATAGGGAAAATAAATAAAAATGTACTGCTACAGTTCTATTTCTGCTTTCACAACTTGCATAAAGGCAAGTAAATATGATATTTAGTTAGTTGGGACTTAATCTGGCTGCTATCATTTATCTAGCAGAAACATAATGGTTATTTTTCAGCTGGAGATTTTCAAACCAATTGAATGTGTCTATCTTAAGTCAGTCTTTGGTTTTAAAAAAGTCTTGAAGCTG
>NW_012098987.1:2087476-2091295 GCF_000951045.1 Mandrillus leucophaeus | reverse complement strand
TACCTAATGCATGTGGGGCTTAAAGCCTAGCTTATGGGTAGATAGGTGCAGCAAACCACCGTGGTTCATATATACCTATGTAACAAACCTACAGGTTCTACACATGTATTCTGGAACTTAAAATTAAAAAAAAAAAAAAAGAATAGCAAAAATAAATAAATCACTTCTAACCTTTTGACCTCTGTCTTTGAAACAGGAATAACTATCTATACTAACATATTCTCCTAGACTTATTCTGTGAATGAATAGAATTATGAATATTTGCACTTTGTAAAAGATATGTAAGTGTAAGATAGGGAAAATAAATAAAAATGTACTGCTACAGTTCTATTTCTGCTTTCACAACTTGCATAAAGGCAAGTAAATATGATATTTAGTTAGTTGAGACTTAATCTGGCTGCTATCATTTATCTAGCAGAAACATAATGGTTATTTTTCAGCTGGAGATTTTCAAACCAATTGAATGTGTCTATCTTAAGTCAGTCTTTGGTTTTAAAAAAGTCTTGAAGCTGCATTTTATTTAATTGACTATTGATAATATAATAAAGCTCAATGGATATTTTTAAAAACCTACTATGTACTATGCATAATCTAGAAGTAAATGTTAGAAACAAAGAGTTAGGACCCTTGAATTGTACCTCTTGTAATAATTTGCAGTGACATTGACCTTATAATGTATGTGTTTCCGTCGAGTCATCTATTAAAAGACTATTATGATACTTATCTACTATGCAAAGGAATTATAAATTGGTTTGAATGTTAAGCTTCACTCAGGAAAAACACTGTCTAAGCAAAAGCCTCACCATTGTGTCATTCCTGCATTTGGTGCCATGGTTAATAGATGCAAAGTACAAACCACTGAATTATGCATTTGCCAGTAGATTTCTGCCCCAGAGCAAGGTACTGTTGGAAGCCAGCCCAGTGGAGGGCAGCAGAAAAAAATGCCTGGTTTTGAAAAACTGATGACAAGAAGACATGATAAGAGATGGCCAGCAGGTTTAAAGAGGCACACTGTGAGGCTGTGTCCACTAACACAGCCCCTGTCACTGGTCCAAGGCCAATATTGTAACCACATTGATTGATTGACTCAGAATGTTAAGCAAGAGTCTCACAGGAAATGGACACAGACAAGCCCCTTCATGGAAAGATGGTTTGACCAAAGGTAAGCAATCCATGTATGGGACAGAGCACAAGAGAGGGTTCAGTTTTGTTTACAAAACTCTCTGCTCCATGAATGTGAGTCCTGACACAATAAACAACATTGACACATCATTTTGTGGCTTATAAAGCCCTCACACATGCACATAGTCCCATCTCCCTCTTATTGGTCCAAAGGTTCATGGATTTTTGTATCTGTCTACATTCTGGGTCAGCAGAGTGTAGAAGAAAAGAACAGCCTCTTTTCTTCTTAGGCTGCAGGTTCACCCTGGTTTAAAGTCAATATAAACTTCTATATGAGCTGCCACCTTTCTTGCCAGCCTGAAATGTCCAGGGTCATGGCCGTCTGCTCTTGTTAGCAGACAAGGTCACAGTATTCAGACACAGGCTATCCTAGGGCTGCATCCTTAGCACCTTCAGTTTATCCGTATGTTCTTTTTTAGCCTGGACTTTTTCTTATATGCCACAGGCCTATACAATTCAGCTCCCTAAAATCTTCAGAGTACCTGGGTTCCACTGTTGTTTCTATAGCCTCATAGAATCTGAGAGATGCAAGAGACCTTGAAGGTCATTTAGTCGAAATTTCTGTTCATATTAGGAATCCCCTCTGCAACCCTCCTGACTGCTAGTCATTCAGCCTCACTGTGAATGACCCCAGTAGAAAGGAGTTCACTGTTTTGCAAGGCAGTCCATTCTAGCAGATTGCATTTTCCTAAATGACTACAATATTTTCCATCCCACTTGCTCTTCTTATACAATGTGACTTTGAGGCTTTCTCATTGAGAGTGGAGCTTAGGGCTTCTCCACTTGTATCTTGACAGAGCTTAGGAAGGCTTCAACCAATGGAGTGCAGCAGAGTGATGCTGTGTATCTTCTGAAGCCAGCTCATAAAAAGACCACAGCTTCCAGCTGGCTCACTCTTTAGAATGTTTGTTCTAGGGAAGCCAGCCATTGTGCTATAAGGAAGCCCAAATAAACTACACAAAGAGAACATATGGAAGGGTCCACCTAGAGAAAAACTGGGACTCCTAGCCAAGATCCAGCACCAGTTATAGACGTGCAAGTAAGGGATACTTCAGATGCTTCCAGCCCCCAGCCTGGGAGCTGCCCTATCTGACAACAAGTGGAGCAGACATGAGCTATCCGTGTGGATCCTCATCTCTGTAGTTCACAGGGCTTCATATCAAAAAGACCAGTGTTCCAGGATCTGAAGCCAAGGGTCCTCCATGTCATCAGGACCTGATTTAGATGATGAGATCCTGGACTTTAAGTTGATGGCTCATTGGGATGAGACTTGGGGCCTTGAAGCGAAGGCATGTATGTATTTAGCACATGGGAGGGATTTGAATTGCTGTAGCCAGAAGGCAAATTATAGCAGATTGTATTTTCTTGAATGCAACCATATCTCCTTTCCATTTGCTCATCCTACAATGTGAAATAGAGGCTCCTCCTACTGAGAGGTGAGGTCTATGTTCTCTCCCCTTGAATCTGGGCAGCGGCTTGTGAATCAACTGATAGATTAAGGCAAAAGAGATGCTATGTGACTTCCAAGGCTAGACGTTTTTGCGATGCTTGCTCTACTCCAAGAAAGCCTACCATCATGTTGTGAGGAAGTTGAACCACCAGGTGGAGAGAACACATGGGAGGCCCCCATGGAGAAGAACCGAGGCCTCAGCCAATGTCTTGCACCAGCCACCAGACCTGTGAATAAAGGAGCCTCCAGATGATTCAAGATGCCCCTGCTGATGCCACATGGTGCAGAGATAAGCTATCTACCTCAAGCTTAGTCCAAACTGTCATTTAAGAGCAAATACATGCTGTTAGTGTTTTGAGTTACTAAATTTCGGGGCAACTTGTTATGTGACATTAAATCACAAGAACAGAAATAAATTCCTGCATGGGAGATCAGAGCCCCACAGTAGGAACAGAGACCTATTGCATTAGAGTAAAGCCCTGTATTGGAGCAGAACCCTTCGTTGTGCTAAAACTCTGTAGGAAGGATAGAGTCCTGCATCAGGGGTTGGAGGTCAGTATTACAGGAGAACCCTGTAACGAGGACATAGCCTTATATGAAGGTGAAACCCTGTATCAAGAGACAGCAATGCAGAATTGCAGTCAATTGTGTATTCCTGGTAAGTAGGCCTTGGACAGGATGTGTAAATGTCTCAGGATCTTAGACACTGAAAAACTGAGATCATAACCTTATTCATCTAGAGGAAAACACTGGATAATAGGTTAGCTCCTGCTCTAGACTTTATGATTCTGAACAGCCATTTATGCATCCAGATATTCATTGTGACTTGCCATTATGATCAAAAGTGGGTTGTATTTCCAAACTGAAAACCTTTACTCAGCAGGAGAAAAGTCCTTATCACTTACATTTTTGTATCTTCTAAATCACTCCCTTACCAATCCTCACCAATCCCTGTTCATATCTAGATCTTTCACTGAGGCTATTTCTGTAGGATCAGAGCAAATGTGATTCTCGCAGTACCTACAAACAAAATAGGGGGTTGTGTGTGTATTTTCCTGTCAAAATAAAGTTCTGTCAAAGAGCAAGATTTATACTTCTTCTTTGCAATTAGTTTCTGGGTTGCCAAAAGCACCCTAACTTTCCAGAATTCCTTTGTGTGTGTGTGTGTGTGTGTGTGTGTGTGTGTG
>NW_012098987.1:2072768-2087319 GCF_000951045.1 Mandrillus leucophaeus | reverse complement strand
TTTTTTTTTTTTTTTTTTGGTATCTTTACAGAAATGGGATTTTATCATGTTGGCCGGGCTGGTCTTGAGCTCCTGACCTCGTGATCCACCCGCCTCAACCTTCCAAAGTGCTGGAATTACAGGCATGAGCCATCACGCCTGGCCCAGAATTCTTGCAAATAATATCCTTTGCCAGCAGCAACCTTCTTCCAAGCACAAAGCAATATTCTCCACAAACTAATTTTCCATCTGGAGATTTCAAGTGTGATGTTGTTTCACTTAAAATCTCTGTTATGCAGTAATACGAAGACAAGGGATTGGCTAAGTGGTTTGTCAAAAATACAACAGAGAGTCACCCCCTACAACCTCAAATATAGCCCAATGATCTAAATTATGAAGCAAAACTACCAAACATCATAGAAATACTGGACTCTAGAAAGTTCTTTCGCTGTTGTTTCTGAATAAGGGTTTTAGATAAAGATGTGGATTATCATATACCGAACTTACTTTTCAAATAAAAGAAATCCCACTTTCCTGGGCCATGTGGCTTCAGATTTGCACATGAAGGTGGCACCCAGATTCCAGATGAAAAGGGGTTCTTGGGGCCTCCTCCTCCTCCCCTCGACCCAAATCTCCTTTATTTTCTCCCACTTTTTGCCCACCCTTAACCTTCTTCCCAAAGACAGATCTTTAAGATGCTTTTTTTCCCCCTAAATTGATCATTTTGATGTCAGGTCATTTTGGAACCCGTGATTAGTGAATATGATAAATTACCAGTAGCAGGTTTGCTTTAGTGGGTTTGAAGTTTTGATGCATTAGTTATTTCCACCCAGGAAAATTATAACCCTGAACAACAGCAACTTGTACATCTCCAGATAGAAAACTGGTTTGTTAAAGATATTGTTCTGTGTTTGGAAATGGAGGTTCTTCATATTGACAAGATCTAAAAGTCACCTGCTGTCTTTTAAAATATCTCCAAACATGTTCTCTGAAATCTGTCTTATTGAGCCCAGAGGTATTTCTTAGAGTTTAAATCAGGTTGATTTTACCAATTTTGTGTCTCATAAAAATTTCAAGACATAGGGACAGAAGAGTCTATCCTTTTGTTAGAGGTGTGTGCGTGACACAGGATTATCTCTTAGAGGTGTGCTTTGGAATTGGCAGGTCGTCTGTCTCTTTGTCCTCATCTATTTTTCCTCCCTCTGAAAGGACCTTTTAAACAATGGAGTTCACAAACTGCACCTAAAGCAAATGCCTAGATGTTTATATTCCTAGGTGGTTGTTTATACAAATTTGTTTAGTGTTTGTGATTATGGGTGTCGCTCTCTGAGATGTGAGGGGCTGAGGCAGGCTTGTTTATATGAATTCCTCTCTGGGAATGCACATGGATTCACATTCAAAGCAGCAGGAGGATTTCCAGGGGAGAGAATTTCAGGACAGTGTACAGAATCGGAGCCGGGGGGTCATGACCTTGCCTATTGATCCAGTCTCTCTAATTTCCACAGCTTGCTGAGGCTTGTTCTTCCAGCCTGCTGGTGTACATTAGAGCAGAAATCCATAACATGGCCATGTTCATCCAAGCACAGGAAGAAACTAAATTAAATGTTAAAAAACAATCTGAGGCTAGAGTTGGAGACAATTCATCATGATCCTAGACGCCAGGCAGGTGGGATGACCAAGGATTCCTCAGCCAATAGCCCCCCAAACAGAATATGGAAGGGCCTTGGTGCCTCATTTGTCAGGTACACAGCAGAGAGTCTGAAAATGCACCAAGGTCAGCTCTTTTGGCTGCAACATATTTTTCTCAAAAATGAGATATTACATATCTGAAAAGTGTAACTGAAGTAAATTAGCAGAAAGTATTGGGAGAAATAAATGGGATTCCTTAGGAAAAGCATATTTGGAGTAGCGTTTGGCAAATTCTCCAAGGCAGCGATGCTCCTGCTCTGGTCTTGGCATTTTCGTGCCACTGTATTATTCTGGGGCTGGTTGCTTAGATTTATATTGGAGGAAGGAGAACGTTTTGCCAGAGTCATGACTTTTCTTCTGGGTGACAGAGGTTCAGGACAATAAAACCTTTGCACCCCAAAATGAGGTCTATGTGTTAAAACAAAAGGCGCCAGATACTCTGATGTTCTAAAGCATCTCTGGATATTCAGCCCAAGTAGGCAGAGAAGGCAGCACTTCCTAAGGCGTGTTGGATGGTGCCAAAAGTGCCCTTTTCTGCCTCTTCAGTTGATCTCATTTATATTGAACATGGGGCTCATGCCATTTATTTGCCATTTACTTATTGATTAATCTAAAATGTTTAACCTGAAGAAGGCATCACAAATGGCAGGTTGTTCTGCTGGGAGTTGCCTCAAATGCTGGGATGCATTCCTCAAAATGCCTTTTGCATTATCCAGGTAAAATCTTATTCAAATGAGCAGGGCCGCAGCACAGGAATGCCTTGTTTAGAGAAACTAGCCCCTGTATGGGTGGGGCCTGCACCAATGATGACTTCGAAGTTGATGGGATTGTATTAAACAATAGCAACTGCAGCATAACCCTAGAACAGATTCAGACAGCCCTTGCACAGGTAGCACTCCACCTACCTGCAAAGGAAGAACAAAAAATGGTTCTGCAATTAGACTTCAGACTAAAGTTCTCTTTGTATGCTAACATCTCACTCGGCTATAACAAGAGTTGTTTTTTTGTTTTTTTTTTTAAGGGGAAGGCCACAGGGAGAAAAAGAGAAATAAAGAGATGCATGAACCTGTTAATTCAGATTGAACTATAATGTGAGAGCTGAAGGAAGCAGAGAGGAAACTGAGGCTCCAGGACAATGAAGAACTCACCCTCAGACACACTAGTCCAGACAGAACACACCATTTTCTGTAGCTCCGTGGTTCAGAGCACGTGCTGTGCATTCAAAAGTCTGTGTTTTGTGACCTGTCTCTATTACTTACTACCTGCGTGGACCTTGGACAAGTTAATTTCACTACTGTATTGCAGTTTTTTCATCAGTGAACTGGGGATAATAATAGTATTCTAATAGTGTTGTGAGAATTAAATGAGATAATGTATCCACAAACCTTCTATCCGAGCCTCGTACATGGTAAACACTCAACAGATAACGTTGTTATTCTGTGCTGCCTTTCCCTGTGAAGGCATCGAGCCCAGCATACCTTTTATTTATGTGTCCGTTTTAAGTAAACACAACCATACAGCAAAGTATTCAGATCATAAGTGTATAGTGTGATAAATTTTCCCAAAGTGTACAAAATCACACGGTCTCCACCCAGATAAAGAAACAGAACTGTACCAGAACACCAGAAACCCTTCTTGCCTCCCTCCCAGTCATAATCCCCCCAATAAATGGAGCTACGAATCGAATTTCTTTCATGGTGTATCAATTTTGCCTGTTTTTCAACTTTATATGAATGGAATCATGCCATATTTATTCTTTTGTATCTGATTCTTTTTCTTTTGAAGTACTATGTTTGTGAGATCCATTACTTGTAACAGCAATTTATTAATTATCATTGCTGAGATACTGCATTTTCTTATTATAGACACAAAACACTGGTGTCTTCTAGACAGCTATAAGGAATGTACGAAGTAAGTTGTTCATTAAAATTGATACCAAAGTTGGGTAATGTTTACTTTAAAATTTTATTTCAATTAGAGATCATTCACTGAGCAAGTCTCAAATTCTCATTATCCAGATGGGAAAACTGAGTTCCAGAGAAAGTAAATTGTTAAGTCCAGGATCACGGAGTTAGTAAGTAAAAATTTAAGACTGAATGGAAAGAAGATAAAAGAATAGAGGAGTTTGGATGTTGGTTTTAGCTGGAGCAAAACAAAGCTATTGCAACAATGGCATGGCCATCTTAATTTTTGCCTCTTTGATCCACTGCTTGTTCTGCGTAAGAACCAGTTACTTGGCAGCCCAAGCATTCCTTCAACAGTGTTAAGTGTTCCAGAGCCTGTTGCTATTCACAATTACAGAGCAAAATGGAGCCCTTCTTTTACTTAACCACCATTCTATATTCTGAAGACTATAAATATCAGTTGCCACTTAAATGTAATTTGACTTTTCGAAAGAAAAAGGGGTCTAGTCAAACAAAAGAGTTACTTTTTCCCCATATAAATGTTATCTGATGACAGCACCAGCGTTTGTCACCTCCACAATGACATAAGATGTTCAGCATTTCATCAAGCGCCTGAATTTCATCTCTGTGGCCAACTTTAACTCAGTTGGTTCATTAAGTAGTTGTCATGTAATTTCAGTCATTAAGTTTGATCATATCATGTTCATGGCATCACAGTTGCTCTTCAGTATTATTGAGTTTACTTGATACTACATAATCTAGTCTTAGAAAATACCACAGGGCAGAATTGAAAAAAAAAAAAAAAAAGAAAAGAAAAAACACTTTCTCAGTCCTGGCCAAAGATGAAGCACACTTGGACAGCTGTCAATGAAATGAAGTCCTGCACCTCTGCTAGTTAAGCAGAAATCAAATCCCTCATATAGAAATAATCTTCCTTGCAGAGGGTCAAGAGAAATGTACAGAGCCCACCGGGGATGGGAAAAGCTGTGCTCTGAACCTAGATTTATCAATGACACATCCTCTAACGAAAAAGACTAAGTATAATATACATGGGCTCCTTTGCTTTCTTCACTCTATATAATCTGATTAAAATTCTCTATAACCACGAAACCCAAATTGGAAAAATATATTATCTGAAAATATGTTTATTACTGATATAATAATTTAGTTTCTGTGTTGCAAGTAAGGAAATCATTTATGTATTCACACTTCAATGCTGTTAAGTGTTTTTACTTCGTATGTTTTCATTTTCATGCTTTCTGTACTTAGTCTGCAACTCTCATTCTATAAAAATTTTCTTTTTCATACAAATGGCTTTTTTGTATGGCTTTCTCCTATATTTTTCTATGAATTTGATGTGGCAATGTAATTTCAGATTCTGAAACTCCTTTGTTCTTAAAAATGTATAATTTAGTTCCTACCTGTTGCCAAAAATAATATGAAGTATATTTTGGAACTTCTGGTATAAAATACTTTCCCCCTCTCTGATTGGGTAGTGGACCATATTTGCTCATTTCTATTCAAACAAGAAATTAATTAACGCAACCAGATAAATACAAAGAATACAACACACACACACATATTTTGAATACATTATGTGTATATGTCTGTGTGTGTGTGTGTGTGTGCGCGCGTGTGTGTGGATGGAGGAACAGATGGATGGATGGATGAATGGATGGTTAGACAGATAACTACAGAATTGCTACTTGAAGCAAAATGAAGAATAAGCAAATTGCGGACAATTAGCTTGCATTAATCAGCTTATATGTGTCTAATTTAATGTAGTTGTTAAAATTATGGAATAGCCCAAATGCCATTGCCACCATCTCTAAATTTGGGAGAACAGGTCTGTGTGAAAAATGAAGTGACTACAGTGAGTTCACAGCAATTACAAGGATTAAAACTAGGGATAGCCCTTTTGGTTATGATCAAAGAAGGAGCCTCATGTGTGCTCACTAAGAAAAGAATTGTTGATCCTAAAGTCACAACGTGCTCTGCCCCTTTCCCTTTCACACACGTGCCATTTTCTGATTATAATTTGAATTAAGAACAATCAGTTTTTGGAGTTAAGGAAAGGAAAAGTCCCCTAATACTCACCTAGGACTTATCTATAAAGCATGATTATGATTCCATTGATAACTTCCCAATCAAATAGGTTTTTCTGGCCTGTCATCATAAGGGCTGATTGCCATTAATGTCAAAGCAATCAATGGGATTGATGTTATTGCAGGCATCCTAACAACTGAATTGGATCAACCATGCATGCGTGTTCATAGATAGCTCATTGACTGGCTGTTATTGTGGCTGATAAAACCAAGTCAGCTGGAAAAGAGCTCTTTCAGTCCGGTCTTGTAGACAAACTTAAAGTCTTTACTGTGGAACCATCGAACATGATTGGCCCTTTGAATCACCAACTGGCCTAGAGGGATTATGGCCACAGCAAGAGGCTGAAGCACAGAGATTCAAGTAAGAGAGCAAATACACACTCAAAAGGATTCAATGATTGGCTAACTAGGGCTAAATTAGTTAAATTCATGGACATTTTTATACTCTTTCGGTGGCATGGTAGTCAAGAGAGAGAATGGTCTTTCATTCTCTTACAGGAATGAAGCACATCAAGGAAGCATATCAATCCAAGTTAGTGGAAGAAATTTTGCTAAATGCCCAGGTCCAAGCCTTGTCCTACTGCAGAAGTACCTGGTAGGGACAGAGATAGGTATTGAACTACTTAAGTCAAAACAGATAAGATACACTATAGCTGCCATCCCCAGAATGCTGTCAGACTGTTCAGGATGAGGAGGCATTTGGATATGTGCCAGGACACTCACACTTAGTCCTAGATATTGGAAATGGACTTCTCTATATAAGGAAACATGTGTATCATAGTTAAACAAGGGAGTAGTCTGCCATTTTCACACCAGTGCACCTTTGTGTCTACCAATCATCCCGACAGAAGTCCTAAGTATTTGAGCTAATGCAGAGATTGAAGAGATTAAGTAGAGGGTTGTGCACAGATACATTAAGGGGGCAAGATCTACCAGACTGGGTGACACACTGGATGGGGGTACAATGGAGAAAATGTGTCTATACTATTAATTATAAAATTTCTTGAGTGTGCTTCTACTGAATCAAATAAATGTTTAAAAATACAACTAAGTTGCCTTCACCTTTTTTGAAATTTGACATTTAAAAACTGACTTTAGTGAAATCATGGGTGAGAAGAGATAGTAATGTTTTGTATGCCTTTCATTCATTTATTTTTCATGTATTCTTTCATCAGATAATTACTGAACACTTATAATGCACCAAGCATAATGCTGGATGGACACCCCAGATTTATTTAGAATGGATGATACCAGTTTGGTCTCTACCCTCACAGTGACGTGGATCAGAGTCATTTGATGTGACAGAGATACAGACATAAATAGTACATGCACCTGTGCCATTTTCATGATTACCTACAATGATTACCTACAAGAAATCATATCTAAAATTTTATTTTGTTTCCAATGCCCCGAGTTCAACACCTCAATATGAAGGAGCTACGATATGCCAGAATCTGTGCCAGAGATGAAGCAACGATAAATAAACAAGATACTTTTGAACATTAATGAGTGCTGAGAAGGCAGCAAGACAGGATGAAGCAACATCAGTGGCAGGGCAGGCAGCAAGGGACGCTGGTGTGAAGGGTCATCGGGGTAGAGGTGACACAAAACAGAGACCTGAGCAACAAGAAGAGAGAGGCACTCGCTAAGCATCTGGGGGCAGAACGTTCCAGGCAGAGGGCACAGTAAGTGCTGAGGCCCTAAGCTGGAAATGAGCATGGAGCCTGTGAGATACCAACGGTCAGTATGAGCAAGCAAGAGCAGGGTGAGAGCGGAAGTCAAAGAGGAAGCCAGAGGCCAGAGCATTTCGAGTTTCTCGGGACATGGTTAGGAAGGCAGATTTCTATTTAACACACTACTTTTAGAGCAGTTTTAAGTTTACAGAAAAATTGAACAGAAAGTACAGAGCTCTCATATACCCCCTCTCTTCCCACAGGCAGTCTCCCCATGATGAACATCTTGCATCACGGTGATACATTCATTGCAACTGATGAACCAATATTCCTACATTACTATTAAATGAAAGTTGTTTGTTTACACGAGGGTTCACTCTGTGTGTTGTACATTCTGTGGATGTTGACAGTGGTATGATGACGTATATCCACCATTATGGTATCACACAGAGTCACTGCCCAAAAAGTCCTCTGTGTCCCACCTATTCATCCATCCTTCCCTTCTCCCTGATGCCTGGAAACCACTTACCTCTTTATTGTCTCCACAGGTTTGCCTACCTTTTTGGCACCAGGTGCCAGTTTTGTGGAAAACAATTTTTCCGTGGATGGGGGTGGTGGGGGATGAAACTGTTCCACCTCAGATCATCAGGCATTATATTCTCATAAGGAACATGCAACCCAGATCCCTCAAATGCACTGTTCACAATAGGGTTCATGCTCCAACAGAATCTAATGCTGCCACTGATCTGACAGGATGTGGAGCTCGGGTGGTAATGCTGGCTCACCCACCACTCACCTCCTGCTGTGTGGCCCAGTTCCTAACAGGTCACAGACTGGTACCGGTCCCTGGCTCAGGGCTTGAGGACCCCTGTCATAGAGTTGGAATCATATGGGATCATGTAGAATGTAGCTTTTTCTTACTGGCTTGTATGAGATGGGGAGGCACTGGAAGATTTTAAACGTGATGCGGACTTAGGTTTTAAAAGATCTCTCTGGCTGCTGTATGGAGAAAGTACTAAAGGGGAGCAAAAGCAGGAAGCAGGTCATTGTTGAGGGCCACTGTAGTTACCCAGAGTTGCCAGATGGTGCAGTCTAGGACAAGCATGGTGGCAGTGAAGATAAAGAAATTGGACAGACTTGAGATATATTTTGCAGATGGACATGATTTGCTGATAAATTTGATGTATAAATAAAGGAAAAAGGTGAATTTAGGTATCCAACTTGAGGAGGTGGGTGTATGGTAGTGCCATTTATGAAAATGAGAAGATTCAAGGCAGAACAACAAACCAGGGTTGGGAGGGAAAGTTAAGAACTCTGTTCGACCATATTTTAAACGTTGAAATGTTTGCTGGCTATCCAAGTGGAGAAATCAACTAGGCTGTCAAACATACAAGTCTGGAGCATAGTAGAAACGTCTGGCTAGAGATACAAATGGGGGTGTCATTGGCATATAGGTGGTAGTTAGAGCAATGAGTAAAGGCAGCACCTGTGGAGAAAAGTGGAGAAGATGAAGAGGACTGAGGGCCAAGCTTCAGAGAAGGAAGCTTCTGTAAATGCTTTTAGGAGGAGGTAGGATTCAACAAATTAAAGAGTGCAGAAGCAATTACTTGAAGCCTTGTTTTGTCTTGCAAATATATTAATAGTTTTGTAACCCATGCATCATTTGCAATAGAATATTTTAATTTTGTGATTTGACCTTCTGGAAGGTGTCAGAAGCTCACAAATACAGCTCTCACTGAATCCCGGTATAAAACCATGTCAGATCTTGAGGTGGAGTCCAGTGTCCTTTTATTAAATTATAGTTTTGCTCTTTAGCTACTAAGTGATGTAAAAAGAGGGGCTGGCCCATGCTTCAGCTGTGCATCTGTTTCTGTTGTTCTTCAACAGGCGCTAAGGGTGTCATAGCCCCTTGACCAGAGACAAAAAGGCTAGAACAATCAAAGCTAATAAAAAAGAGGCTATGCTATTTAACTGCTTTCCTGCCTACCCTGGACTTTGAGTTTCCCTCCTGCTATGGAGTTCAGCAGTAAGCATTTTAATTTAGGCTCTGACTCTCATTTCATCCAGATCTGTTTCTGGCTTCCACTGTAGTGTGTCACGCAAATGATCAACTCTTTCCCCTATATTGCAGCTAGAATTAGACAAATGCACTCACTGTGCTCCCTCATGTGGGTGGTTTCTGCCCTTCTGCTGTCATTCCTACAAGGATGTCTATTAATACCCAACAGAGGAGTCAATTTGACAGTTAGATAGTTAAGTCTGAAACTCAGTGTCGAGTTATCCCCTCATTCCTGGGTGTGTATCCTCTCAAAACCTCCACCACGATCTTAACCCCTGTGGGCTCTGACTCTCTACAACACAGGATGTCTCAGACTGGGCCATCTCAATGAGTTCCCCATGGTTCAAGTAAACTAATTTACCTCGTGGGAGTCTCAGCTGACTTCAATCTCAAGGTTCCTCTTTACTTGCTACTGAAATTGGTTACACTAGGGAATTCCCTCACACTGCACTTTAGGGATCATAGAGAAGTTGAAATGTGTCTACTCAACAGATCTTTTCAAATGGCTCTTATTTGAGTTTTCTCTCTCTCCTATACTTCCTTACCATTTTGTACCTTTTCAAGTTCTCCCCTAAAGGGAACTTATATTATAGTTATTCTTTCCTTTATCTTTATCCTTGGAGAAAAAATCTTACTGTCTTTGTAATTTAATGAATAATAACTCAATAATATATCTATGTAGTACATTATACATTGTCTCCACTTTTAAAGTTTAATAAAGGGAAATGCCACTTAAAGAGAAACTAAAGAAATGAAAGCAATTAAAAAATCTTTTGAATGCTAATTGCCAGTGCAAAAGACAGATTTTTATTTGTAATATAAATGAAATAATTTATAATACACAAAAATACTTTTAAGTATTGTATTGAAAATGAATATACAAAAGTAAGAAAATGTTATGGAATCCCTGGGCTTGTGATTATGACTCCTGGGGGACATCACCCCACAGTGTGAGGAGAACTGTCTGTCCCTGAGGGACCTCATTTGTGGACTCCCAAGGGCCCTTAACTCACACTGGGGCCTCCCAGTGTGAGAGGAACCGTGAATATGGACTCCAAGGGAGCTTCATCCCCAGTTCCAGGAGAACTACCGAGAAGTGAAGTCAGCAGAGGACCTGGGTCTGTAGACTCCTAGGGTTATATCAGGAATAGCAAGAACAAGACTATTAGGAAGAAATTAGACTTAGGTTAGTGCTTCCCAAATTTCTGCCAAGTGCTGTGTTAGGTTCTGAAACTGCTAAAGTGAATCACATATATCATAGACTTTGACCTCATGGAGAATGTGGTCTAGAACACTGTTTCTTCAAATGTGTTCCCAACTTAAAAGTCTGGCCTATAAAAATATGTATCTTTGTTTAACGCAGTCTTTTCCAAATGTGTTCGGTCAAGTAACACCTCTTTCTACCCCTTTGTTTTGTAGCATCACCTTCACAGTTTATGTTGTATTGATATGGTTTGGCTGTGTCCCCACCCAAATTTCATCTTGAATTGTAGCTCCCATAATTCCCCCTATTGTGGGAGGGACCCAGTGGAAGATAACTGAATCATGAGGGTGGTTCCCCCATACCGTTCTCATGGTAGTGAATAAGTCTCATGAGATCTGATGTTTTTTATAAGGGGTTTCCCCTTTCATTTGGCTATCATTCTTCTTGCCTGCTGCCATGTAAGATGTGCCTTTGGTTTTCCTTCACCTTCTGCCATGATTGTGAGGCCTCCCCAGCCATGTGGAACTGTGAGTTGATCAAACCTCTTTCCTTTATAAATTACTCAGTCTTGGGGATGTCTTATTAACAGCATGAGAACAGACTATTACAGTGAGTAAGTTCTCCCAAGATCTGATGGTTTTATGAGGGATTTCTCCCTTTGCTTGGGTCTCATTCTTCCCTCTCCTGCCACCATGTGAAGAAGGACTTGTTTGCTTTCCCTTCTGCCGTGATTATAAGTTTCCTGAGGTCTCCCCAGCCATGCTGAACTGTGAGTCAATTAAACCTCATTCTTTTATAAATTATCCAGTCTTGGGGATGTTTTATTATCATCATGAGAATGGATGAATACATGTATCAACAGACCTTTATTGTTATTATTATTATTTAAGTCTACATATTTTTATTACTGAAATAAATTTTATTTCAAAAGAAAATGTCTTAATATAAGTTAAGTGTACATGTTTCTAATATTCACTATAATGAACGTATGTTTAAAATGTTCATTATTCTATTAAAGTCAGCTTAAGTAACTCACTTTGGGAAACCGTGGCTTAATGACAATAGGCTTGGGCTTTGGAATGAGACAGGACTGAGTTCAATATTTGTCTTTACAATTTATTAATTGAGTGTCCTTGAAAATTTACTTAACTACTGTAATCTCTAGGTTTCTCATCTGTAAAATGGAAATACTAAAATCTATCTCAGAAGACTCATTGAAGGTCAAAGGAGATGTTGTAGGTAAGGCAGTTGCCACACTGCCCACTACAAGAAAAGGCCTAATCCTGTGGTCACCACATCACTTTTTAATGATTCAGTTATATTATTTGAATAGGGATGGTAAATGAAGCTCCATCTGGCCAGTGCTGGGATCCACAACTGAACAGGGAGAAAGTGCCCAGAGATGCAGAGTCCCTGGGGTCCGTCTCCCAGGAAGGGTCTCAAAGGAAAATCATTCGCTATATCCGTGTTCTTAATTTTTCCCCAGAACCTGAGTCTGAAGGATTTTAATATGAATTACTACAAAAGGGGGTGGGACAGGGTCTCTCTTGGCTAAATACATTTGGCAAAGACTGGGTTAAACAAAGAGATATTTCTATCAGACTTTTTGGAACCTTTACAACTAAGGTACAATGAGAATCTTTAAGAGGGACAATTAATACATAGTACTTCACTTTCCAGTGCATTTTATTTTTAAAGAAACCCCTATGAGATTAGGTTGTGAGGAACACATTTGAAGAAACAGTGTTCTAGACCAAATTCTCCATGAGGCTAATGTCTACATGTGATTCATGTGAGCAGTTTTAGTACCTAGCCTGTGCTTGGGACATGCAACAGTTTTGTGGAGTGAATTAAAGGAGAAACAGATGAATAAATATATGAATGAATAAAAACTTTACCAATACTTTACAACTGTATCAAGGGAAAGCCTTGATTCATGCAAATAGGAAAGTACCCCCACTACTTTCCTAAACCAAACTGAGAAGATTCCCCAGTTTTGCAACAAAGCTGATTTCCAGATCAGAGGACACCTGTTAGAGATTTTCACAGAGGTGTCAGAGTCAAACCCAGCAAAAAAATGTGAGCATTAAAAACACAACATTGAAGGAAAATGTGACCTACATCCCCAGCCGCAAAGCAAGAGAAGGACTATGATAAACTAATAGTAGACTTAGATGGGCCTCCGCACCCGATAGACGGACTTAAACAGGTGAGGGTGGGAACAGGGGCAGCCTGAAGCAAGGTTCACCTCAAAGGCTTCATGGAGGTTTTCTCAGTGAGAAGGGCTGAGAAGGAAGTCAGTTTGCAGCAGGCTTACAGTGAATTTAAATTTTATCATATTTCTTGGCCTAGAATCTTGCTCCCCTGTTGCATTGCTGTTTGAAAACATCTTGTCAAGAGATGGTTTGGGGTTTCATCTCTAGCATTTCCTAACTCAAAAAAAAAAAAAAAAAAAAAAGGAAAAGGAAGAGGTAAAGAAAAAAAGAAGAAAAGAAAAGATCAATGATATACAAAGCAAAAATGTAGATTACTCCCAGTCTGTAAATTTTACCTACCAGTTGCCCTACAGATGTTATAAAAGTGTCCAGAATTCACAGGAAAGTCACCAAGAACATGAGGATCTGCCCTCTGAGAGGACAAACCCTTTGTTTTCTTTGTTTTCATCTGATAGAAGCATATGGCATCTAAATGATTGTCAGAAGCTCTGAGTGTAAGTCTTAGTTCTGTAAAGTGCAAGCTGTGAGGTCTTAGACCATTCAACCTCACTAGGCCTCTGATTCCTTGCTAGTGAAAGAGAATATGGACTGCCTGCCCTGCTGTCTTCACGTGTTCATTGTACACATTACACAATCTCTTTGTACATACTTCCCTTAGAGAACATGGCACACTGGATCATTAGTATTTGTGCACTTGTCAGTCTGTGTGATTAGATTCTGAGAATGTGGAGATTAGGCTTGGAGCTTTGGTTAGCTCTGAAATCCCAGTGCCTAACATAGTATATGCTCAGTAATTGTTTATAAAATAAAAGCCAGGGTATCAGTCAAGTTATTTAAAAGCTGGGTATCTGTCTTAGTCTATTTGGGTTGCTATAACAAAATGCCATAAAGTAGGCAACTGATAAGTGACAGAAATTTATTTCTCTCAGTTCTGGAGGCTTGGAGGTCCAAGATCAAGGCACCCGCAGATTCAGTGTCTGGTGAGGTCCCACTTCCTGTTTCATAGAGGGCACCTTCTTACTGTGTCTTCACATGGTAGAAAGGGAGAGCTATAATAGTTTCCTGGGATCTCTTTTATAAAGGTTCTAATCCCAATCATGAATGATCTGCCCTCATGTCTAATCACCTCCCAAACTCCCCACCTCCAAATGCCATCACCTTCAGCATGAGGTTTTAACATATAGATTTTGGGGGAACACAAGCATTTAGAATGTAGCAGCATCTGTGCACTTTTAATAATATCCCTTACCCTCCTGCTATCCCTATGCTAAAAGCTGGAGCTGGCAGCGAGAACTTTGAGTGCACACTGTGGTGGGCCAAATGGTGGTCCCCAAAAAGATATGTCCAAGTCCTGACTCCAGTCCCCGTGAATGTATTTTTGTTTAGAAAAAGAGTCTTTGGCTGGCGTGGCGGCTCATGCCTGTAATCCCAGCACTTTGGGAAGCCAAGGCAGGCGGATCACCTGAGGTCAGGAGTTCGAGACCAGCCTGCCCAAAATGGTGAAACCCCGTCTCCCCTAAAAATACAGAAAATTAGCTGGGCATGGTGGCAGGTGCCTGTAATCCCAGCTACTTGGGAGGCTGAGGCAGCAGAATCGCTTGAACCTGGGAGGGCAGAGGTTGTAGTGAGCCAAGATTGCACCATTGCACTCCAGCCTAGGCCACAAGAGTGAGACTCTGTCTCAAAAAAGAAAAAATAAAAGAAAGAAAGAAAGAAAGAAAG
>NW_012098987.1:2061503-2072476 GCF_000951045.1 Mandrillus leucophaeus | reverse complement strand
GGCTGAGGCAGGAGAATTGCTTGAACCCGAGAGGTGGAGGTTGCAGTGAGCCGAGATAGTGCCACTGCACTCCAGACTGGGCAACAGAGCAAGACTCCAAACAAAACAAAACAAAACAAAACAACTCAAAAAGAAAAGAAAAAGAGTCTTTGCAAATATAATTAAGAATCTCAAGATGAGGTCATCCTGGATTACCGGGTGGGCTCTAAATCCAATAACCAATGTCCTTGTAAAAGGCGGAAGAAGAGAAGGCCATGTGAAGACAGAGGCAGAGACTGGAGTTACGCAGTCACAAACCAAGGAAGACGTGGAGCTGCCAGAGGTCAAAAGAGGCAAGGAAGGTTCTCCCCTAGAGCCTCCAGAGGGAGCACAGCCCTGCTAACACCTTGATTTTGGACTTCTAGCCTCCAGAACCCACACAAAACATAAGCATTCATTCAAATATTTGTTGAGTGAATGAATGAAACTTAATCTCCAGAGGTGAATAACACACAACATGAATGACCATGCCCCAGGTATAAAGAATAAACTTCTATTGCTTTAAGCTACTAAGTCTGTGGTAATTTGTTTTGATAGCCACAGAAAACTAACACAGCCCCAAACCTTCAAGGTCGGTCCCTGCCTGATCTGAGTCACTGCAGCAGCTCCGGGGAGCGCAGGCCTTCAGAGGCCATGGGGCCTTGTCACCAGGCAACCGGGGCCTTTGGAAGCCCAGTTTCCCTGTTGTGAACACAGGTGATCAAAGTTTCATTTGTTGCTTTCGACCACCAGCCTTGGAGAGAGTTAGAAAGCAATGGGGGAATTCAGAGTAATGTGATTTGTCATCCAGGGAAGTGACCAGATGAGAAGTCACCAATTATTGGCTTGCTCAGCAGAGGGAAATGAAAAATAATTGTTGGAAACAACATGAAGGCCTCCCGAAACAGAAGGGCTCTCATTTGTGAGACACCAGCCTCTGAGGGAATTTCTGGTGTGAAATTGCTTCCCTGAATATTATTAGAAAGGTCCGTGTTCATTATAATTTAAAAATGGCAAAGGAAAATTACGTTATATGGATTTTGTGTGACTGCCTTTTGGTTTACATTTAACATGATCCGAACAGCTCATGAGTGGTTAGTTGAGTCCCTCTAAGCCTCAGTTTCTCCATATGTAAGAGAGAGACAACAGTAGTACTTATTTCACAGGTTTTCGGTAGAAATAAACAAGATAATTTTTATAAGTGGTTAGCACAGTAACAAGAGCATAGTGTTCAGTAAGAATAGTCATTATTATCACTACTGCTGTTGTTGTTTTCTATGCCGGAATACAGTGAAGCAAAAGAGCAAGGTGGTTAAGGCTCAAGCTATGAGGTCAAACAGTCATGGGTTTGAATGCTGGCTGACTCTAGCACAGACAAATAATGTAATATTTATAGAAAAAAAATCACTAGGCCTCTATTTTCTCTTCTGTAAAATGGAGATAACAATAGAATTATTCATCCAAGCCATAGATTCGCTAAGAAATAAAGTGATAGGTGTAAAGCATCTAATATAACAGCTGGTTGCATGGTCATTCATGCTCCATGTCTTTCACCCTTACGGATTACACTTTATCCATTCACTGATTCGACAAATATTTTAATGAGTGCTTATGCTTTATGTCTGACAAGAACTAGAGGTTTAGCAATGAACAAGACAGTCACACTGCCTACTCTTCAGGAGCTTACCTGCAAGTAGGGGAGACAGGCATTAGCTAACCATGAAATAGGTGGAGATGATTGCATATCACAAACCCTTTAGAGACAGTGCTGTGTTTTTTCAAGAGGAAGTTAATAGCATGCCTGCCTGCCAGAGGTATATTGTATAAACTAAATGAACCTGAATGTTGGCAGGACCATTCGCCATCTCGTCTGCCCCCACAAAAGGGAAGACATTAACTGTAAACTCGAGTGGCAGGAAGGGAGGAAGAGAGATGATTGGGTTGCACCAGGGAGCCATTAGACATCTGCTGCCTTCCGTGAGATGCTCAGATCTTTAATGAGGTTCTAGACATAGGAACTATCTGAGGGCAAGCGAATTTTCTTTTGATGGAAACCAGAGAAGCAGCAGCTTACATCTTTACATCTAAGTTATGAGATACTGGGGGACAGAATGCAGAATCTTGACTGCACACTCCAACCTGGGAACAGACAGGCAGAGGGCACAAGAAGAGGAAGAGTGCAATTAGGGGTTAGCCCAAGTTTAGCCAGGTCTTCCTGAACCAAGATGGATTCTAACCCCATAAATGAGTTTCATGCAATTAATTCTTTAAATATCACAGTGATCAAAGTAGGAAAATAGAGAGCTGACATGGCAAGAAGTGAAGGAAAAGCCCCTAAGGAGGTGACATGTGAGTCACGATATGAATGCTGAGACGGGGCCAGCCCCACAGAAGCCTCCCAGGCAGCAGGAGTAGCAGCAATAGCTCAGGGACCAGAAGGAATGTGTTGTATTAGAGGAACTTTGCAGAGAACAGAGTGAGGATGGGGTGAGCAAAAGACAGTGTGATACGGAAGGAAACTGGAGGGATAGGCAGGGATTTCTGATGAATAGACTCTAAGGGAGGACTTCTTTGAGATCTGTAGAGGTCTGTGCTCTTTGGACATTTAACAATGATGACATGTCAGAATAGGGTTATAAGTCATGATAAACTGCAATATTTACCTTTAACAAATTAACTCTTTTGTCACCCTAAGATTACAATGATATGTACATGTGCTATTTACAAAATAATAGAAAGATTTATTTTTAAAAGTTGATTAATGCATACTGCACTATAGGTTGCATGGTCTGGTAATGGGACACATGTTTCAAGATAGATCGTAAATGCTTTTCCTCAATCTCATTATTATCTCTAAAATCTTATTTTAAGATAAAGTTAAAAATCTACGTTTAAAGGCCTTGGCCACGTGGCCTTCTCAGGGAGTCCCTCCACCCCTGTTCCTGGCCTTTTGATGGCTTAAGGGTTTGCAGAAAGAGATACAGTTGCCTAAAGAGACTCTGTGTGGCAGCCCCTAGCATAGTCCCCATGGGGGACAGGATGCAGAATCTACAGGGCATATCCCAAAGGAGATGCTCACTAAGTGTTTGATGAGTGGGTGAGTAAGTATTTACAAATGACTGCATGCTAACACACCACTTTCCTTTTCAAAGTCCCAACCCATGAGACATAATTGACTTCCCAGGAACAAAAAAGACAAAAAACAAACTGAAACTCAGAGAAAATGAGTTGAGATGCCCTAGACATGTTTTTGAATTAAGTCAATTTCTCCAACACTTTGATGCTGCAGTTTGGTTTGGAGAATGCGGTAGACTTTAAGCACTAGCAAAATAGCCACATGATTCCATTTGGTATCTGCTCTGCCTCCAGTCCTGCTAACTTAGGATGGCAACCCCAGGCTTCTCACATTACAGGCAGAAGGTAGCTTTGAAAGGACATGATATTACTCAATGCTGTGTTCTCGTATTCACTGTCTGGAGAGGAAATGAAAAGTCTCCAAAGTATAATCTTGGATAATTTATAAGAATATCTCATCTCTGCTTTGAAATTAATTTATAGAAGTTGTATCTTTATTAACTTGCTGTGTGACCTTGAGCACGTCAGCTAACCTCTCTGGGACTCTTGATAAAGTCCAAATTATGTAGAATTTACCTCATAAAACTATTATGAAGCTTCCATGAAAAAAGCATTTAGGAAAAGATCCAAATTTGGGGGTGGGGGAAATGAAGCCAGTACAAATAGGAGGGCCCTCTTTTAAAAAAAAGGAACTTAAAATTATTAGGTACAAGGTCTTAGAAGGTACCCAGACAAGTGAGAGTCCGTCCACCTTAAGCTTCATGGCAATTCTATCTCAGGGAAAGTGATAATCAGATAGTAATTATTGTAAGAATAATTAGCACAGACACTTTTGGTCTTACTAGATAGGTGTGGGCTAGAAGGAACAATTTCTGACCATGCTGCAGTTGCTCAGAAAAAGGAAAGTTTGCATTTCCTGTGAAAGGCTAGGTGTCCTGTGAAAGGCTAGATCTTTGCCCAAAGATGGCATTTTCCTCGAGCTGACCTCAGACCTCACATTCTCTCCTGTGTGGACAAGCCCAGCACAAATGCCTCAGGGTGTGACTTAATTCAATTTGAATCAATCCAGTGCATGTCTCTGACATACACCCCAAGAAGACGTTGATTCAAAAAGAACCTGAGACAGGGTTTCCATGTTCAAAATGTTGAAGTCTAGCTGAGGAGATAACCCCGACACACATTGAATAAGTAGAAAATGTGATGTTGTAGCATCGTGGCAAACTTGAATCTTATCTAATTCTCACTCTTCTCTTAGGGCAAGCTTCAATCACTCTTGTAAAGTGTGTCCTGACCACCCAGCCTGCAGACTCTCACTCCACTCTGCTCATCCCACACTTAGATCTGAGAGCACTCATTTGGCATTTATGGTATGTTGTCCTGTAGCAACTTTTGCATCGTCATCTTGCTATATAATTCAGTGTGTTGGGGGTGGTGATGGTGGCATTGATGATGATGCTGATGACGATGATGATGTCTCCCATATAAGATTATAAGCTCTTTGAGGGCAAGAACCAGGTTATTAACTTCCATATGATCCTGCAAGCTCCGTTCTGTCCTGTTGAATGAAATAGTATGTAGCAAATGTTAAAAATACGACATTCAGAGTTAGCTCATAATGTGTGCCATGAGCTGTTAGAAGACGGACTAGTTGGAGGCAATAAAAGAGGGTTTCTGGAAGGAGGTTGAGCTAAATCTTCATGAATTTTATTTCATAGTGTGAGTGCATTTCTCCCTAGCTACACAGTTCATCACTCCCACTTTTGAGCACCAAGCACCAGTTTGGACTTCCACAAATAATTTGAAAGAGAGGCAGTAGGGTAATTTGCCACCCTGAAGAGGGAAATTGTTCAAATCAGGATTCGACTGCATGAGAACAACAGAGGTAGATACTAGAAGAGAATATAAATATATCACAACCTAATTTGCAACTTCTTGGGAGAAGTGAGGATCGGCCAGGGATCCAGTAGTGATGAGAGCCCAGGGAGTCAGTCTGGGGAAGGCCAATGTGGACTCTATGACTGAAGACTTAAGGGCACGCAGTTGTGGGGAGTCATCACCACACGAGCAGAGAGGAAAGGGCAAAGCATGTGGCAATAAAGTCAAGGACTAACAGTAGAAGAGCAGTGCTCTACTAAAAACAACCACAGCCACCCATACACTCAATGAACACTGCAAATGGGAAGGCTTGCTCAGCAATTATTCCTGCTCACTGCCAATAGGATCCTACCTCTCCAAGCAAAGCAGTGTCCTGCTTCTCTGTGGGCCCTGCTGCTGCAGCCTTTGTACTTCCTGAAGTCAGTACCAGGAATGCCTACCTGCCCTCGGGCCTTCTTGCCTTTTGAAGTCAAGCTTACAGCACCTGAGACACTTCCCTGATGTGCCAAGCAGGTGTCTTAAAAATCTAAGTCCTCCACCTTTGGAGTTCCAGCAGGGAAGCACAACTCCCATAACCTCTACCTAGGAATGTCCCTTTTCTGTCATGGAATGGCACCCTCTTTGACCAATGGAGCAATGGAAGGAAGAAAGGGCCATGAAGCCAGCCAATGATACCAGCTGAATAATCAACTCTGGCAAACATTGCATGATGAAGAACTCTACAAGATGAACCTTCTTCCCAGCCCAGCCCAAGGGTGTCTGTACCCCTCATAGTTACATTTAGTACTCTACTCCTTGGTATTTCTATCTAAATATCTCAAGATTTGGACAGAAAGTAGGTGCTCACCAAATTCTTACTGAATACATTAAAACCCTTTTGTTTTAATTTAAAAGTCAGGGAAGGCTTTGTGCCCAGAGTTTCAGTTTCCCAGGGTTCCATTAATCACAAAAGGTGACCTTGTCATCCAATGCACTCTGTCTCTTATATCCCATTAGCTTTTTCCCAACAATAAGACCCTAGAGGTTGGATACAGGGTGGAAGTTTCCCCTGCTGTGGGAAGGATCCAATTTCTCAGCAGGTTGATTTCTTTCTGGGTACAGAAAATCCTGCAGCTGAGACAGAGCCTCTTCTCATAACCAGGGCGGGCAAAACTAAACACCACTTCATACAATCCATCCCCACAAGGACAAAGCTGTTCTGTAATGAACCCCCACTTGGCACTAGGTAGCCCTGGACATTCCCCTTGCAGCATCTTCCTGTCCTGATAGTCTCTTCCAAAGGGACCACTGGGGACTGCAGGAGACCACTGTCGACAACCGATAGATGCAGTCTTCAAAGCCACTCATCCATTCTTAATGGACAGCCCGTTAATTTGAGGTCTAGGTCATGAATTTGAATGCTATGCACTGAACACCTCTGCAGCAAGAAAACCTGGTTCTGCCTCAGGGTAAATGGTGATTCATTAATTGTAATTAAATTAAGCTGGTGGCTTAAACTGGATGTGACAAAACGAAAATCCCCATATAAAACCTGAGATGCATATCACAGGCCTTCTGTCAATAACATCTAGTTTTTGTCTAAGTGGATTTAAAGGAAACAAGATGCCTCTTCTTCAAGAAAGAAAATAAACTACCTCAGTTAAATAGGGAAATAAATAAGTCCTGAATGTTTCTCATTTCTTTTTCATTCAGGTTCTGCTACAGAGACCTGGAAGGACTAATAATAAGGGTTTTAAGTGTCCCTTGCATATCTGGGAGAAAATGAGCAGCATCTTAGGAAGCCCCTTTAGGGTGGCTCTGAAGCCAATCTACCCACATCCCACTGGCCTTGGGGTGTAATTTGAGTTATCTTGGCAGAAACAGCACAATTCTCTCTTAGCGCAGTCGGTGAATGGGCTGAATCCTTGGATGGAAACCTGCAGTCCTGAGATCTCACTCAGCAGTTAGCTGTTAACTTTGGGGCTCTTTGTCCCTGAAGTCCCTTAACGGAAATAAGGGGGTTAGACAAGGTTCTTCTTTTAAAGCAAAAGAAAGCTAAACAGAAACACAAAATGAAACAGGTAAACATGAGGTTTCGCTGGTTTAACGGAGTGGAGGAGTCTTACCTGCTGTGACCCACAGTCTACCTTTGAGCCCAGAAGAATCTCAGGAAAACCTAGAAGACAGTGGAGGAAAGTTTGAAACCCATTCAACTGGGTATTGTCCCAAGTCTTTTCCAGAACCAAAGCTTGTGAAAAGCATAATTTGTTCCATCATGCTATGAACCAGAATATGATTTTAAATAAAAAATGAAATCATAGTGCATCAGGGAGCATTTAATCAGAGAAGCAGAACCACTATGAGTGGTATAGAATAAAGGATCATTAATAGGAATAGACTTTTCACCATTGTGGGATGTGGTGAAGAAATCCATGCAAGGCTGTTGAACCTGGTGTTGGGCTGAAGCCACTCTACATCAGCTGCAAAAACTGTTGGAAAAGAAAACCGGATATGAAGTAAGAGAGACCATAGCAGATTGGAATCTATGACTGTTTCTCAATAACTCTTAGCATGATGACGCAGGTGACCTGCAAAAGCTGACACCTTCTGCCATGGATCTGTACTTACACCTGGCCCAGGAAGATGAAGAGGATCTGATGGGAGCTGGAGGAATGGCAAGGCTGGTGCTGCCTCACCCTCACAGGTGAGCCAGCAGCTCAGCAACAACGTGCATGACCTGTCAAGTGCCTACAGCCACTTTCAGAGCAGGAAAAGGCTGGTGCTTAACTCCCATTTCCCAAGTCTTACACTAATATCTTTTGTGGCCAAACCCAGTCCAGAGTCATATGGGAAAGGGGATTCTGGGAAACACAGTTCCAGCTTAGCAAAGTTGACAAAATACGAAGCCATCGCAGCCCAGCCCTGGTCACATGGCTTCTGTATGCACTTCTGTTAACCATACTGAACTTCCAAATAAAGACAAAAATAAAATCTCATTTACACCAAACATAACGCATCCATCCTCCAATCAAAATACGCTATCCCTCTCCACAAAAGAGAACACATCATTTTACACATACTGGCTGATGTTATTTTTGTTTCTAAGTCATATTCCATTTTGGATAGCTTGCAATTTGCATACTGAGTTTTAGGTGTAACAACTATTAACACATCTCACATTAGTGGAATGGGAAAGGGAAAGACAGAACTGACTGATATTAGGTAAATTATTTAGATCAAAATATGGAAGAAATGCTGATAACTACTACACTCTTTGTTTCTGCAACTTGTCACCTAATTATATGTGGTATTTGTAACTACCTTCTTCTATTACCCGTTCCATACTCCTTTACCTTTTGCAAGTATATTGCCTAGAGGCATTCCTTGGGTGGTGGGGTAACCTAAATCTTTATTTCTGAAGTGTCTGGGCCATTAGCAGCCATGCATGTGGTGGCCATTATTTCCCACTGACGTTCACAGAGGAATCTAGGAGGGGGATTTACAGTGTACATTTTTGACAGTGTAGCAAGATCCTTCCTTGAGGGGACACAAACTCCACTTCATTCCAAGGGCTCTAGGTCTTCTTCTGGCTTGGGTCTGGGGCTTGGTGGGTTTGTAACTCTCTATTGTGGTGATTCAATGAGGCTTCTGGTCACCAAACATAGAATGCTTCCATTCACACAAAGTAAGGAGACTGTGCGTCTAGTTCAGTATGAGAGACACGATCATCAATTAGCCAAAGTCAAAGATACTGTGTTTTCTGTATTTACAAATAATGTAATGATAAAAATCCCTGCATATATATCTTTGCATATTGATGCAAGCGTCTAATACGTTTCTAAACAGAGAAGTATGGAGCATTTTCTTTTAGGACCTCTTGGTTTCTGATTATTTGTTCACGCATTAGTTCATCGATGGTTCTTCTGGGTCTATGGGTAGTAATTAACATAATTATTCACTGCTATTTTTAGCACTTACTGTTTGCTAAGTGCTTTCCCTATAATATCTCATTTAATTCCTACAACTAGATAAATGTTATTATTCCCATTTTACAGATAAGGAAATGCTCACAATTGCAGGAGCATATACAGGCATGAGAATAAGATTTTCATGAGAGTAAGGAATGTAAACGCCTTAAGGCAGATCCCACAGTTAATGGTTGGTAGAGCCAAATTAAAACTTTCTCCTCCCCAAAATGATGTTCCCTATATTATGGCCTAGAAAAAGATAAATAACAAACACATCTATTTAACTATTTAATATTTAAATAATTCTTATTTAAATATTAAATACTCAAATATTTAAATATTTATTAGATTTCATAAATTAAATAAATATTAATATTAAACATTAAATATTTAATGTTTAGATATTTAAATAACTTTTAAAATTAGTTTAATGAATGAGTATAAAATCTGGATCTATCACTGGTCAGAGACAAGACGAGGGAATCTTGAAAACACATGGAGCAGACAGTTCAGTCAAATGATTTTCCAAATTTGTTGAAAGTGTTCAGGAACTGGGAGGTCTCTGGGAATAGGGGCAACCATCATATGGTAGAATAGAGTGCGGCTGTTTACTATTTGTATAATTTTAGCACATCAATATACCTCCATTGCCTCATCTGTAAGATGGGGAAATAATAAAATCTATTTCATAGGTATGATGAAAGAAGTCAACAGCATATATAAGCACCTGATAGACTGTGAGGTGTTGTTGAGTTAAATATTGTAATTATTACCTTGGGATAGTCACACATCAAATCAGCAATAATTAGGGTGACAATTCCTAGCTTAGGAATGCCCTAGACAAACCAGGACATACACTTAGTAACACTGTTGGGAGACAGTCCCATTCAGTTTAATACTTAGGCTTAGGAATACAGTTGACAGAGTGTCCCACTCAGTTTAATGCGACTGGACTCTCAAATGTTGCCTGGATTTGAACAATAAATTGTAGGAGAACCAAAGTATCAGGAGTAGAGCAATCCAGCCATTCACCAGGTGCAGGTTACTGGGTAGCATAGTTTCTACTCCCTGTTATTCCTGTTTCCCTGGAGAGAACTATAGCTAGGTGAGTCCAACCAAGGATATGGATTTGAGAAAGCATGCAAGGCTGAGAAGGATTTCCCTGACAGTCTGGCTGATTTCTCAACATTCATTGATAAGCCAGGCCTGGCAAATTATGTGCATTACAAAGTAGCAAAAGCTTCTGCGGTACTAATTATGTGGCAGGCACAGTTCAGGGTGTCTTATATTGCCAATACTTTTAATCCTATTTTAAAATGCAGTTGATAACCTACAAAGCAGGTTATCATCTGCATTTTACAGATAGGAAATTGAGGCACAGAGAGTAAGGTACTTTCTCCAAGATCACACAGCTATTATGTGCAAGACCAAGTTTTGAACATGTGTTAATGGGCTTCAGAGTCCACACTCACACATTCAGTTCTGCTGCCTCCCATCCTCCTGAGTCTACAGGAGCAGAACAACAAGGTCCATTGTCAGACTAAGAGTACTCTCATGTCAGATGCCACCAGCAAGTCTTGTTCACATGTTCTTCTGATGGACCAGCTATAAAGTTGGGGGGATTCCCTTCAACCTTGTTCTCAGGTTCAATAATTTACTAGAATGGCTCACAGAACTCAGGAAAGGTTTTTATTTACTATGAGCAGTTTTTGCTTGATCAAAATCCATCTCCAGCCTCTCTCCCCTCCTAGTAAGTCAGGGGATGGGACTGAAAGTTCCAACCCTCCAATCACATGGTTGGTTCCTCTGGCAACCAGCTCCCTTCCTGAGGCCATCTAGGGCCCACCAAGAATCACGTCATTAGCCTAAAGCTCATTGCTACAAATACTAAAAGATGCTTCTATCCCTCCTACCACTCAAGAAATTCCAAGGGTTTTAGAAGTTCTCTTTCAGGAACTGGAGATGAAGATTAAATATATATTTCTTATTGTATCAAAATGGTTCATTGCTCAGTGTTTATAAGGTCCTTTGAACAGGAATTTCTTGGGTGAGATGGAT
>NW_012098987.1:2030832-2061453 GCF_000951045.1 Mandrillus leucophaeus | reverse complement strand
TTCTCCAAGATCACACAGCTATTATGTGCAAGACCAAGTTTTGAACATGTGTTAATGGGCTTCAGAGTCCACACTCACACATTCAGTTCTGCTGCCTCCCATCCTCCTGAGTCTACAGGAGCAGAACAACAAGGTCCATTGTCAGACTAAGAGTACTCTCATGTCAGATGCCACCAGCAAGTCTTGTTCACATGTTCTTCTGATGGACCAGCTATAAAGTTGGGGGGATTCCCTTCAACCTTGTTCTCAGGTTCAATAATTTACTAGAATGGCTCACAGAACTCAGGAAAGGTTTTTATTTACTATGAGCAGTTTTTGCTTGATCAAAATCCATCTCCAGCTTCTCTCCCCTCCTAGTAAGTCAGGGGATGGGACTGAAAGTTCCAACCCTCCAATCACATGGTTGGTTCCTCTGGCAACCAGCTCCCTTCCTGAGGCCATCTAGGGCCCACCAAGAATCACGTCATTAGCCGAAAGCTCATTGCTACAAATACTAAAAGATGCTTCTATCCCTCCTACCACTCAAGAAATTCCAAGGGTTTTAGAAGTTCTCTTTCAGGAACTGGAGATGAAGATTAAATATATATTTCTTATTGTATCAAAATGGTTCATTGCTCAGTGTTTATAAGGTCCTTTGAACAGGAATTTCTTGGGTGAGATGGATTGGGAAAGAGATGAGAAAGGTAGCGTGGTCCAGTTAAATTTAGATCCTGAAAGTCAGGACATTTAGGGCAACTGGGAACATTTGGGACATGAGGCGTCTGGGTTCTACTGCTGTTCTGAGTCAGCCCATGTGACATCAGATATCCTGTGTCATTCACGCTCTGTGAACTTTCTAGCCCACAGGAATTTTCTGAGGAACAAGGAGAGAATAGATCCAAAAAGACTTGGAACAGTTTTGTGTTGCTGTTTTTTTTATGTCCTAGAAATGTAAATGTCCTGGGTCAGACTTTGGAAAAGAAAAGCATGAAAGATAAACTGATAGGAATTGTGTTAAAATGGATCTGAAGGAACTGGAAATTCCACAGCTGGCCTGGGCTTTGTAAAACATATGTAGTCAACTTCAAATCCGGAATGACATTGTTACAGGAGTTTGTTTCTTTTTGCTTTTTTTGGAAACATGGTCTCACTCTATCACCCAGGCTGGGGTGCAGTGGCACGATCTCAGCTCACTGCAAGCTCCACCTCCCGGGCTCAAGTGATTCTCCAGCCTCGGCCTCCTGTGTAGCTGAGACTATAGGCATGTGCCACCAACGCCTGGCTAATTTTTGTATATTTTATAGAGATGCGGTTTTGCCATGTTGCCCAGGATGGTCTGGAACTCCTGAGCTCAAAGCGATCTGCTGGCCTCAACCTGCCAAAGTGCTGGGATTACAGGTGTGAGCCACCATGCCTGGCCATGGATTTGTTTGTTTAAATGTTTATTTTATTACTCATGCTTGGTGTGAAGGAACTGAAACTCCAGTGGTCTCAGAAGAGTTCTACTCACAGACCATCTTGCTCTGCCTCCCAGGACAGTCTCATCCCTCAGGTTTGCAGCTGCACCTCTCACACAGGTAACCATTAACTCTGCCCTCTCATGTCCTCAGACCCTAAAGAAGCCCAGCCCTACAGCCGGCATTATTGACTTCTGTTAAAACAGTCAAGCTGGCCTTCCTGCTGAGAATTCCTCCCACTCCAGCTCCTCATCTGCCTTTATCTCAGAATGAAGCATGAGCAAAAGTGCTACCTGATGACCTGTGAGAATGAAGGACACGGCAAAATGCAGCAGTATCTCGGGCACCGTCATCCTGGATGTGAGTGGCAGCATCAGCGGGCCACTCTGGGGGGTGAGTGCGAAAGGGCTGTGAGCGTGCTGACAGCCAGCTGATCACCCCAGATCCATGTTCCCTCCTCATAGTGTCAGTTTGTTGCTGGGAAGTGGCTGCCCAGCCAGGGACTACATGTCACAGTCACCTGTCATCTAGGTGTGGCCATGCAAAGTAATTTTCATGAATGAAATATAGCCAGAAGTGATCTGTGTCGCCTCTGGGTCTGAGTGAATAAAAAGCAGATGTGCCTTCTCCTTACTTTGTTCCCTGTCTTTCAGTGACAGGAGAGGACTCTGTGACTCCAAAAGAGGCAAGAGCCACAAAGTAGAAGAGGCCTGGGTCCCTGAATGACCATGTGGAGGAAAGCCACTTGCCAGTCAGAAACATCTGCATTGGACTTCCACATGCATGAGAAAAGTGTATATATATATTGTGATAAGCCACTGTGACTTGGAGGTTTGTCTGTTACAGCGCTGAGCCAATATAGTCACTAACACAGTTAGGAATTGAACAATTGTAGGCCCCAACATAGTTCTTATTTTTACCTATGAACAAAAGAATTCTGGAAATTTAAAATGCAGCATAAGACTGCCTAGCCACACAGAAACGACAGGTGCTTACATTAGAAAATTCTATTTCTTCTAGGCCAATATAGTGCTCCTTCTCTCAGGCCTCTGTGAAAATCTTTAACCCCTTCCATGCTACACAGTTCAAAGGGCAGAGAAGAACCAGGGATCCACACACAGGAAATCTCCAAGAACAGCTGGAGCCTTCCTGATCACCAGGGTCCGGCTGAGGTTGATAGTGCATGCTCCTGAGAAATCTGAAGGGGCTGCCCCTCCCTGAGAGAAAGCTGGGTGCAAGTCATCCCATTCTCACCAAATTAGTGGGTTTGGTTCCCCGACATTTGGATTATCTAATAGGAAGTAGAATAGCCACCATTAGATTTGTCACTTGATTGGATAAAAACTGAGCCTAGATGGATGAGCATCTAGAGGTGGCGGGGAGAGGATATTATCCCTCTGTGCTAATTTTGATTTTGAAAAATGTCCCCACTTGGGAAGATGCATAAGCATCATCCTACTGGTTTCACCAGCAGCCCTTGCACGGAGTAAAGAAGTAATCAGCCTCCTTCCAGATCCTTTGTGGCACAGGCCTCTGCAGCACATGCCAGAATTCTGGGTACTGGCCCCCGAGCCCTACAGGGGCCAGCATGGGCTGCGTGTGCCCAGGTGTGTGTGGTGCCCTCTCATCGCAGCTGCTGTGACACCCGGGGAAGAGCAGCTGCCTGCCTTTTGCTTGCTAATTTCTCTTCCCTGCTGAGCTACATAGGGGAGAATAATTGCCTTCACTCTGAGCTCTGACATTCCCACATTCAAGCACCTGCTCTACCACTGTTCTCCCAACAGGAAGACAATTTCTGCCACACTTGGTGTTTCCTTCATAGCAAGCCAGCTGATTAGAGAAACACACTATAAAAGAGATGACCAGGAGCCTGTGAATGAGGCCAGGACCAAAGCAACATTTTGGAAGTGTGGTCGGCATTTTCCCTTGATGAAATACAAACTGCAGTGGCAACTCCCCCAGAGTGACTGGGCAAAGGGTAGACTCCTCTAGAGCTGCTCAGCCCATCTCACTCTCCTACAAGGTCCCAGCCCTGTGAGCAGAAACAAATCAGGAAAACCTAAATCTAAGGAAAAGGAAAACCAAGTCATGGTCATTCAATGATACCCTATTGAATTTATCAGAAGCTTTCTCTAAGATATTCAGATTTATTCTCTGACTCCTAGAGGGCTGGGATCAATTGTTTTTTTTTAGGATGTGCATTCTTATTCTACATTATAAATTGTGATACTGTAGCAGTTATTAATTTTGGCAAGGTCAGAGGGCCAATGTCACAGCATCTCATGGTGGATGGGCAGGATAATCTAGGACTCAAAGACTTTCCCTCTGTAAGTAAGTAGGCCGTAGCTAGGAAACCATAGCTAGCAAGAAAGACAGCTCTCATCATCTCCTTTTATCATCCCCCAAAGAGCCAAACATTAGGTGTGTGTTAGTCAACCATTAGGTCTTAATCTTAATTAAGATTACAATGTGTCTCAATTTTTTAACTATTACAAATGTTTATATTTCTTAATCATGCAAATACCAGACTTTGATATGGAAACATTAGATCAGGAGTTGGCAAACTGTTACCTGCAGGACAAATCTAGCCCTCTGCCTAATTTTTTAAGTATAATTTTATTGGAATATGTCCATTTGTTTGTGTGTTTTCTCTGGCTGTTTTTACACTAAGACTCGAGTGTTGAGTCGTTGTAACCGTATAGCCCAGAAAGCCTAAAATATATACTATATGGTCCTCTCCAGAAAAAGTTTGCAGACATTTGCATTAGAGTAAACTGATAAGTAAAAGAAAAAAATCATTCTCTCATAATCACATTGCTCAGAAATCATAAATGCTAATATTACCCATTCCTCATTTTATTCCTATGGAAGTCACTCTTTAGAAAGAGGACCCTCACCCCAAATTTAGTTCATGTGTTGAGACTTATCATGTTACACACATGCCAACAGAGTATAAAATGTTTTTTATGACATGGTCAAGGCTTTTCTGGGAAGAGCAGGAAAGGCCTCCCAAACTGGCCTGAGGATGTCTTGAAAGAGCCGGGAAAGGAGACTGACCTGGGGCTGTGAGGAGGGTTAGGACGTGGGGCAGAGTGAGAGCTTCTGCATGAGGGCAGGGGCATATATCATTTGAATCTTACACTGTTGCCAAAGGAGGGAGCACCCTGGTTTTCTCATCAGCTTCCCAGGTATACGGTTTGGCTGTGTCCCCACCCAAATCTCATCTTGAATTGTAGTTTCCACAATCCCACGTCTCGTGGGTGGGAGATAATTTAATCATGGGAGCGGTTACCCTCTAGCTGTTCTCATGATAGTGAGTAAGTTCTCCTGAGATCTGATGGTTTTATAAGAGGCATCCCTCTTCACTTGGTTCTCATTCTTCTTGCTGTCGCCATGTGAAGAAGGATGTGTTTGCTTTCTCTTCTGCCATGATTGTAGGTTTCCTGAGGCCTCCCCAGCCATACTGAACTGTGAGTTAATTAAACCTCTTTCCTTTATAAATTACTCAGTCTTGGGTATGTCTTTATTAGCAGCATGAGAATGGACTAATATACCAGGGCTGGAGCAGAAGGGGCAGAGAGAGGGGTGAGGCTTAAACAGGGTTATCTGTCAATCATCAAGAAATGGAGGCACACTCCTTATACAATAACACAGTTTCTATATCACCACTCCTTTTAATCTACCCAGTATCTTCCCTCCCTGGCTCCGGACAGAAAACAAATCTATGGTTTTACCCTAATATTAATTTTTTCTGGGATGAATTCATGCCTCTATCCAATACTCCCAATTCCTTCTTCTCCCCTCTATCCGCCCACCCCACTCCCATGGCTTGTGTTCTGCTTCTTCCTAGGAAGAGAGTGTCAAGAATTTCTTGGACCATAACAAAGAGGAGTGAGGAAAGGAGGGACTAAACCTCTTGAAGAGTTCTCTCTTTTCCTCTTTGCGGCTCACGGTCTGCCATTTTCTGGCTTCTTAAGAGCCCTGGTCCCTAATAAGAGCCAGGCACCTTCCCCTATTGAGGGAGAGGGGACATCTCTGTGGCATCCTGTAGTGAGTAGTTGTGACTAGCTCTGCCTTAGGCTCTGAGGAAACATTTTCTCTTTCCCTTCCATTTACTTTTTCTCATTACAAGAATCGAAATATCTACAAATGCAAAATTAGGATGAGTCCAAAGAAAGAATCAGGGTCTCTCACCTTGGACAAAGGAGTCCTGCAGATCCTATAGTGTGGCTGGGCTCACAGGGTGCCTACCCTGTGGTCTGGACTTTGAGGCTCAGGAAACAAGGCCTCCTTTACCTGATGGCATTCACCTTGCTGGATCTCCCCTGGGAGCCTCAACAAGAAGCAGCTGAGGGTGGAGGCAGGCATCCTGGGCTCCTAGTGAGCCTTCAAATACTCCCTGTCTGTGACACACTTAACTGAAGGGCAGGAGTGAATACCAGACACACTCTGAGGAGGAAGAAGAGAGTGAAGATTGGTACAGAAGGAAAGCAGGGGGAGAAGGGTGTTCTCTACTATGTGCTAGGTGCTTTATAGACCATATATTTTATGAAAAGATTTTTATTGTGGAAATACCCAAGCACACACCAAAAGAGAAAGACTAGTACAAGGAACCCAGGTCGTCATGAATCATTTGAAACAATGACCATTCAATCTTGCCTTATAAACTGTACAATAACCCTGAGAGGTAGATGTCATTCTTACCCCTGCTAGACAGGTTTGAGGACTTTAGGTTACTTGCCTAAGGCCACAGAGCTACGACATGGCAGAAGAAATGGCAGTTCCCTCTGGCTCTAAATCCGACCCTCTTTCAATAGCATGCTGCCTCCATGGAGGGTTTTATGAAGAAAGGAGACTTAAACTGGACCAGAAGTGTCAGGGAAGCAGCAAGAGGACATTTTGGGAAGAGGAGAGAGAGCGTGAGCTCACATCCAATGGCAGAGATGAAGAGAGAGCATTAAAAAAAAAAATCCCATTAGTCTTCTGCTGCCAGCAGTATTTTAACATTTTCAGTGTGTTTAAGTCAGTTTCTATTTGGAAAATCTACAAACAAATTTAGTCATGTACGGAAATGTGCATTTAGAGGAAAGGATGCCTGTCATTTCCAGGTGAGAGTCACCTCTATCGCCATATCCCAGGGAATGTTAGCTGTACAGATGCAGGGCAAGTGCCCATTTAGTGACAGAACTTTGGGCCTAAGATGAAAGAGACACACATGGAAGGCATAGACACTGGCTGTGAGTCTCAGGAAGAATGTTTTGGGCCTCACCCCCTACCCTAGCCACCATAAAGGCATCCAACCTTCATGTAGGAGCTGCGAATGGCATTCTTCAGCCCACACCTCTCTGTTGCATGGCTGCTTACTAAGTAGAGCTAACCCTTCCTTTTAGACAGAAAGAGACATTAATATGTGCCTTGTTATAAAGTCCCAGAGTGGATGGCCTTTCTCTGCTTCCTGAGTATAGATGTAAGTGATGTCTCATCACCAGCATAATTTTATTTATTTATTTATTTTTTTGCCACCAGATTGAATACTGCTCAGCCATTTCAGAGGGTCTCTGCGTTGGCCACTTCCTGCTTTGTTTATTATTGAGTGCTTCCAAATAAGGAACACGAGTCTACGGAAAAGGAAATGATTCTTTGAATCTGCAAGAGGATGCTAAAGGACGTCTTCAGCGATTTTAATAATAGCTTTGGAATAGATGCCTCTGTGGTCTTGAAATGATGACAAGTGAAACCCAAAAAAGCTTTAGTATCTCAGGGAAGGTAGAGTCAAAACTGGGGAAGATGAACCTTAGACACATAGAATGAGAACTTGAATGCCTACTTTTGTATTGGCTTTGTTAGTTTGGTAAAAAAATTGAACATTAAATAAATATATGTGTACTTTTTATCCCGTTATATATCTCTTACGTATATTTTGTGTGTAATTTATATCTAATTTTGTAATTTATAACTCATTTTGAAAAAAATTCGTATTTATAATACCCTAAATATGTCTGTACTTGTAATACACATATGATAAAATGTGCAACCAAACATTATTTTGCTTTTTAAATTCTGGGACAAAATGGTGTGACATGTAGCTCCTTGGCCCATATTTTTAACCAGATCCAGTTGCTTAAGGACACCAAAAAAATCCTGTTAGTCATCTGTTGTCAGTATTTTAAGATTTTCAGTGTGTTTAAGTCACTTTCTATTTGGAAAATCGACAAACAAATTTAGTCATGTATGGAAATGTGCATTTAGAGGAAAGGATGCCCGTCATTTCCAGAAGGTGAGAGTAACCTCTACCGCCATATCCCAGGGAATGTTAGCTGTACAGATGCAGGGCAAGTGCCTATTTAGAAAGAGGACTTTGGACCTAGGATGGATGAGACACACATGGAAGGGAAGACATACAGTAACAGGAGAAAAGAGGAGGATAATTTCAGCTCCAAAGTTTTCTTCCCTTATGTTTTTGATAAACTAGAAACTTGTGAGCTTCCAGGCATAGTTTATTGCCCATCTTTTCACTCTAGTTGGAGAGGAGGTATATGGATAAAGGATGATGTTTTTTATGGCAGAGTTTTGATGTTGCTGGGATATTTAGGGATTGTGTTTGTCCTTCGAGAGGGCCTTTTCATATGTTCCTCTAAGGACAGAAAAGGAAGGAAGACAGGCTGAGCAAAGTCATATGAGCCAAAATGACACACAGGAGACAACTTAGCATCAGGCTTATAAGTTTTCTGGTGGGATCGAGAGATTTGAACAATCTATACCAGACACAGAGCCACATGGGACTAGCGTAAATGAGTTTCCCTGCCACTGCTCCCAAATTGGCAAAAAGCCACAGTTCGAGAGAGATTGAGCCTTTTCTTCCCTGGCAGTCAATAGGCATATCTGGCAACACGCAAACTCCCAAGCACATCCAGAATGCAGGAGTGTGAGGGCTCAGTGTCTTGAGTACAGCATTCTTGAAGAAATGGTATCCCAGCTGCTCCCATTTACATGAACTACTTAATCTCACTCCAAATAGCGCGGTGTCATCTCCCTGCTGTTTCAGTACTGCTATGACCTTGCCGTCAAGTCTGAGAATCGTAGAGATTGTGCTAAACATAAAAGGCTGAATTGAAGTGAATTTGTGAAGTCAGAACGCAGTAATTCTTGGAAAATATACTGCTACTATCAAATGACTAATATAATGCTGTTTTACTGTGTAAATGTGTACTTTTCATTTCTGGGGAATAAATACTCTACAATTGTATGCCTTCTACATTGAATTTTTCAATATGGGCCAATGTGGGAAACTGTAGATTTCATAATAAATGTTTAAAAATATTATTCCACCACAGTAGAAAAATGAGCAAAAGACAAGAACAAGCAGTGCACATACACACACACAAAATACAAATCACTAATGTGTACCTACAATGATGTCTAACCTTAATAGAAATCCAAGAAATGTATATCAAGACAATGATGAAATGCAAATTTTTCCTTATCATATTGGCAAACATAAGAAAGAATGATAATACTAAGAGTCGGTAGGTATAGGAGGAAGTGCATATTTTTCTTTCTCTGGTGTTAGTACAAATTGTTTGCTCCTGGAGGTGATTTGAAAATATTTATCAAAATATAAATGTGCATGTTGTCTAACCTAGTGAGTTTATCTTCAAAAAATAATACCCAAGATAAAATGAGATACATATGTAAAGACACTTGTATACAAGGGCTCAACATAACACTGTCTATAGTACAAAACAATGCAAACAACTTAACCGTTTATCAATAAGAATTGCTTAAATAATTTATGGTATAAGCCAAACAATAGTATGCTATGTAACCATAAATATGAAGCTATATTATAGAATGGATATGCAATGTATTGTTAAGTAAAAAAAGGAAAAAGCTGTTTGTGAAACAGAAGGCATCGGATAACAGACTTGCAAATTTTTGTGACTGAAAGGATATCCACTACAATGAGCATGGTCATAAGTGGTTTGTGTGGGCAGAGGGAGAGGGTCTATGAATGTTTTCTTTCTCTTCTTTGTAGCTTTCTTTATCGTACAGGTTTGGTTCCTTGTTTGTTTATTTCTGACTCATTTATTCACCAAATTTACTGAGTACCTACTGCATACCAGATACTGTTCTAGACCCTTGACACAACGGTAAACGGACAACACTGGATAACAATCCCTATCTTCATGACACTTGCATTAAGTTGTAGGGGAAGACAGAGAATAAGGAAAGTAAAAAAAATAAGCCAAATGGTATGTTAGATAATATCAGATGCCCAGGAGAATAAGGTTTCGCTTCTACAAACCAAGGAAAGGGACTGGTCAGGGAGCTCATCCATCTTCTTCCATACTCACTGCGGGCCTAGCATACTATATGATCCAGAGAAATGCTCAATCTCTTTTGGCGAATGAATTTAAGAAGGAGAATTCACTCAGAGCACTCTTTGGCCATTCTACAAGACTTTCATTCCCGGGTTCTCCTCTCTTACGTACAGAAAGGTGATCTACTTCCTTCAAACCACACATTCTTTTCTCCAAACCCAGTAACATTCAGCTGATCTCTTTCTACCTTTCTTTGTCCAATTACATTCTGGCTAGGCCTTCTTGAGATGAACATATTTCCTTGGACTAAACTTAATTCTTTATTATGCAGTTTTTTTCCCAATTATTTTGTAGGGTTGCTTATCTCCATGCATAGCTGATCCCATTTATTATATGTTGATGTCTCACAATGACACATTGCCTTCATACTTTGGGGAAGTATTCTTAAGTTTTTCCACATAACTGCCACAAATCAGAACACATCTGGCAATGACAAATATGTTATTGCTGAGTGCCCTCCTTTATTTCCTTCTTTAGTTTGTATTTCTTTGAATTTGTTCTTGTTAATGCCCCATGACTTCTGGTACCAGGAAAAATTAGTCAGATTATAGAAAGAGAATGAAGTAAATTAGAAAGGCAGCAGGCACAATAAATAATGAGTCTCCCCTCATATATATTATTTCAACTATTAATAAAAATGTTTTCTTGTGCACAGAGATGAGTGTCAAGGGCAATTGGGATCTTGAAGCATGACAATGAAATTTAGGATACAGAGGACAAAGAAATACATATTCAGCAATTATCTTCCACCTGTCTTCACAAATGAAGTGGGTGAGGACTTAACAAGGGATTCAATTGCTAAGAGTGGCAGATGAGGAATTAGCACATACATAGATTAATATCAGAAATGGACATAATAAGCTTAAAGTGTTATTAATTATCACTGCCTAATGCCATTTTTAAGTAGATAAACACAAATGCACTTTTGAAATTGGCATAATAAAGGCCATTTATGGATATCCTCACAGGAAGTTTGTTGCTTGAACATTTGAGCTTACTGCTAAAACAAAAAGAACAAATACTTTATCAGATCTCACAGTCACACTATTAAATAATCTATCAGTTGTTATTGCAACAATCACAGGTCCTTCCAATAAACTTAAGGAAGTCTGGCATTTTGCCTCAAATTCTCTATAGTCTCATTTTCCAATGTGACACTGTTATTTGGGTTTTGAGTTTTATTTATCTCAAGAAACTGCTTCCTCATCAGGAAAATTGATGTATTAACATTTGTCACCAAATCAGCTCTCAGAAATTAGCCAGAGATGATTCTTACAAAATTCTTTGAGTTTCCTTGTATTATGAAAATACTATTTAAGTAGCATATGTGGTCAGCTTCTTGATAGATTTTTTGACAGGAAAATAAGCATCAGTTATGAAGACACTAAGCCCTTTCCTTAAGTCTCAATAAAGGACAAAAGTATTCCATTGTTCCATGCCCTCGTTGTACAAATTATCTTATTTAATCCTTACTAGTCTGTAAGAAAAGTTATAATTATTATAATTTTACAAATACAATTAAGACTCAGAGACATCAAATAACTTGTTCAAGGTCACACAGCCAGTACATGGCAGAGTCAAAATTCAAACCCATATTTTATTGACTCTACCTTATACTTTTTTTCCCAAAAGGACAAAGTTTTCTTTTCCTAGAATTTGCCCAAAATGCATGTTCCTTTTGGCCGTCTTCCCACACTCCTGTCCTGAAAATATAAGTAAGGTATTTCTATCAGTACAATCTTTGAGGCTTCCAGTTAGTTTTTTAGGTTATTAGTATAACTCTTAGCCTATCTCAGCACATCTACTGATTCATTTTGCACGTATTTTTCTACTGTTTGTGCTTGAATATCCTGTTTTCTCTATTAGGGCTAAGAGTTATAAAGATATGCACTGTAACTAACCTCTAGCACCCAAAGAACCATGTCAGTAATGCATGGAATGAATGGCACAGTGTCCCCTAAACTTGAGAGGTTAGCTCTGATTTGGACACAACATTAAATACATCTTATTCTGTTTTTTGAGGTTTCTAAAAGCAAAAGTTCACTGAAACCACTTCCAAACAAAGAGGGAGATTTATGCATTTTCAGAGCGGTTTCATGGGACTCAGTAAAGCTGTACAACTGTGCTTCTGGAAAGCACAGAGCTGGGGCTGCTCCCAAGACCAGATTCTCTCTCTTTCTCTCATAACATCTCCTCCCTGGTTGCTACACTTTCTTCTTTTTCTGATGATAAGCTGCCTCATCTTACACATAGCCAGTAATTGTTGCCCCAGCCAGATTCCTATAAAAGCTTTTACTTCTAGCAACCTCCCACCCCCACAACTGGCAACTTTTCATTCTATTTATGGAAGAAAATCTGATTTACCCAGCTCATCTTTTCATGCCTGGACACACAGTCCTAGGTCGCTGACTAGTTTATGGATGGGCATCTCTAGGTTAGCGGTACCCACAGTCCAATGCACTGCAGGGGGAGGGATGCAGATCTCCTAGTTCACCACCTACTCTTTCTAAAAGGAGATATGCTGATGAGCAGATATCAAGAACTTTGTTGAATGCTCATATATTCAATTTCAGGTCTCTATCTTCATGAGGTTTGCCTTCCCATCTTTTTTCCAAAGCACAAAGAGAGATTAGGTCCTCGACCTCAGTCTGACTTCTAATTAAATTTCAGCCATTCTCAGTGAGGATGTTGATAGAGGAAATGGGGTCACTTCATATAATAAATGGTAGTCATGGAACCTAAATGTAAAGGTACAAATTAAAGAGATTATTTGAGAGGCAATGACTGTTACATGACATTAGTTTCAGCCTTGTTCTGGCAAAAGGAATTTCAGGCCATAATCTACACAGAGTCACTCAACTGAGCATTTGGAGAACAGTTTGGAGTTTTTAGTTTGGCTCAGCTTGAGACTTGATAAATGAATTGATCGCTCATAGGTTGAATTCCGTAAAGAAAATGCTTGAAAAAGTCTAGCTACCAAGCTAGGATTTGGGGTTATTTTAGCAACTACATTTGATGAACAACGTGGTCATCTGTTAATATCTGGAGATTTATATAAAGACACTGAATTAGCCTCTAGCACGTGAACCATTAATACTTTATCAATACAGAAGTGGAATAGAGAGGACTTAAAACATGTTACTGTAACCCAAAAGGCACGTCTCACATCCTTTTCAATATTCGCTTTGCAATTTCATTACTGATTGTCTCTGACAGCAGATGTAGTCCAACTTTATGGGCAGTCTTTTCGTTTTATGGAGCTTTTCATGTGAAATATTAGAGAGTTGGTATTAGCGATTTCATAGACACAAGTTCTATCATTCATAAATCTTTTATCTTAAAATTGAAAGCATTTATTTTAAATGTGTTCTACAAATCTTTCATGGGAATTTCAGAAGGTCATTTATGCACTATATGTGAGGGGACTGGACGAAGTATACTTTATGAAGTTTTTGGACCATTAACTCTAGATTTTTATTTTTCTTCATTTAAAAAAAATGATACCTTTGAATGTTTTAATAGTATGATGGGAAAATCAGCTTCAGTGAATTTTCTCTTTGTGGTCACTGAGGTTGGTCTTGAAGGTGATTGAAGTCTCCCAGCAGACTTTTAAATACTTGAAACTGAAAATATTTAAGGGCGTACCAAATAACTAGTGCTTTAATTTTTATTTATATTCTATTTTTGCTGTGGTTGTGATTATAGCCTCACCAAGGCGGGTGATCAGTAATGAATGTGTCCTGTTGGCAGATCCCTCCAGGGCTCTGATTCAATCTTTTGAGTTATGGGATGAGGACAAAATGAACTATTTTTCAAGCTTGTAAATATGTGACAAATGACAGTGCAAGAACTATTGATTCCAATCACAGTGATACAATGTTTCATAGTCAAGACTGACTCTGGCTTTACAAATTACTTGCAAGTTGAACAGTAAACCCATGCACAACATGCTTCAAACTGGATCAATCTTCAAGAATATTCGTGTCACTATTCACAAATTCCCAAATTGAAATGGACTTTTCTTCTATTTTTACATTAAAAGGGTGCTGTTGAGTTTTCCCTCAATCTTAAAAAAGAATGAGAAAAGCAGAACCTTTATAAAATTTCCAGTGACACTATGCATGTTTATCTGTGTTAATCCTTGTTAGTTAAATGGGCATAAGCCAAATATAATCCAGAAAGGCCTGTTAAGAATATGAATAGTAAAACAGCTAACAATTCGTAGGTACTGCCTAGTTCAGCACTCAAATCCTATTTATCTGGAGACAAAAAGAAATTCAACGATTGGAATATGAGATACCCCAGTAGCCAGCCATTGTGTTCCTGTTTGGGACAATTGGATTTGATTCTTTTTGAAAAAGTCCCTAACACAGCAGGCATTTATATGTAAAGATGGACTCTCTTAAAAACGTCTTCCCTTGGATCCTGAGCTCTTCTGTCTTGAAGAAAACTTTTCCAATATCCCCACTATACAAACCCAGGAAAGTACACTTTTGGGGGGGGCGAGGTTGGGGGGCAGAAGTCATTTTCGCAGCAATTGCTCAAAGGCAGCATCTGTACATCCCCCCAGCACTCCCACCCCCCACTCCCACTGTGGAGCACCATTTTAAACTTGCCCTCAGGTTGTCATGGCATATTTTATGCAGGACTGACCTTAGCGGAGACTCTGCATGCTGATGTATTATTGACCTTCTTCCCCACTGCTTACTCAAACAGGCCATCTGGGTACCAGGACGGTACAGGGAATATGTCCAACTTTCCAGACCAAGATAAAAATAAATAAAACGGAGTGGGGTGCGGGAAGGAAGGCTCTTTAGCTCGCACTGTGGATTCATTTATTCAGACATAATTGGCGTGGATCTGGCCAAGGCACAGTTTCCTTCTTTGTCTAACCCACTGGCCCCCGAGCCCCTCCCCTCATTGTTCATCTCCATCAAAGTGTGATGAGCCACTAAGCAAGAAAGGAGGGCAGAGACGCGGCAAGACCACCACCAGCCCCTCATTACAGTCACGCTTCTGGAGAGGCTGGAATTAACTAGGGTGTGTGTGGCCGCTGAGTCCAGCAGATGACCCGATCTCAGCCCAGTCCACCCTAGGGGGTTCTGCTTCTTCCTTCCGCTCTTTCCTCTGCCTCCAGTAGGTGCTGGGTATCTGAGACGCAAGAGCCAGGTTATTGTGGCTGGGGTTTTGACGGTAGAACAGCCCTCAGCTCTCACCCAGTTGAGTCACAAAGGACTCAGCCCTGCCAGGCCAGGCCAGGACATCTACAGCCTCCCCAGGGAATTTTTCCCAGGCTGGAATCCATTTTTAGCAGCTTCCCTTAGTTGATCAATGGCTTCCATTCAATGGGAATATTGACTTAGGAAACTAGCTCAGAATGTCAGATGAAGTTCATACCCTACCGCTGTCTAGGCCCCAAAGAGAATCGTGAGTTCCCTGCAGCACAGGAACACCACCAAGGGCAGGGGGATTCTGTTTAACCTCATTTTCTGGTCTTCAGAAGGCTTTGTTCACTCTCTTTTTCTGGAGGACAGTTCTGTTTGTTTACAATTTAGTTAAGGAGAATAAAAGGCATTGGACACAATATTCAGCACAGTTTGTTTTTCCTAGCATGGAAATGCAGTAGCCATTAGCCAAGAGCAAGACTTTGAAGCCTTCTCTGCCCCCTGTCCCCACCTACTCCCTCTCCTCTTCTTTGTTCTTCCGTGACACTTCATAGACACCATTATAATAGCCTCCTTACTAGAATTTGTTTTTCATCTATGTCTACCCTTTTGAAAGTAGACAAAGGACTAAGACTGTACTTTAATCATCTATGCCAAGTCAGCCTTATGCCTGGTATACAGGACAAACTCAATAAATATTTGCTGAATAAATGACTAGTCACTATTTAGAATATAGCAGTGTACCAAGAAGTTAAGTTAATCTAAACAGGTATATACTACCCTTACCCCCATCGTACAGATTAGAAAATTGAGGCCCAAGAGGCTAACTAGTAGCTAGAAGAGTCACGATTGTCATTTGGTCAGCATGATTACACAGCCTGGGTTCTAACTACAAGGCCACACAATAATGAATGAATGCTCATACCTCTCTTTGTGTACAAATAGGAAATGCATGCTTCTATTTTTGGAATAAGTAAGCATGGTTCTACTTCATCACTGGATTTATTGAGTTTGTGACGGTTCCTCAGCATCTTTGGGGAGATAGACTGCAAATTGTAAAATCCAACCAGGCTCTGTTCTGTCTGTTCAGACTTTTTTACGGCAGCCGAATTGAGAGGCACAAGCACAGATTTAGGATATGCATTGACTGTGTCTTCATTCAGCAAAGCGGACTGGTCTGTGGCATACAGACCCAGTGGGTCAGTGGATATTGTTGTTTTAATGTGCAGATTCTTCAGCATACAAACTTCCTCCAGGTATCTCCTCTTGGCAGCAGTGTGACTTCGAACCAGCAAAATAAAACCTCTCTGGCCCTCAGTTTCCTCATCTATGAAATGGGATAATTCAATGGTGTTTTCCTTACCAGAATACTGTAAGGAATAAATGAGACGAGACATATCAAACTCTTACCACAGTAACTGGCGCACTTTTAGGAGTTTAATTAATAATGCGTATCTTTATGACATTCAGACGTCTGAATGTTTGAATATCTTTGAATACCTATTCAAAATAAATAAACATTACCAAGGATAACACAGGCAAGATAATGCACAAAACATAAAAGAGATAAAAATATCTGTCTAACGCACACTGAACTACACACTTAAAAATGATGAAAATAGCAAATGTTATGTTATGTACAATAAATAAAAAATAAAAAGCTCAGCCTGCATCAATCCTATAAAAACCTCACAATAAAACCTCAGCATACATCAATGCAAAAACAAAAACCAAAACAAAACAAAAAACCCAAAACAAAACTGCTAATGCTGCGGAAAATTCTAAACATGCAAACGGATATGTGTTTTTGTTATTGTTAACATTTAATGCTGCTAAACTTTTCAGTTAAAATCTTTGTGTGCTAAGTAATGAGAACATTTAACCAAATTTTTCTTATATTGCTTGGACTCTTTCATATTCTCTTTGCATTGCCAAGAACTAAATAGGTGGTCAAAGAGGTTTTTATTAGTATACATTTTAGCACGTTTAATGTTTTCAAAGCACATATTTTATGACATTTTCTTCTCGACTAACGGAAGTTAATGTTTCTCATGGTCTGGGACAAGGGGTGAGTTTGGTGCGGTGCCTTACTGAGGGTCTGTGGTTGCCTGTCTAGAAAAGCCTGACTTACCAGGCTTAGGAGAACAAGGGCAGAGCTTCACACTGAAAGCCTAGACAAGGCAGTGCACTGGGTGCTTCCAACCTGTGGCTATCAGGTCCCCATTTCACATACCCAGCCTGCTTCTCCCTTAACACAGTGAATTGTCTCACAAATAGTAGCGTTTGCCATCCTGACACCTCTGTTATCTGAAATCAGGACATGTGACCTAACTTTGGTTTGGTCTGACGCTATCTGAGGAATGGTAAGAAGGATCAACAAAGCTTCCAATACCTCCAAGGTTAAGACCAAGGGATGAGATGGAACACTGTGGGAAGAAGGGTGAAGTGGTAGCCTTGCAGGATGTTAGAAGCCCTCCCTGTGTCCAAGAAGACATCTCTAGCCTTAGATTGCAAAGTGACCAGCACTCAGCAATGTCAAGAGTCTTCTTTGCAGAGATTTAAGGCAAGCACAGGACCTAAAATTTCAGGTGGGCCAAATAATCACTGATCTAGAATGCTGCTGCAAGGAGTTAAGTGACAGAGGCAGAGTTTCCTGGGCTGTCGAACACAGGGTGAAAGCTATGTGTTGGAGAATATTTATCTGAAAGCCATACATCAGATGGAATTGGGTAGGGGTGATGGACGTCAACCTGAGGTAGTAAATGTGGCCATATTTAAAAGATCTCCAGCCAGACTCCTTCATCCCCGAATTTACAATTTACTTCCACGCTACCACTTGGGGGGTCTGCATTTATCTACTCCCCTCCCTTCATCCAAGCTGAACATGGCAATGGCCTCTGTCTTTCAGACTTGAGATTTCAATATCATCTTCCACTGTTTCTTATCCCACGGTAGCCATATCTATCTGATTGCCGTTTACATAGACAGTCGTGCTAATTCATTTAATTTTAACACTGTGCTTAACATCATATGATGAACACCTATCATCTGTGTGCTGTCGTCTCCAACCTCACTGCCAAACCCCTCATCTAGACCCAGATTACTTCTCATCTGGTTGACTTCTGCCTCTTCCCTTTTTCTCTTTGGGCCTCTATTCATCAAATATCACCACCCTTCCAGCAAACGTACAAAGCACAGAGAACTGGAATATTAGTAGCAGGCAGGGCCTTGAAACTCATCTAGTCCAACACTTTTTATTTATTAAAGAGGAAACTGAGGCTCTGAGAGGTAAAACCACATAGGAAGGGGGATGAGCTTTAAAGGCAGACCTTCTGATCCCCACAGGGGGACTCTCATATTGCTGTGTTGTCCTACGTGAGTATAACCTACCACAATCCTGCCAGCCAACAAAGCACAAAACCAGGACCCACAGAGCTGGAACAAATAGTCTAAACTTGCTGCTTAGGAAAAATAAGAAAGTAAAATTTTGTATAATATGTATCCATACCTAGGTAGATATTCCTTGGCTTCCTTCCATTAGAGCCTAGGGTCACCATCTAAAGAACCTCTTGACACGTTAAAAAGAGGGTTGACAAACTACTGTCCATAAGCCAAACCACTCAGCTGCCTATTTTTGTAAATAAAATCTCCTTGGAGCACAGTCACGCCCACTTGCTGCTATACTGTCTCTGGTTGCTCTTGAGCTACAGTGGCGGTGTTGGGCAGTTGTGACAGAGACTGTGTAACCTGCAAAATCTAAAATATTTTATCTCTGGCCTTCTACGGAAGATGTTCCTGGAACTTGTATTCATTGTAGCTTTATGCAGAGCCAAAATGGATTCTACCTCCTGTGTAAGGGAATTCTGTGAAACTTATCCAAGGTGGCAGCTGGTTGGCCTTGGAGTTTGTGGCCACAGCTGGTTGTCATCCTTAGCTTCACATCTTTTCTTCCTAATTTGTGAGTTCCTTTGATGCCAGTTCATTCCAAGTCTTTTTAACTCTGCAGGCAGAAGCTCACAAATATGATTCCACCTGCCAGTGCTCCACTACTATGTAGTAGTCTTCTAACAGCCTCTCTGTCTCCAGTCTAAAGCCTCCAAGTTGCCTCCAGCTTCCTGCATGCCTCTTTATGTACTAACTCTCCAGGACATACACCCAGCCAGGTCACCCTGCCCCATGCTGAATGTTCCTGTGAACATTCTTACCCCACTGCCTCAGGTAAGCCCGCTTCACCCAGCTGCTCATCAGAATCTCGGGAAGCTTTTTAAAAGCATGTATGTCTAGGTCTCACCTCAAAAGCACTAAATCTGAAAAGCACATATTCTTTTGCATGTCACTTCCTTAGAGAGATCTTCCCTGCTTGTTCCATCTGAAGGAGAGTCCCCAATGCCCACTATTTTATTCAATGTTATTTCTTTGTTTTGTTTCCTTATTACCATGTTTCAGTATCCGACAGATTAGAATATTTGTTTACTTCTTTATTGTCTGTCTTTTCACCAAATAACATGAGCTTCATGAGAGTATAGACTGTATCCTGAGCACCAAGAAGAGTATGGCCCATAGTAAGGCCTCTAACCCATCTGTCCAATCTGTTTGGGTACTTTTCCCTGATGTGGCCCCAGGCAGCATTCTCTCTGGCTTACCTATCCAGCTTTAACTTCTCCTGTCTCCATGCGCAGGTTCCCCCTATATCACCCACTTAGAGTGGCCCAAGTGCACAGCGCCACCTGCAGGTTGCTAGGCTGCCAGGCTGCCACGCCCTGGTCCTATCACCTCCTGTCTTTAATATCCTCTCCTCCACATCTGCCTGGGAAGCCCATAAATGCTCCTTAACAAGCCGCTCCAAAGTCACCTCCTTCCCTGACCCACGTAAGCAGATGTGATCACCTCCACCTCGGAGACAGCAAAGTGCCCCTTACAGAGAATCCCATTGCTGTGACTGTTTAGTACATGAAGACCTGTTGTCACTAAACCGGAGGCTCCCTGCCGGCTTTCGCTTTTGTATTCCCAGAGCCTAATGGTATACTTGGCAACATTGAATCCTAAATAAATATTTTTTGAATAAAATAAGAGATGGGTGAAAAAAGAAGGTAACGAAGTAAGGGAGGAAGGGGAGAGGGAGGTGGAAGAGATGAAAGAAGGGACAGAGAGAGGTAGAGAAAGGAGAGAAGGGAAAGTGAAGAAACCAACTTCTCCCACGGAATCTTCTGCCTCAGTGCTCACGGTTTGGTGCTGCCTTGCTAAACTGGCTGGCTCTATGTTGTAAAACTAAGACAGCAGCCCCAGGGACAGGATCTGTTCAGTGGTTTCTTTGGAACACTCTACAGTTGGTCTCTGCAAAGCCTTCTTGAAGATGTGGCCAAGAGGAAGAAGGGATGGGTCTTCTTAAGCAGACAGTGTGATGTTTCAAAACCCATTTCCTTGTGTGCCTCCAAATCACAGGCTTGATAACATGGTAAAGAAAGACAGCAGCAAAGAACACCGCCAGTGGAGGCCAGGCAGCCTCAAAATTAACTGGCTTCCAATGCTTTTACAGGTCCTTTGCTCTTCTCCAAGGTGTATCAAGATTGTCATTTGTGGCACTGATGTGGTTTGTAGGTTTTTCCTCTTCAAATCTCATGTTGAAATGTGATTCCCAGTGTTGTAGGCGGCGCCTGGCAGGAGGTGATTAGATCATGAGAGCAGATCCCTCTTGAATGTTTTAGCACCATCACCTTGGTGATGAGTGAGTCCCTCCAAAGTTAGTTCACATCAGATCTGGTTGTTTAAAAGAGTCTGGGGCTCCCCTCTCCTCTCTCTCTTGCCTCTGCTCTCACCATGTGAGATGCTATCTCCTCATTGCCTTCTCCCATGATTGTACATTTCCTGAGGCCTCACCAGAAGCAGATGCTGGCACCATGCTTCCTGTACAGTCTGTAGAACCATGAGCCAATCAATCATCTTTTCTTTATAAATTAACTCATCTCAGATATTTCTCTATAACAATGCAAGAACAGAGTAACACATGCATTGAGTGTTTTAATTAAATATTTTATGACACCCTTAGGATGGATCAAAGTGAGAAACGAATACAGGAATTTTTTCTCAGATGGAAAAGTAGTGGAAATTGTTTTTCTCTATATCGAAACATGGCCTTCTCCAGTAAATAGGAATTTTCACTTAGGTCAAGGATGCACACAAGAGAGAACAGAGAGCCGCTAGTGAGGAACTTGCATGCACTCTGAAGGGCATTTTGCATATGGCTATTTCTGATAATATACCTTTGAAAATATAGCTATATTATGGATGCATTTCATTAGTGAAAAGGGTGACATTTCTCCATATTAACGAAATAGAGGTAAGTTCCAATCAGATGAACCTGCCATAAATATACAGTTCTAACTGACAGAGTTTTTACACTTTCATTGATGATAAAAAATGGCTTCCTGATTAAAAGAGAAATTCTAGCTGCTTCTTAGCAGAACAGTTGGGAGGAAAAGGAACATAAAATAAAGATGTATTGCAGAGGATAGCAGAGCTATGCAAGTTTCACATTTTTCTTAAATGCACATGACAGGGCTCCAGTAGAAAGTCCTCTGGGAAATAATTTACAGTGGGTGAAACCAAGGCTCAGACAAGTTAATTGAACTTGCCCTGAGTCATTCTACAGATTTGTGGTGGGAATAAGATTTGAACCCAGAGCTACTGAGTTACGATGCTTTTGCTCACCTTAGAAACATCCACATTATACAGAGATATCAGGAACACGATTGCATCAGAAAACCTGGCTGCTGCAGTTGAATTCTACTGCTAATTCTGCTGGGCCATCTCTCACAGCACCCTGGTCGTGTATTGAGTTGTACTGTTGACTGGTCAGTGTGATTCTCCTTTCAGATGTGCAGTAAATCTGCAGTCATTTATTTATGCAGTTTTTTATTTTTTATTTTTTTGCTTTAATGCTATGTTTTGTTTCTTTTTAATTTAAAAAGAAATTTTAAAAGAAAACCTTGTTATATAGAGTTAAATTTTTCTAATTTGGGCCCCATTAAATTCAGGACTTGTAGTAACTGTACCCAAATTGAAGCCGAGTTTTGTATTGTTTTTGAAGAAAAGATGAACTAAGCAAATTGATAGCATAAAGGACATATTTAAGTTATTTATATATAACCACGTATTTTTTTAAATGTTGGCTGGGGATAGTTTGCAATGAATATGCCGCATAATAATAATAACTGCCATATACCAAGTGTCTGTTCCAAAGCAAGAAGGAGAGATAACGTAATGTATCATCAACTTTGGTCTCTACAACAAGCCTGTAAGGTAGTCCAATTTTATAGATAAGAAAACTAAGGAAGAGATTAATTGACTCGTCCAAGGTCCTTCATCAAGGATTCAGACCCAGGTGTGGCTGGCTCCAAAGCCCATTTTCTCCTCTGGATGCTGCATTGCAATAATTTCTGATCTTCTGGGGGTCCTGGATCCTTACAAGAATCTAATAAAAGGTGAGAAACAGAACACACTCATAATGTTGCATGATTTCAAAAGGTTTTCCGACTCAAGAACCCTTGCACTACTGCTGATTTATAAACATCTCCCTTTCTGTTCATAAAAACTCATCATCCAGCACAAATGACTTTGTTAATCTTATGTTTTCTAGATAGCTGTGTATTGGAAAGCAACACCCATTTTTATTTACAAATAGATTAATTCTGACTTTTAATTCCTTCTTAGTTGATATTAATAAAATTGTATTCTATAAAGATAGAGTTTAGTATTCCCTCCACAATAATTGACAATTTACCCAACTATGTTCTTTTAGGCCATATCCTGATTGTGCCTTGAACTGATCCAATGCAAAGCTGGTTCATTGTGACAGTAGAGTGGCTGCTGTATGTTCCAGATCACAGGCTGCAAACTAGAGGCTGAATGCAGTGCTAGGTACAGCTGTACTGGAGCCTGAGACAAAAAAAAAAAAAAAAATGCTAATACTGATTCCATCTTCATTTTAAGATTTTGATACTTTTTCAAAATGAAGTTTTTGCTTTAATTTTGGTTTTTAAAGTATTGCATTAAGATATTATTTATCTCGATTGCTAAATTTTGGGGTGCTCCCTTAAAGTTTGCACCTGAGATGAGCACCTCACTTCCCTCACCCTAATCCCCGTTGTGGGTGAAGGAAGGGCTAAATGTGGCCACAGGAGTGTTCTTAAAAGCAGGACATTTCCCATGAAAATCAGTATTTCTGGCATCCCTTGTAAAAATCACAATTCCTGGCAATATTAGACTTGCATTTCCACAGGGCAAACCTCAACTATGGCTTCCTGTCAATGGCAGCTGCCTCCAATGGCGAGGGTAGGGGCAGGGGTGAGGGCCCTCCTGTTCTCTGAAGCCCCCCGGCTCCCTCTCAGTTCAGTTACCTGGTCCCTGTAGGCATTTGAATTGAGCATTCTGGGGCTAGACCAGGTGGAGAATGTATAAATGTTCATCTCTAGCCTTCATAAAACTTGTTCAGCCATAGCCTGTAACATTCTTTCAGGATTACCAATGTGCCACCCTTGACATTAAATCAGAAGATAAGATCACTGCCAGCAAGACCCTAGGGAAAACACCATTGACCAGCACTGAAGCATCATAAACCACAGTACTGAGGGTGCATGTAACATGTTTTTCATGCAAAGCAAAAGTGTTATTTTTTCATATTAAGGACTTAAGCTACTTGTATTATCTCTAAGATTTTTTGAGTGCTTACAACATGCCTAACTCTGTGCTGAAAGCTTTACATATATGATATTATTTAATTATTATAAGAATAGCATGAGATGCAGTAATATCCCCATTTTATAGATTCAGAAACTGAATTACTAACAGGTTAAGAAAATTGCCCAAGGACACATAGGCAATGGGCAGAGGAACCTGAACTCAAACCCAAGAGGGATGACACCAAAACCCTAAGCTTGTTCCCACTATGAATGCTGCCTCTCTGTGCCCTGCTGTTGTCTTTAATAATAGACAACCTGCCTCCTAACTTCACTAATTGCTCTTTGCTGTCAGTGATGTTAACGTTTCACAAGCACATGGAATTTGATCCAAGTGCATACAACAGCTGCCTATTGTATTAAATTCACTTTAAGAGCCTATGTTCCTTGTTTTTGTGCCTTTTTTTATACCAGATTAATTTTTCAGAGGTTAATCACATGGCACTTATTTTAATTATGCCTTTCTAGTCACGACAAATGACAGCATTTGACTTCTTGTAGCCTTCCTTTGTATTGTGTGACCAATGAGATTATTAATAAATGCTTTTTTATTATGTAGTCATGCTGTAGGTGCCCACGGGGTATGGGCTGGCCTCATGTATTTTATTCCGGGTGCAGTGTCAGCAGGGCCTTGCGGATTTGCTAATGAGCTAAATCCGGTTAGTGCCACATGCCCTGGACTGCCAGAGATCTTTTAAATACATCATTGCTCTCAGAGACTCAGCTGGGTTCAGTTTGAGAGAGATTAACTTCTCATTCCAATTAACAGAGAGTCATACTACTGGAGAGAGGGTTGCTTATGTGGCCCCCAAACCTAGGATCCTCCGTGATGAACTACTGACCAGTCGACAACAAACTCGGACTTGTGAAAGGATGGCCTCAAGAAAGGATTTTTGTATTATCATTATTTGTTTTGCGTCTGCCTTAGAGGCCACCATCTCCTTAATAGGGTGGGCAGTGGGGAGGGGGAGAGGCCATTTTGTTTCCCATGTGGACGGCAACCGAGCAGGAAAAATATATTGACTTCTATCTAGAATAATGGAGGGTTAAAAAGCAAGGGAGTGGAGCATTTAAAATCAACTTGAAATCTGGTATTTATAATCCTTCACCAGATTCCTCCCACCAAATAGTGGGTGTCAATGCTCTTTTAAATTCTATCTTTTATGTTTTCAGAGAACAGTAACGCCAGCTAACAATGATTGAGCACTTACAGAGTCCAGCACTCTTAGAACTGCTTTATGTATATTAATTAATTTAATGCTCACAACAACCCTTGGACAGAGATACAATTATCCTTCTACACTGCACTGCTCCAAACAAAATTCGTGAGATACTGTCTTTGCTCATCTTGTGTTTTTGTCTCTCGTCACGTCTTGTTCTCGCGTTGAATTAACATGTAAGCTCCGCGAATCGCTCTTCCGTGTTTTTGTTCCGAGGGTAAATAAATAACTATTTTAAAAGGAAATGCTTTTTAGAATGAAAGTCAACCCCTCATCGGGAACCTACAAAGATAGCACAGATGTGCAGAAAAATAGGAAATTTCCACAGACGCAGGGAAGAAAGGAAAAGATGTGCTTTTTATAGAATATAATTTCTGATAAGAAAAAGATGTGCAACACAATCAGCTTGGAAATCAAGAGCAGAAATGCACATTTTCCTTTCGTTTAAGATTAAGAATGATTCAGAAAAATATAATCTAAAACATGCTCGATAATAAAGTAAAAATATCCTGTTTAGATTTAAATTATCTCACCGTAGCTCTATTGGTAAGACAAGCACACTGGCCCATGTAAAGAGAGCTCCAGAGGTATTCCTGAATCGAAATCAATGTGTGTACCCTAACCACAAGCCCATCTAAAAATCAATGTTTTTTTTTTTTTTCCTTCTAACTTGTTTTACAAGAGAATGTATTCTTTGCAAGCCATAAAAACCCAAAGAGTTTTATTTGGGAGGTTTGATGAATGTTTTTTCAAAAGTAATATTCCACTTTTAAAGATCAGAGTATCACAATTGTTGTTTGTTTTAACAGAAGGCAAAGCTAAGAAAGGATTCTAAATGTGCAAGTGTATTTTGAAGCTACAATTGAACACACACACACACACACAATGGCTTTAAACTGGCTTCCCTGCTGGGCGCGGTGGCTCACGCCTGTAATCCCAGCACTTTGGGAGGCCGAGGCGGGCGGATCACAAGGTCAGGAGATTGAGACCACGGTGAAACCCCGTCTCTACTAAAAATACAAAAAATTAGCCGGGCGCGGTGGCGGGCGCCTGTAGTCCCAGCTACTCAGGAGGCTGAGGCCGGAGAATGGCAGGAACCCGGGAGGCGGAGCTTGCAGTGAGCCGAGATCGCGCCACTGCACTCCAGCCAGGGGGACAGAGCGAGACTCCGTCGCAAAAAAAATAAAAATAAACTGGCTTCCCTATCTAGAGGCAGCCAAAGGCAAGACTTGCTGGGGGAAGGGTTTAAATGTGCATGTAAAGTGCCTATAAATGTGCTTCTTCCAGACTGCAATTACTTCCTTTTCCTTAATATTTGCAGGGAAGTAAGTGACACTGATACTGGGGTGCACAGCAGAGCAAACAAAGGATCCACTTGAAAAAATTCCAGGAGGGAACTCGATGGGTATGTGATGCATATACGTGGAGGGAAGTTGGATGGTTTGTGTGGTGTTTGGGGTTGGGGGATACAGGCACAGACCAACCAACAAAAATCCCGAGGCTCCCAGAGTCTCACTTTTCAGCCTCACGAAATAACAGCTGCATTTTATGAAGGAAATATATTGGTTCCTTGTGTTTCTTAAATGGGACTTTCTCATCATTTGGATCCTAAGAAGCCTCCTTTTCATTTTTCTTTATTAAAAAGCATCCTTAGAAGCATTCACCCAGTGAAGAGGAAAACTGTCTACTTTCTATGGTTGGACCTCTTCTGTCCCCACTTGTTGCCCCACCTTTCTCCTGGCCTCCCCTTACACTGCTCTAAATAGCGCAGGTGATTGAAAACCACTTTCAGCCCCTACCAAGCTTAGGTGACCTTTGGGCTCTGGGGGACCAGGTCTGGCTCTTGCTTATCCATGTATTCCCTGACTTGATGCTTTGTGGGTTGGACACAGATGCTGCATGGTCGGTAATGCTTTGCTAAATGAAAATGTTTCTGGTTAACTCCTAAAAACATGTTTATTGAACCTGGTAGAGAGGAAAGCAGGAATGTTTGTGATATCTGTTAGGCTCTGTAACGTTATTTTAAAAATCAGGACAAAGTTTTTCCATCCACCTTTCCAAAACCTCATTGTCCAACTAAATAATAAAAATCCAAGATATAAATAGTTTGCCTGCAATGAGCGGTTAGAAAAAAAAATAGTGCTGATAGATGTATCTCTGATGTCTTTAAAATGGAGAGTACAGTGCAGTTGATGAAAACAGTTGAGCTGTTTGGTTTTCAGGCTGAGTCTCTTGAGCAATGAGATTCACTCTTGTTGCCCAGGCTGGAGGGCAATGGCATGATCTTGGCTCACTGCAACCTCCACCTCCTGAATTCAAGTGATTTTCCTGCCTCAACCTCCCAAGTAGCTGGGATTACAGGCATGTGCCACCACACCCGGCTATTTTTTTTTGTATTTTTAGTAGAGATGGAGTTTCTGCATGTTGATCAGACTGGTCTTGAATTCCTGACCTCAGGTGATTCGCCCACTTCAGCCTCCCAAAGTGCTGGGATTGCAGGTGTGAGCCACCACACTTGGCCAAGATCTGGTCTGTGATCAGATCAGATCAGATCAGTCTGGTCTAGCTCCTATCCCACTCCTGCTGGGTCCAGAAACTCTGGAACAAGGACCCAATAATTCATAGTTTAACAAGCCCTCCAGGTGATTCTGATGCACATTAATGTTTGAGAGCCAGTGGCCTAAAGACCAATTATATGCAGTGGTATTCAACGCTAGTTGCGTATCAGAATCACCTGATGCATTACTCTCCCAGCCCCCTGTCAATTAAAACAGAATCTCTATTCACTACCATCCTCCTCTTTAGTCACTGTCTTGTTAACCTGGTTGTCTTCTCACTATTAACTATGACCACATCATAGATGCGATTAGCAACATTTACAATGTCCAGTGATTATGAAATTTGTCCTATTTGATTTTTCTTAGATGCTTTTTGTTAGCTCACAGGCTAATTGAAGCTCTAACTTCATAGCTTTATAGAAATTCTTTTAGATGCCCAAGAAGTTTCCAAATGCTCCAAGAGATCTTTCCCTAGCAACTGCTATATTTCCCCTTTTGAGTTTTCTCTCTCTCACTTGAAGCTTTTTTCTTCTGTTCACATAAACTGCCTCTGAGAAGAGAAACAATAACCAGTAGTTGTAACTTATGAGGAAAGATTCCAATATTAAAAAGCTGAATGGAGGCCAGGCGCCGTGGCTCAAGCCTGTAATCCCAGCACTTTGGGAGGCCGAGACGGGCGGATCACGAGGTCAAGAGATCGAGACCATCCTGGCTAACACGGTGAAACCCCGTCTCTACTAAACAAAATACAGAAAACTAGCCGGGCGAGGTGGCGGGTGCCTGTAGTCCCAGCTACTCGGGAGGCTGAGGCAGGAGAATGGCGTGAACCCGGGAGGCGGAGCTTGCAGTGAGCTGAGATCCGGCCACTGCACTCCAGGCTGGGCCGCGACAGAGCGAGACTCCGTCTCAAAAAAAAAAAAAAAAAAAAAAAAGCTGAATGGAAAATATTGATAAGGTTACAAAAGCAGACTATAATTTAAGTTTCTTTGCTTTTGCCTGGAATGATGACATCAAGTCAGTGTGGTAAGTGCGGTTATCTCGTACTAATAAAACCTGATTGGCATTTGTGTATGTATTTGATGAATGAAGAAATCTAAAAATGGATTAATAATAAAGCTTGGTAAAGAAAAATCTCAAAATATTACATCTATGTAGAGTAAGTAAGTAATAAATAGGGTCCTTGGTGATTAAAAAGGTTAAGAGCCACCATGTAGAATTATCAGTCATGTGTACCAGAGAGATAAGGGCAGTTCTGAGAGCAGCAGGCACGTACGAGGGAAGGAAGAAAGTAAGTACTGGTTAAATACTAAGCCAGGGAGAAGAAAAGGACCCTTCTAGTCTGTTCCTCCTACCCTAACAGACGGAGGTTGCAGCTTATGTGCACCTGTCCAAAGCAAAGTTGATGAGCTGGGGTCCTGTTTGTGCAGTCTATTGTCTAGGGGTTTCATGGGAGGTTTCATGGAGTTCTTACTGGGACCAAGATTCTATGGGAGTTCAAGGTCAGAACCAGGAAGATAGTGTGAAATCAGGTCACAAGTTTATATATGGATAGAGCGAGAGTGAGAGCACTCAGAAATGAGGCCAAACAAGACAGATAATAAAACAAGTTTAAGTTGACTCTCAGAATGGGCAGAGCTGACAACTCTCTTAGAGAAAAAGGTAGAGGAACACTGGATCCTCAAAGCAAGTTTCTCAGCTTCATTTTCATTTACCAGTTAACCCTAAATGGCCAAATAAGAAATTTTAGCTCAGAAAAGCCCTCCTCAATCCAGGAAAGATAATGTACATGGCTGTAGGCCCCTTTTAAAACAGCCATGGACAGATGGACATTCTAAGATGTGAGCTTTGCCTCTGAATGGACACTGTTACTCACCAGTGATTTTGCTGAAATGATCAGATACATTTTGCTTGGGTTTGCAATGGCAATAATGACATTAAAAATACCACCCATAAAACAGCTATAATTATCTGATTCTTTTTTTGACATGTACTTATGTTTTGTGGTGGTTTGAAGAAATAGCAGTGAAGTTAATGCCTCATTACTTAGACCCTCTAAGGTTAGAGCATCCAACCTAAATTGAATCGCAAAAATACATTTACAGCTAATTCACATATTAGAACTTATATCAATCATCATTTGTGCACTTAGGGATTTGCATACACCTCGTCTACTCCCCAAATCCCTCTCCTTAACAGTCATCCAATTTTTTACAAATCCATCATAGTTGCAGGGCCAAAGTACAGGGCTGGAAACCGATGGGGAAAAGGGAATGCCCTGACTTCACTGGCGATACTATCTCAACCACAAAATGAGAGTAAGAATAATGTGAAGCTCTTCAAATCTAATGACCCAAGGTACACAATTTAACTTTTCTGCACCTCAACTTTCACATCTGTAACGTAGGAGTAATAAGACTTCCCTGTGTATCTCAGAGGCTTGTTAAAGATTAAGTAAGAATTGTCACAATGCTGCCCGATGGTGGATAGTGCATCTTCAGCATAGGCTCAAGCAGAAAGTCCTTTAGCCTAAAAGATTTTAAAATGCTCTTTTCAATTGTAATGCTATGTGAAAGAATGCTGGCTCTGTTTGAGAGAACTCAGCAGACAACACGCATGGACAGAAACTTTTGGGCTAGAGAACCAGAACGCCCACATTTTGCAGGGTGTACTAAAAAGAAACATGATCTCCTACAGAAATCTCATCTAAAGTCTGAGCAAATATGAATGCAAAACCTAATAACTTAGAAATAAGGCATCATGGAAGAGATGGCCAGGGAGGACTCAGGAAACTTACAATCTTGGCAAAAGGCAACAGGGAGGCAATGCACATCTTATATGGAAGCAGGAGAGAAAGAGAGATGGGGTCAAGGGGAACTGCCAAACACTTTTAAACCATCATATCTCATAAGAACTCACTTACTGTCATGAGAACAGCATGGGGGAAACCACACCCATGATCCAATCACCTCCCACCAGGCCCCACCCTCGACACGTGGGGATTACAATTCAAGATGAGATTTGGGTGTGGACACGAAGCCGAACCATATCAGTAAGTTATGGATATGGGTATGCCATTTTAAAAATTAGGAAAGTAAGACTCAGAGAGGTGATGTGATTTACCTAAGG
>NW_012098987.1:2028378-2030782 GCF_000951045.1 Mandrillus leucophaeus | reverse complement strand
CTAAGGTTAGAGCATCCAACCTAAATTGAATCGCAAAAATACATTTACAGCTAATTCACATATTAGAACTTATATCAATCATCATTTGTGCACTTAGGGATTTGCATACACCTCGTCTACTCTCCAAATCCCTCTCCTTAACAGTCATCCAATTTTTTACAAATCCATCATAGTTGCAGGGCCAAAGTACAGGGCTGGAAACCGATGGGGAAAAGGGAATGCCCTGACTTCACTGGCGATACTATCTCAACCACAAAATGAGAGTAAGAATAATGTGAAGCTCTTCAAATCTAATGACCCAAGGTACACAATTTAACTTTTCTGCACCTCAACTTTCACATCTGTAACGTAGGAGTAATAAGACTTCCCTGTGTATCTCAGAGGCTTGTTAAAGATTAAGTAAGAATTGTCACAATGCTGCCCGATGGTGGATAGTGCATCTTCAGCATAGGCTCAAGCAGAAAGTCCTTTAGCCTAAAAGATTTTAAAATGCTCTTTTCAATTGTAATGCTATGTGAAAGAATGCTGGCTCTGTTTGAGAGAACTCAGCAGACAACACGCATGGACAGAAACTTTTGGGCTAGAGAACCAGAACGCCCACATTTTGCAGGGTGTACTAAAAAGAAACATGATCTCCTACAGAAATCTCATCTAAAGTCTGAGCAAATATGAATGCAAAACCTAATAACTTAGAAATAAGGCATCATGGAAGAGATGGCCAGGGAGGACTCAGGAAACTTACAATCTTGGCAAAAGGCAACAGGGAGGCAATGCACATCTTATATGGAAGCAGGAGAGAAAGAGAGATGGGGTCAAGGGGAACTGCCAAACACTTTTAAACCATCATATCTCATAAGAACTCACTTACTGTCATGAGAACAGCATGGGGGAAACCACACCCATGATCCAATCACCTCCCACCAGGCCCCACCCTCGACACGTGGGGATTACAATTCAAGATGAGATTTGGGTGTGGACACGAAGCCGAACCATATCAGTAAGTTATGGATATGGGTATGCCATTTTAAAAATTAGGAAAGTAAGACTCAGAGAGGTGATGTGATTTACCTAAGGTTGGTATAAAACAGATCAGGCTTCAACTTCTAGAAATATGTTAGACTGAAAATTTGAAAAGCCTTTCCTCTGCAAATGTATAAATGCAGATGATGTATGAACCACCGCACATTTACTTATGCATCGTGATGCTCACTACAAAGCAAGAGAAATTTCTAAAGGAGAGTTCAAACTAGAGTGTTAAGAACAGAGCCATAGGGATTACCCTCACGGGAAATGCCATTGACCAAATCCTAGAAGTTGGGGATAAATGGTAGTATATGAAATGAAAGACTTAGACTTGTGCAAGGTGGGAGCTACACCTTAAAATTCCATATAAAGCTAAGACACGTGAAGGTGCTGCAGATTCATGATGATGGCTAAACAAAAATCTACATGGGCAAAGTGAGCCAACAAGAAATCTTGTCTTCACAAGAAAATAAGATTTCAAAGAAAAAACTTCAATAGAAAATTAGAGAATAAAATAAACAGCTTCACATCAACAAATTTAAAATGTGTACAATTTGAAAATACACAAAAAAACTTTTAGAAAAATATACTTAACAAAAAGTACTGAAGAAAAAATTTTAAAAATTAATATTAACATTCCCATTAAAGAAACTCTAGGCCCAAAACACATTACAAATAAGCTTTAAAAACTTTTAATAAACAGATTCTTGTAGCCATATGCAAATTCCTCCCAAAATTAGAAAATAGAGTGAAAACTAATTCCTCATCTTATTTTGTGAAAATGATATAGTCTTAATATCAAAACTAGTTAAGGACATTTCAAGAGAGAATGGTTACAGGCCAATTTCATTTATAAAACATAGATCTAAGAATCATAAACAAAATATTGGGAAACCGAGTATGGCAATATATTAAAAATATAATAGATCATTACCAAGTTGAGTTTGTTCCAGTAATTCAAGATTGGTTTAACTTTAGAAAAAATTTGTGTAATTCACTATATTAATAGATAAGTAAGAATAAATGATTTGAGTAGATGCATAAACATTTTATAAGATTCATGATAAAATTATTTTTAGTCAATTAGAAATATAAGGGAACTCTGTTAACCTCACTAACAGAAAACTGCAAATATCATCCTAAGAATTCCCTTGAATATCAGAAATAAGATGTATGTCCAGAGACTCTGCTTCCATTCACCATTGTCTTCAAGATCCTAGCAAATACGATAAAACAAGAGAAAAAATTGGAAATAAAAACGAGAGACAAAATTCTCATTATGCACAGATAATATAATTGCCAATAGAAGCTCCAAAAAATCCACAAAAATTGTTATTATGAACAAGAGAGCTTAACTAGTTGGGTAGACATAAATTACTAC
>NW_012098987.1:1999482-2027278 GCF_000951045.1 Mandrillus leucophaeus | reverse complement strand
CTAATCTCCTGTTAAACCCACCTATTCAGTCCATAATTTCAATTATATTACTACAATTATATATATTATATTTTAATTCTAGAATTGTCATTTTTAATAGATTCAAGATCTTTGGAGAATTTATCTTGTCATTTCTTGAGTTATGAATCATAGCCACTTCAATGTCTGTGTCTGAATTATCTGATATCTCTATCACCTGTTGACCTACTTCTGTTTTCTCTTCAGTTTTTGGTCATTTGATCCTGTATTCTTCCATACCTGTTAATTTTTTTTATTGAATACCAGACATATACAAAATTATAGTGATAGCAAGGCTCTGGTTGCTATTATCTTTTCTCAGAGAAGCTTTCTACTTTTAAAAGGGTGGTAAATAAGAACAGATTGCCTCATTCCATGAGTGGGACTGACGGAACTTGTTTGAAGTTTGGTGGTGCTCTTTTGTGTGTGCCAGTCTATTAGTAAAATATAGCTTTTGAAGGATTCCTAACTGGAAGTCTAGAACCAATAATAGCACTCTTCCTCTTTATCCCACCCTAACCTCCCATTTGTGTTTCCCCAGCACCATAATACTGAAAAAACTGCATCTCAGCTTCCTAACCACTGAACTATTACTTTTTGCTCTGCTTTTCTCTCACTCCCAAATCCCTTAAAAATCAGCAAATTCCTCAAAAGACACAATACTGTAGAATATCTCACTTTGCGAGCTTTCCTACTCTCTGAAATTTTTTCTTCTTAAGTCCTGGCACCTTTGAAAGCTCTCTGATGTCTTCTTTTTGAATGGATGTTCTCGATATTTTGTCTAACTTTTCTATTTGTTATTGATAAGAATATTGGTTCCTGAAAAGTGAATCTGTCATTAGTGGAAGTCATTAAGAAATATGTATATTTTAATAAAGCTGGAATCATCACAAATTCATATTGATACTTCTAATTCAAATTCAGGAATACAGTACTTTTACTTAACCTCACTGATCTTACATATGTATCTCCTTTATCCAATGTCAAAAGCCACAGTTTTCAGGGACACTCAAATAATTACTCATTTGTTTTAGCAAATACATATACCATATAAAACAGTCAGATAATAAAAAAAACTGAAGCTATCAATAAAAATGATTATGAAAAACAGTTTAAGGTTTTTAAAAAGACGTTTCTCATAACTTAGTTATGTTTTAATATTTATGTAAACAGTTTAACAGATTCTAAAGTAAAATTCCTCAAGAAAAATCCCTCTTATTCCTGTCGATTCTACCTTATTCTGTTCTTTCCCCATGTTTAACGGCTTGCCCTTTCATTGTTTTTTAAATAAATTTATTAAAGTACATGTGTATTTTTGTAAGCCCTTCTTCCTTAAATAGTAGCATAGTATATATACATTTTTTACCTCGATTTATTTTACCTGTAACTATATCCTAAAGATTGTTGCATAGTAGTATATGCAGCCAGTTCCAACTTAGATGGTTCAACTCATGCTAGTTTAACTTTACGATGATGCAAAAGCAATACACATTCATTACACTTACATCCAGATAAACTACCATAAGTTGATTTACATTAGGTTTAGCTGGATATAACAGTATTGTAAGTTAAGGAGCATCTGTAATGATAGTCTGTATTCATTTTTACAGTTGAATATTACTCCTCTGTTAAATTTCTCAATAGCTTCTTCCCAACTTTATTCACTATTTAAATATTTGTTATTTTATTGTTTGTTGTTGTTACATTTAAATATGTATTATTTTTATTTCCTTACTTTTACTTACCTTGGTTTTTGCTCTTCTTCATTTAGATTCTTACGGTATGACTTTGGGTCACTGAGTTTAGAAGATGCTCAAAGTCTTAGAGAGACTGGAACGCTAGAGCGTATTTATTACCTAAGAACTTCACTTGCCCTCTCACTATGCTGCCTGGGAAGTTCCAGACTATACTCCCTTTACCACGCCTGTTAGAACTACATTTATGTTTATGAAAGAAGACCCAGCATCTTCCAAAGTGTTTTGTTGTGCTATTCTCTGTAGCTCAGAGGGTAGTAGGAAGTGCTGCCATCAAACTAGAATCTCTGAATACCATGGAGATGATGGTGAGCATGGTTAGTAGAAAGAGCAACAGAACCAAAACAGCAATCAGAATAGTTTGACCCACAGAGATTAGTGTTGGGTAGCTAATCTTGATATCTCTAGAACTGAAAGAGATAGGAGACAACTAAAGCCTTACTTGATTGGCGTAAACGAAAAAGCTCTAGGTTTGGTAAACAGGAAGTCAGAATTGAATTACCACAATAGAGAGTTGCACATTCCCGGTATTGGGAGAGTTTGCAGACCCAAAACCCTTGAATGAAGGTGGGGGCTGTATCCTTTGAAGAAAGGCCCTATGACACCAATATATACTGTAGCATTGTGCCTTTCAGTCTTCTGCAAGGGGGTTGTGGCCATTTAACAGGGTGACCGTGCATTGAGGAAGGGGATTACTGGACAATGGCTCTGGACTGACACTAATTCCTGGAGACCCAAAATGCCAGTCTATGGGACAATTATTAAAGTAGGTGCTTATGGAGGTCAGGTGATCTATGGAGTCCGGGCTCAGGTCCATATCACTGTAGATGCATAGTGATCCACCTGCTTGCCACAACCAATAGTGTGGGGGTGTGTGTGTGTGTGTGTGTGTGTGTGTGTAGAAGCTATTTTGTGTTGTAAGCTGGTGGAGGTATCCACAGTAAAAGCACAATTTTTTTAAAAATAAGAAGAGCATAAATAAAGCATAGAAAACATTGTTATGATATGACAATAGATAACATTAAACTTAGTCAAACATTCACAGTTCCAATAATCTGAATGTAATCTGAATGATGGATTTGGTATTAGAAAAATCTATGTGAGTAATGTGCTGCATTTTTCACCTCCCACCAGACCTCATGGCAATGGGAGGCATGTTAATTGATAAAAGCTCTCTTTCAGGGAGTGAAGGAAAAGCATCAGAAATCAAAATTTCAAACTTTCACCTATATTTCATTGTCACAAGGATACTAAAATATGCCAAGGATAGAAAATTAGATTCCAACTCCTCAATGAAATATAATGTGGAAGACGAAAGTTGCTCCCTCCTCTTCAATAATTGCAGAACTACCATGACTAACAGTATGATTCCCAGTGATGCTTTCCAAATATGATGGTACTTTTCATTTTAAAGTAGTTTGAAAATTTACTTTGTTTCCTCAATATGTTTCTCTCTATAATGACTAGAATACCCATATATCCTGGTTTGCTCAGTGAAGTCTCACTTTATGACTATGTCCTGACATCTCATCCAAATTGAACACCTAATACTTTATAAAAAGTACCACTGTTTGGGGCATAAATTAAGTGATCACCCAATCTATAACTCGAGGGAGTCTATTTATGTGACATTTCATAATCTCTTTTGAAAACAGGAAAATAAAAAATTTGAGAGTCTTTAGTATGAGATGGATAGAAGAGCAAATGTCTTTTTGGTCAAATAAGATAAGGTGAAAAACTCTTACTCTCATGATTTTGAGCCCATAAAATGTAACACGGGGCAAGATTCTCACCCCAGTTGTCCATACGAATGATTTCTTATTGCAACCGATGGACTTCAACCTCATGGCAAATTAGAAAAAAGAAATGCTAAAGTCTGTTTTTGATCTCACTTTTAAACCAGTTTGGCAATAAATTACTCCCATGCTTGGCCTTCTGGTAAGTTATCTCCAAGTCAGAAGAGTTAGGGCTCGTAAGTACTGCAGAGGTGCTGGAGGTCCATGTTCAAAGGTCTCCTTTCACTAATCTGTTGTAGGTCTCGAAGTGACATTACACACCACCCATCCCTGCCTGTGCCACAAACTGTCATATATCAACATCTGGAGGAGAAGCGGTGAGGTCAGATGCTTCTGACGAAAAGGCAGTCACTAGGTTCAGACTGGAACACTTGTCAGCACAAAAGAGCCATTGCGTGAGATGGGGACTTTCAAACTGAGAGTAGCTGGAGAGTGGTCTTTTCAAACTTGGCTTTGTTTTTCTTTCATGACAATGTGTCCTTCTTTTTCATTTTCCTACTCAGTCTGTGAAATCCCTAACCAAGCTTCATGGCTCAGAGAATGCTACCCATCCAGTAAGCCTTCCCTGTTTTCTCATTTATGTCCCTGCACTATTTTATGCCTCTCTCTTAGCTCCTACCTTCTCATATTTAAAGATGCTTAGCTCCATGTATACCTGCACCCCACAACCAGCAAGTGAAAGCATCTTGAGAACAGGACTGTATGTGTCCTGCTCATCTCTGAATCACCTCAGCTCCTACAATGCTATCTACCGTAGCAGTAAATATTTAATTTGATCGCTTGAGGTTCACTCTCTGATGTTGTTCCTTTTAGTAATTATTCTTTCATGTGTAAGTGGAACTAAGTAGCCTACTCTTGAATCATTTGGAAAGATTCTCTCAGGTATCTATTTGCATACTCAAGCCATAAGCATGACTTAACATACAGAGTGGCTCTTACTAGATGTTCTCTGCAGTGTCTTATGGACTTCCAAACATGACCCATAAGACATCAGAAGAAGTAGAGTCACTGGAAGGGAACATCTAGTACATTAAAAACAAGTAAAATGATCAGGGTCTGCTGCATTCACTGCCTAGGACATATCAATTTTTTGCTTTCTTCTACTATTGGTGTATTATACCACAATAAAGTCCACAATTAATTGTATAAATGGAGGAATTTTTACATATGTATACACTCACGTAACCATAACTCAGATTAACATGGAGAATATTTCCAACATTGCAGAGGTCCCCCCTTGAGTTCTTTCACCGTTAAGAGCCACCTTCCCACAAATAAAGCCACTATTCTAATGCTTATCACCAAAGATTAGTTTTATCTTTCCCTAGACATGAATTAACAGTATGCACTCTTTTGTTTCTGGCTTCTTTCATTTAACATTATGTCTGCAAAATTCATTCATGTTGTTGTGTGTAGCTGACATTAATTCTTTCTCACTGCTGTGTAATACTTCATTAATGAATATACCAAAACGTTCTGTCTTCTAATATTTTTGTAAGCATACTAACATTTGAGTAGTTCCTTATTGATGACCATTTAGCTGTTTCTAATCTTTCTATAACAAAAATACTGTAGTTAATATCTTTATACAAACATCATTTCCCCCAAATAAAAATATGTTTGTTGGATAACTTCCTAAAAGCGAAGATACTGCTTCACAGGATGTGTGCATTTACAATTTCAGTAAATAATACCAAATTTTCTTCCATTGGCTTTTTACCAATTTGCGTTCTCATTAACAGTATACAAGAGAAGATTATAGAAGTTTTTAATCTTGAGTTTACAGTCCCTAAAATTTTATGCAATCACGTTTTCATGTGTTTCATTGATTTTTCAGCTTTAACAAAGTATAATTGACAAATTAAAATCATGTATGCTAAAGGTGTACAATGAGATGCTTTGATATACATATACATTGTGAAATGAAGACCACAATCAAGCTATTAACACATATATGGATCACCTCACATAGTTTTCTTTTGTGTATGAGTGTATGGTGAGCATACTTAAGATCTACTCTCTTAACAAATCTCTTCTACTGTTGATGACTACTTTCATTACTTCCATCTGAGTACTGTTATAAATAAAGCTGCAATCAACATTCTTGTACATGTATTTTGGTGAAAATATTCACCTGTGATATATTCAGGGGTAGAAATTTCTGGGTCATGGGTTATGGGTGTTTCCCATGAGTATTTTTTATATACGTTAGTGAAGAGTACCAAACAGTTTTTCAAAGTAATTTTTTACCACTTTACACCTTCTCTAGCAGTGTATAAGGACCGCCCCCCAGCAGTGGTGTATGAGGGTTCAATTTTCCCCCATTAACTTGCTAGTGTGGTAACCCTGGTTACTGTCAATTCTTTTTATTTTAGCCATTCTAATGGATGATACAGCTATTTCATTGTGGTTTTAGTTTGTAGTTCCCTTGTGAATAATGGAGTAATTAATAATAACTTCCTAATAATAGTAATTTACTAATTAAGTTTTCTAATTATTGATCCATTTTTGTTTGTAAATTAGCCATCTGGATATCTCTGTTTGTGAAGTGCCCATTCAAGAAACAGAAGATTAAAGTTGAGGGGTGGGAGCCTACAGAAAGCACAGGGAAGAAATAAAGGGAATTCAGGAAGGGATGAGAGAAAAAGCTAAGACTGCTGACTACCTCCCTCACTGCACAGATCCATTAGAAGCAGGTATTTGACTGTTGAATTTATCTTGACTTTTGTAAGGACAAACAAGCATGACCACTTGTACATAAAGTTCCTGACAAAACAAACAACTTAAGAAAACTTTAAGAAAAACTTAAGAAATATTCCTGGATATACAAAGGTGGAGGAAGGAGAAGAATCTTCAAGAAAACATTGTGGATCAGCTTTTAGCAAAAGTAGAGGAAGAGAGGTTGGGACAAATAATTGTGCATGATTTGATATGAGCAGGTGAAAATGAGTCACCAGTGAGCCATTCCATAGAGGAGAACAGGTTGGTGCGAATACGGGACCTTATTGTGTAATTCTTAGTTAAATATTTCCCCTCTAGCCCAACAAGGGTTTGTCTGTGCTAACTGGAAACTCAGAGTGTGATTTCTTGCCAGTCATAAGTGCTATTTACTAATTTCAGGCTGTAAGGAGCATGAACATTGGAAGTAAAGCAATAAACAGTATAGACTAGCAAACTGTTTTTCTAATTATTGAGGGAAGAAAAATAAATCTGTGCTGGGAGAACAATAGGTTTGATTTCTAAGCCTGAGCTACATAAAATAGAGCCTGTCCAAAATCTTGTTCTGCATGTCTGTGTGTGGATGCTGTCTCTTATACACATCTAGATGTGTATAAGAGACAGTCTGCCTCTTTGGCCCTGACTTGCTCACAAGCTGCCTGTGCTTCCTCTTTCAATGGGATCTCTTCCCCAGAATTCCATTGCTTTTTGGAAGTTAGTGATAATTTCCTACAGACCTGCTGTCTGTTTCCTAAAACGGCCCCTTGCCCAGGCCTCTGTCACCTCCCTGGGGTTGCAGTTACTTGCTTTCCCTGTTTCATGAAGTTGAACTTTTGTGTTGAGGGATTGCTCAGGTTGTACTCTTTCTCTGCTTTTATAGGATTGCTCTTCTTCCACAGAAATGTAGAATGTTAGAGCCAGTAGGACTTGATTGCTCATCTGGTCCAAGACCCTCATTTTGCAAATGGAGAAACCAAGGCCAGCTGAACTGCCTGGAAGTTAGTGGCAGAGGTAGGACTGGCATGTAGATCTCCAGGCTCCCTGAGTCTCTACACTTGCCCACCATTCTGTGGCTGCATTTATCTTGCTATTCTACTTCTCCCACTCCTCTAAGTCTAACAACTTATTTGTAGAAAGTAAATATGGATTGGAGTAATCATGTTATGGTCTAGAGGCTGTTAGGTAAGTATGAGTGAATCTGATCCACGCCAGCAATTGAGGAAGTATCTCTAAAAATTTGCTCCCTTCCTGGAATGAGAGTTTTAGTCTTCTATGTGGCTGCAGAAAAAACGCTTTAAAACATTTGTGACTTTGGGCACAAAATTCAATGCATATTTTGCTGAGTTACTCCTTGAGTTTGCTTTGGATTCCTAAGCAGAACAGTACTATCTTTGAATTCTGAATTGGACAATTAATAAAAATGGCAGTTCTGAAGATGAAGTCTAAAGTCCACTAGGAAATAAATGGCTTCTCTTCAAATCTGGGGATCATTTCAAGTGGTCAAAGAATTCAGCCCTTCTTTGAGACTTTATGTGTAACAGCAAAGCCCACAAAGATCATTGCCGCCATTTTTTGTTTAATCACTGTTTACTTGCCCTGGTATTGAAACTACCGCAGGGGAATAAAATATGGCTTCAGAAGTAGAGTGATTTTTAATAGCTAAACTCGTTCTTAGGTTCTCTGGCAAAATAATATGAGTTTTCATAAGTAGAACCCAAGGACTGACACCGTAGGGAAGGTGACAGCTAAAGTGAGAAAGAACAAAGAGAAAGAAAAAGTCACGATATTGAAATGAGGCTCAGTTCATCTCATTATCAAAGCTACATGAGATGTTTTAAATGTATAGTTACAAACACTTCTGCCCCTCAGTATTTTTCCTAATATGACAAATAAGTGTAAAGGAGGCAATATAGTATAAAGTGACTCTCAACTGGGAAAACAGCTGTTGGCTTGTGTATGAGTAATTAGGCTGATAACTCCCTTAAACAAAGACAGGGTAGACACTAAGTTCTTGAAAGCTCAGGAAGGCTGGGCCCACAAGGGGAACCATTATCTCCCCCTTTGGATGGATTGTATTTCCCACAGATAGCTCCACATCTGGATGTTCCACAATAGTTCAGCACAGCTGTTAAATTAAGGCTGTTGGTAGCTATTTCTTGAAACCCTTTAAAGAGCTGTTCCCTAGTGAACAGGGCAAATGTCACCGATAGCAGATCAGGCAATAGGTTACTATTCCTTCCTCAATTAAATACAGACTGTCCTCCCACTCCAGCCTCATAATGCACCCTGGGTGGTGGGAGAAACCCCAGGTCTCTCAAGCAAAGAGACAAGTAAATATCACTCCCCACTGCTCCTGAATTAAATTTTGAATGCATTCATTGGATTTCTTTACCTCTATAAAAAATGTGTTGGCCAGTTACCATAACATTGTTTCTGTTTTCAAGATTATTGGTTGTAACTTTAAAAATAAAGCAAGTTGTCTCTCAAACAAATGGACAAATGAGATAGGCCCAGTTGATTCTTTCTTTTAACAATAAAAAATGAGTAAAAATTGCTAAGAAGCAAGTTTGACCACTATTGTGTTGGGGTGTTTTTCTAAATATTGTTTTGATAGGTCTAACTGATGTCCTGGCCTCCCCATGTGTGGAGCTGCATACCTGTTGCTGTATTAACGCTCTCATTACCTTTATCTCAGTGGCCAATACATCTGAGAAAGCCTCCTCTACTCCATTCATTTAAATGGACATACGTGCAGCTTTGTACAGGACAGACTTCTGATGACTGCTACAGTTTTCTCCATTTAAGAATTGAGTCATTGGCATTTTAAATGTAAAACACAATCTCTGTGATAGTATAGCCTGGAGCACAGGAATGAGCATAGGATTGGGAAATAGAATTTAAATTCCTGATTAGTTACTACCACATGAACCTTGAATATAACTCAAGTACTCCAAGCCTCAGTTGCCTGATTTATGAAATGCAGGTAAAAAAATATCTTTGAGAATTCAGTATGTATGTGCAATGCATTCTAAAGCTCAGAGTTCTACAGAAAGTATTATAATTTTATTACAATTAGCATAATTGAAGTTCCCAGGGGTTATAGTCTTCCAATTCTCACTTGTATAACATTTTTTCCTTTAACAATAAAAAAAAGAGTAAAAATTGCTAGGCAATTTTTATTGCCTAGCCCAATTTTATTGCTCAAATGCTAAGGGAACCCAGGCATCCCAGGAGGCATATATGGCTTATAAAGATTGTACTCTAAGAAGGTCTCAGGCTCAGATGGACAGAGGGACTTCAGACTTTCTTCCAGGATTCTGATTGATCGAGTGAGTCTCAGTGAGAAAGCCACTTGTATAAGTGGAAACCATGAGGTCTCAAAGCCAGTGATATCTGGAGAATTGACAAACAATACTCAAAAGCAAGCCCTGAGACCCTAATCTATAGTTTTCAGAAGCCAGGCCGGATTGGAAAAAGGGGGAAGATGTAGGTAAGGAAACCAGATGGATGGCTGTGGAGGGTAGGGTGATCCAGGAGATAGCTGATGGTGGTCTAAGTTAGGATAATGGCAGTGGGGATGGAGAAAAGTAGGTAAAGTGAGATACAGAATGGAAAGTCAAATTAACAGAACTTCTAATCAATTGGGTGTGAGTGTAGAGAGGAAGAGAAAGGTGGGATATAGTAAGCCTTCACTGAGATGCTGTGGTGGACTGAGTGTGTGCTCCCAAATTCATATGTTGAAATTCTAACCCCCAATGAGATAGTATCAGAAGTGGGACCTTTGGGAGATAATTAGGTCATAAGGGTGAAGCCCTCATGATTGAGATTAATGCCTTGTCAAAGAGACCCCAGAGAGCTCTCCTCCTCTCTTTTCCTGCCATTTGAGACTATGGTAAGAACACAGCCATCTGGAAACCAGGAAGAGGGCCCTCACCAGACACTGAATCTGTCTCTGCCTTGATCTTGGACTTCTCAGCCTACAACTGCGAGAAAAAAAAATTGTGGTCTGTAAGCTACCCAGTTTATGGTATTTTATTTTAGCGGCCCTGACTAAGACAGTAGGTGATAGTAAAGGGGAGGTATGGAGAGTGGCTAAGCTGAATGACACATTTATCAGTAAGCAGGGATTTTATCAGGAGGGTGTTGGTCCTCTCACCTGATTTGAGGCATTTGGGGTGTGAAAAAAGCTACTGCCCCTTGAGAGGCTGAATGGGGAGTGAACTCCTATAGGAGAAGCTAAGATTTTTTTACGGGAAAGGAAGTAAAAGAAATGTTCAGTGAAGAAGTCATAGGAGCTTGTTAACGAGATAACAAGTTTCCCAAGGTTAGAGTGTAAAGATTGGGACAGAGGAAGATCGGGTGAAGAAACATGGAAGGTACTGGGGAGAACTGGTGGCTAGAAGACCTACGTTCACGGTAGCCAACTGGCATTGAGGGATGGGAATATGGTGGGTGCAGCCAGTCCAAGATTGCCAAGAGAATGCACCCACTACTCCTTTGGTGGACACTGGGGAACCCAGGCATCCTAGAAGGCATATACGGCTTGTAAAGATTGTACTCTAAGAAGGTCTCAGGCTCAGATGGATAGAGTGACTTCAGGTTTTCTTCCAGGATTCTGATTGATCAAGTGAGTGCCAGTGAGAAAGCCTTAGCCTCGCTCAAGGGAACTGACATCTTCACAGTGGTGAGCAGCCTGGCCTGGGAGTAAAGAAGCTAGGGAGACAAGATCTCAGTGGTCACAGACCAGTTAGTTGCTAAAAGCCGGCAAGAAAGTTGAGTCTAAGTTACTGAAGAACAAAACCAAAAAGGTAAACATGATCAATTAAAAATTTACACATAATGATCACAAAAAAGTTACTTAGGAAAAATGCAACTGTTCCCAATACCAGATAAGAATATTTCTCATGTGTGTTCTCAGAATGAGAGGAGTATGTGATGTGCAGGTGCGGTCATGTATCTCATGGAGCTCTTTGTTAGGTCATCTTTAATGTTGGTAGGTTACTTGTTCCTTCAGGTGATACAAAGAAGCACTTTCTAGAAATCAGAAGCCAAGAGGGCTATATCTTGAAGCAGTGAGTTCCCTATCAGAGGCAGCGCATGTCAGCCTACAGGAGTTTAATATATAGAGTAAGTTCCTCTATGTGTGTACATATAGTCATATATATATATATATATTTTTTTTTTTACATAGTCATATACATATATTTACAGACCATTTCTTGCCTAAAATAATAGGAGGAAGAGACTTTAGCTTAAATCTTAGAAACCATTTTAAGTCATCTTTGGAACAAGTAATAATATTCTTATTACAAATAAGTGAATGAATAGATTAAATGTCAGTCAAGTGACAATCAATTAGAATGAATGAAAATGATACCATACCTCAGTTTAAAGGAAAAAGGAATTTATCACACTTCACCAATTCAAAGTTGTGTGTTGTTTTCAAACTTTAAAATCTCTGACTGCCTCATAAAATCAGTGAAGTCTTGCAAGCGCTGTGAGCCTGGCAGTGGTTTGGTTGAGATTTCTTATTCCAACAATTTTAAAGGTTTCTGCTTCTCCCCCACCAGCAGCATCTACATCATCTAGGAATCTGCTAAAAGTACAAATTCATGGGTCTAACCCCAGACATAGCAAAGCAGAAAATCTGATTCAGCAGTGTGTGTTTTAACAAGCCCACCAAGTGATTCTGATACACACTCAAGTTTTAGAACTACTGGCTTGCATGCTGAAAAGAACATAAAAACACTAAAATTAAACCTGCAGAATAGGAGTATTAGTCAGGATTCTTCAAAGACACAGAACCACGGTGTGTGTGTGTATAGAGAGAGAGAGAGAGGGAGAGAGAGAGAGAGAGAAAGATTTGTTTTAAAGTATTGGCTTACACGCTTATGGAGGCTGAGAAGTCCCACAACCTGCCGTCTGCAAGCTGGAGACCCAGGAAAGCTTTTTGTGTAGTTTCAAGGAGAGCCAATGATGTAGATTTCAGTCTGAGTTTGAAGGCCTGAGAATGGGAAGTGCTGAGGGAAGAGAAGATTCATGTTCCAGCTCAAGCAGTCAGGCCAAGAATGAATTCAACCTTCCTCCACCTTTTGCTGTATTCAGCCCCTCAATGTATCAAAGGATGCCCATCCACACAGGGAGCACAACTGGTCTTACTTATTCCACCAATTCAAATGCTGGTTCCTTCCAGAAACACCCTCCTAGACACATCCAGAAATAATGTTTAACCAGATACCTGAGCATTCCATGGCCCAGTCAAGTTGGCACATAAAATTAACCATCACAACAGGTATCAGTCTTGGAAGAAAATCTAAGGGTCAATAACAATGCATTCTTTTAACTTCGAAAAACCAAATGGTTGTGGGAAAGCAGTAAGAAAGAGGGTAAACCAGGCATGTATAGCAACATTTCCAAAGCTAGGCTACCTCTACGTGACCGCAAAGCCAGCCTAGGAGTCCAAAACAAAGGACTTTTCATTTATTTATGAATTTCTGCAAGAACTTCTGCATCTTCCGCACACTTGAAGTCAGGGGATAATATTGTGTGGAAAACCATAGTCAGGGCTGACTGTGAGAAAGGAAGAAACTCACAAGAGTAAAGCTCCAAAGTTGAGGAAGTTTTAGAAATATATCCACTTAAGGACATTTTTAATGTATGTATGAGAATGATAAACTATAAAAACTGTTTCATGCCTATAATCCCAGCATTTTGGGAGGCCGAGACGGGCGGATCACGAGGTCAGGAGATCGAGACCATCCTGGCTAACGCGGTGAAACCCCGTCTCTACTAAAAAATATAAAGAACTAGCCGGGCGAGGTGGCGGGCACCTGTAGTCCCAGCTACTGGGGAGGCTGAGGCAGGAGAATGGTGTAAACCCAGGAGGCAGAGCTTGCAGTGAGCTGAGATCCGGCCACTGCACTCCAGCCTGGGCGACAGAACGAGACTCCGTCTCAAAAAGAAAAAAAAAAAAAACTGTTTCATGAAGTCTAAGCTTTTTCAAGAGGTTTAAAATAAAAATTCTGCATGATAAGAAAACACTGTGTCAATTTAATTTGGTGTCCCTTTTCTTTTTCGTAGCATATATAAACTAATGATACATCTCACAATCAATGCATTTTAGTTTGATGAAATATGGTAATTCACCAGCCCTTGCTTGTCAGGTACTTGTCTTTGCCAAGGTACACTTGGTATTTTAGGAAGGGTTCAAATTTTAGAAACTGTAGCCTCCTGATTTGCTCAGCTCCAGAAAGGGAGTGACCTGGCTCAAAGATTGCGTGATAAAAATTCTTAGGGAAGCAGAACAGATTTTCCAGGTCTCTAAATGCGATCACATTGCCCTATGCTGGAAGTAAGTACAGTATATTGGCTAAGAGTACGTGTTTTAGATTCTAATTAACCTTCATTCAAATCTTGGCTCTGATATTAGTAAGCTATGAAGCTTTGGACAAATCATGGAACCTCTCTCAGATGCAATATCATCTCCCTAAAATGGGATGATGTTCATAGGATTACTGTGAGGATTGAGGTAAATAATACATATGAAGTGCTTACAAAATGCCTGGAGCATAATAAATACTCAGGGATTGGGAGCTAATATAATAATTGCCTGCAGTCTGCAATGCAACCTCCCTTGCAGTTTTTAGGGCAGCCATCCAAGGGAGCTCTACCCAAAAGAACAAAGGGAGGCCCTTGGTGCCTGGCTTAACCATTTGAACCTACACAGGAAGGGTTGCCTCTGCTGGTATTCTGATGAATGAAAGTCTGCTCTCTGAGAAAAATTTTAAAACCTCCAGAAAGTAAGTCAATTAAAGAGTCTTACTAATCACATGCTACATTATCAAAATGAAAATACTTTTTCATTAGGGAAAAGCATTTCAGAGGTTATAATTCTTATTGATGGCGGGGATCTTTGAAGAAAATCACTAGTGGTAAGAGACAAACATATTTCAAAGTGACTCATCCATCCTTGATTGAATCAACAAGGAAATTCTTTTTCTTTCCTGAACCAGTGTCCAGATCATCACAAAAAAACACTTGCATCAACTCCTCAGAGAGTCTCTTTCTTGATAAATAATGTAGGCACAGAAAGATAAAGAGACTGTCTGAAAGCGTGATGTCACACAGGTTTAGGATTTATTATTTTTCTCTGTAGAATGTTGAACATTGTCATGAAGTTAGGAAATCAGAGTCCCAGGCCCAGATCTAAAAGACAGGACATATACCTCCCTTTATCCAAACAATATCTGCCTCTTGAATTTTCTGTTTTTTTAATTAATGTACCAGAACCTCTGAACTATAATTTGAAGTCCATGAAGTCTAAAAGAAATAAGATACACATAGATAGATAGATAGATAGATAGATAGATAGATAGATAGATAGACAGACCGACCAATGATGGATAGATAGACGGATGAATATAACTCACTGACACTCTTTTTGAGTGTTACCAGGTTTGTGGATTATCTGGGATTAATTTTTATTTCAATCCAGAGTCCCCTGATCCCATCACTTCCTGTCTTGTTTCTTCGTTCTCTTTTGGTTAATAATGAATAATAGTCACTATGGAAAAATAATTTCATTATAAATATAAGCCATGTTTCCCTCCAAGTTAAAATGGCTTTTATCCAAAAGGCAGGCAACAACAAATGCTGGTGAGGATGTGGAGAAAAGCAAACCCTTATACACTCTTAGTGGGAATGTAAATTATTACAACCACTATGGAGAACAGTTTGGAGGTTCCTCATAAAACTACAAATAGAGCTACCATATGATCCAGCAATCCCACTGCTGGTATATAAACAAAATAAAGGAAATCAGGATATTGAAGAGATATCTGTACTCCCATCTTATTGCAGCGTTATTCACAATAGCCAATATTTGGAAGCAACCTAAGTGTCCATCAACAGATGAATAAAGAAAATGTTGTATATATACACAATGGAGTACTTTTAAGCCATAAAAAAGAAAGAATGAGATCTAGTCATTTGCAAAAATATGGATGGAACTGGAGGTCTTTAGGTTAAGTGAAATAAGACAAGGACAGAAAAAAAACTTCACATGGTTCTCACTTATATGTGAGAGCTAAAAATTAAAGCAGTTGAACTCATGGAGATAGAGAGTAGAAGGATGGTTACCAGAGGATGGGAAGGGTAGTGGGGTGGAGGGGGGTGGGGAAGTGGGGAGGGTTAATGGGTACAAAAACTAGTTAGAAAGACTGAATAATGGCCGGGCGCAGTGGCTCAAGCATGTAATCCCAGCACTTTGGGAGGCCGAGACGGGTGGATCACGAGGTCAGGAGATCGAGACCATCCTGGCTAATGCGGTGAAACCCTGTCTCTACTAAAAAATACAAAAAACTAGCTGGGCGAGGTGGTGGGCGCCTGTAGTCCCAGCTACTCAGGAGGCTGAGGCAGGAGAATGGCGTGAACCCGGGAAGCAGAGCTTGCAGTGAGCTGAGATCCGGCCACTGCACTCCAGCCTGGGTGACAGAGCAAGACTCCATCTCAAAAAAAAAAGAAAAAAAAAAGAAAGACTGAATAATACATAGTATTTGCTAGCACAACAGGATGACTGCAGTAAAAATAATTTCATTGTACATTTTAAAGTAACTAAAATAGTATAATTGGATTGTTTGTAACACAAAGGATAAATGCTTGAGATGATGGATATACCATTTACTCTGATGTGATTATTATGCATTGTATACCTATATCAAAACAACTCATGTACCCCACAAATATGTAGACTACCCACAGAAATTAAAAATAAAATTAAAAGTAAGTTTCAACTATGAAAAAATCTACTCTCCAGAATGTTAATATTATTCCAAAGTCAAATACAGACATAATGGAGAGAGATAACTTTTTGGGCTTAATGACACTACTGAAGATGAAGCTACCATCATTATTATTATTATGCTGTACAGTGACATTAAAGAGTAAGATTAGTTTGCCACCCCAAGGTGAGCTCCGAATGTGCCTATACCTTTAATGCGGTCAACATGAGTCCAAGAGCTCAACTCAGCTTTTCAGGTTCAAAAACTTGTTCTAGTCTGTTCCATCAAGAATGACCATATCTTAGTGCCTGACTGATGTTAACCAAACTCACAAGTGTCTAATTTATAAACCAAAATCGTTTCTAATGTAGGACATCTTCTCAGTGGCCAAAACCCTGTGCCAGTTCTCCATAGTTTCACATTTTCTGTATTAGGGTATCTCACTTGTGGAATAATTAACTGGAAGTTTGTTTCTTTATTTTGGAATCAGAGCAAGGATCATCAAATGACATCAAGGCATTTTACACCTTCTTATCCCCACAGTGCCTTGTTCAATATCAATGAATGCTCAGTTAATTAAAGTCGTTTTAGTTTATTCACAGTATAGTCTACCTAACAACACACCTGTCTATTGATCAGAACACATATTCATATTTCTTTTAGAAGTTTCTGGGCAATAGAATAGGATACATATTGGTTTCTCGTCCCATCTACAAATTGTCTTCCAATAAAGGTCACTTCTGTTGACCTCTGACATTCTTATCTATGTGCTCTATTTTCACCAGTTTCATTGTCAAAATATTACCTTTTCCTGACCTTGCCTCAAATTTCAGTTCAGATCTACCATGATGCTCAATTTTATGTGTCAACTTGACTGGACTAAGGGATGCTCAGTGGGCAAAACATAATATCTGGGTGTGTCTGTGAGGGTGTTTCCGGAAGAGATGTACGTTTGAATCAATAGACTGAGTAAAGAAGATCTGCTTTCATCAATGTGCTTAGGCATCATCTAACCCACCATGGGCCCAAATAGTTCAAAAAGGCAGAGGAAGGGGAAATTTGATCTCTCTTCTTGAGCTGGGACATCCATCTTCTCCTGCCCTTGGACATCAGAGCCCTTGTTTCCCCAGCTTTAAGACTACTAGACTTACACCATGGTCCCAGCCCTCACCTTTCAAACCCCTTACTTCCCAACGCTAGTTCTCAGGCCTTCAGCCTCAGAGTGGGAGTTACACCTTCAGCTTCCCTGGTTCTCAGCCCTTCAGACTGGGACTGAAGTACACAACCGGCCTTTCCGGTTCTATAGCTTGCAGATGGCATGTTGCAGGCCTTCTTGGCCTCCACAATTTCATGAGATAATTCCCATAATTCCCATAGCAAATATCTCTCTCTTGCTATATATATATATATATGTAGAGAGAGAGAGAGAGAGAGATCTCCTATTGGTTCTGTTTTTCTGAAGAACCCTGACTAATACATATACCATATGATATCTCGACTACAGATTACACAGAATCTTAGAATCAGGTCTCCTCTTGTTGGAAGTGACCTAATTTAAAGACCATTTAGTCCAACTTCTCACCCTTATGCTTGAATCCACTGTGTCATGTCAGCCTTTGAGGACAGTTGGAGATTATTTATTTATGTATGCTTATAAGTAAGCATCATTATGATTTGATATTTCTGATATACATGAAATTCAACAAAGATATAACTTCCCTGCAAAATTAATTGCCTTTTTAAAATGGTAATCTCACCGTGAAGTTTCTGTATATTCAGCCAGATGACAGAGGAAAAACTGTCTTTTGAGCTACCTGTTTTGGTTTTCTGGGTTTCACAGCTGTTCTAAAATTAAGAGTGTCCTACTGCCAGTATTTTCTTCATGAAATTAACTGCTTTTGATGGGAAAGTCAGTGCTGACATTTGAATCAGCACTGACCCCCATCAGTCAGGCAGTCTGGTCAGCTCATTAGGTCTTGAGGGAAGTTTGAACTGAGGATAAACAACACAGATTAACTAGCAGAAGAGTCTTGTGCCCAGAGAGACACTAAAGTGATCATTTGAACAGCACCTCTGAGAGCTCCCAGTCTGAAGGCTCACCTAAGTAAGAGACATTGGAAATGGAGCAGAACGGCTCAAGGAAGAAGTACTTAGATGTTGGGTATATGGATTATTTAGAACCACTTTGATTTGTTAAATTGACATTCTGTTAGAGCAGACAGAAGCGAATGCAGATGAAAAGGGAGATGAAAGTGTCAAAATCAGAAACCCACTGCTCAGTGGGAAAAAATAATAATAAGACAGAAGGTTTTAGGATAGGGAAACACGACCGACTCACTTACTATCTTTTTTTCTCTTAGGTTCCAACTAAAAAAGCACTTTGAAGACTCAAAAATAAGATTCAGTCATACTTAACATATATCCAACTCTTTGGCTTACTAATATCGGACAAGGGAAATTGAAGTTACACAAAGCAGACACACGAACTACTATTTCACGTGTGTTTCCATTTCTGTTATTAATTAACATGAGGCAAGCACTGGAGATACAAAAATAAATATAGTCTGATTCCTTTATTTAAGGAGATGATGATCTCGTTAAGGAGGAACAGAATTAAACCGTGATGGAACATATGAGAGAATAGGATCAAGACAAAGGTGATCCGCAAACTCAGAAGCTACCTGACTTAGTTTGGATGGGGTCTGGGAAGAGAGCTTGTGGAAGATGCAATGCTTTCTCCACCATCTCCGTAAAAAATTTTATTTATTTATTTATTTCCTTATTTATTTTTGAGACGGAATCTTGTCCTGTCACCCAGGCTAGAGTGCAATGGCACAATCTCAGCTTGCTGCAACCTCCGCCTCCCGGGTTCAAGTGATTCCCCCGCCTCAGCCTCCTGAGTAGCTGGGATTACAGGCACGTGCCACCGCATCGGGCTAATTTTTTGTGTCTTTAGTAGAGACAGGGTTTTACCACGTTGGCCAGGCTGGTCTCCAACTCCTGACCTCATGATCCACCTGCCTCGGCCTCCCAAAGTGCTGGGATTACAGGCATGAGCCACCGTGACCGGCAAAAATCATTTTTTTTAAGAACAATTTTAGATTTGTAGAAAAAAAAATGTAGTGATAATACAGAGAGTTCTCTATATCCTGTACCCACTTCCCCTATTATTAATATCTTACATTAATATGGTATATTTGTTACAATTAATAAAATAATATTGATACATGATCAGTAACCAAAGTCCACCATTTACTGAGGTTTTCTTAGTTTGTACCAAATGTTCTCTCTCTATTCCAGGATCCTGTCTAAGACATAGCATTACATGGAGTTGTCACGTCTCCTTAGGCTGTTCTTGCATCTGACAGTTTCTCAGGCTTTTCTTACTGTTGATGACCTCGAAAGTTTTCAGGTGTACTAATGAAGTATTTTATAAAATGTCTCTTACTGGGATTTGTCTGGTGTTTTCTTTATGATTTGATTGGGCTTGGTTAAGGGGTTTTGGAGAGAAAGGCAAAAATGCCATTTTCATCACATAGAATCAAGGATATGTACAATTAACATGACTCATTACTGTGTTAATGTTGACCTTGAACACCTGGCTGAGGTACTACCTGTGAGGTTTCTCCACTGTAAAGTTGACCACCCAGCCCCCACCCCACTTTTCATGCTGTACTCTGGAAGGAATTCACTAGGCACAGCTCACACATAAGGAGTGGGGAATAAAAAGTGATGCTCCCTTTCCTTGAGGGAGGAATATCTATCAACATAAATTATTTAGAATTCTTCTGCATAGTAGGATTGTTTCTTCTGTCCCACTTCTTTATTTATTCCATCACTTATTTATATTAGTATGAACTCATAGGTATTTATTTTATACTTTGAGTGTTAATCCAATACTACTTTATTTTATTGCTCAGATTGTTCCAGCTTTTACCATTGAGAGCTCTTTCAGTTGGCTCCTATATCTCTGTGACACGCCCTCATCATTGTGGGCCTTTTCCATTTTCTGTTCTTTTCCTATTTTGTGTTGTTTTGAGCACTTTTTTACTGACTGGCACTCCAAGATGCCCCAAGCTCATTTTGCTTATTTCCTGTCCTTCCTCCATCTTTTGAAAGATAGGCATAGTCAGTTTTGCTACAAGGCTTGTTTTAAAGACATGAATTTGTTCCAGCATGATTGATATATTAGGGAATAATTCGAGCATGACACCAATTTAGCATTTGCTTATAAACAAGAAACACTGTGGTGAATGCAGAAAACTGCTGCTTGCTGGAATGAGCTGCGTAAAAATAATAACACCAGCACATGCACACACCGCAAATGTCTGACAGCTACCCCAGTTCCCTGGGAGTGCGAGGAGCCACACCCAACCACACCAGGTGCTGTAGTTTTTTATGTGATCTGACCTAACCTTTCTGCTGCCACTTCACAATCACCCCTAGACTGCAGCCCTTCTGCTGCCCACGTCCACCAGCAAGCTTAAAGTCTTTTTCAAGGTGAAGTGACATATTTGTTGCAGCATTTGTATTTTTCTGAACCATTTAACGTATGTCAAGCAATGCTACTGGTTTTGTTAGGATCATATCTTATTTTTATATGCACCAGAGATTTTTTGAATGCTGTACTTCTAACCCCATGCTGGGGGTTATTGTACCTATTTGCATAGCACAGTGATCATGGATCATTCCAGTATCATGGAAGAGCAGAATTTACTGTAGGTATCACTGATTGAAAAGAGAAAAAAAGTGTTTGGGCAGAGATGGCATGGAGGTATGAAACAATGATATGCATGGTGTGCTTTACCTCATTTTGTATTGTTGGAGTATAAAGGATGATGATGAGTTGAGGCCAAAGTGATACCTGGAAGCAAAAGGAAGAGCAAGCATTTGCTAGAAGAAATTTGGACATTAATCATCTAGCTATTAGGACATCATTCAAAAGTTATGAGAATTGCAGTGACAGGCACAAATCTGTATTTTATGTAGATCACTCTCTTCTGGCCATTAAGAAGAGGATGAATTGGAGAAGGAGAGGGATGTAGGCTGGAAGACCAGAAGGCTCATAATCAAGGCCAAGAGTATGGCCATAGTAACTGGAATGAATTGAAATAGAAAGGTTAATGACATATTCAGGAGATACATTTGACAAGCTGGTTAATTTTTTTAACATGATCTAGACACAGTGTCACTTAGGTGTGAAGTTAGATCTCAAATGCATAATTTTAAACAAAATTTCAAAAACCAGTTTTGAGACTCTAGGATTCCTCAAGAGATGGATGATTTTAAAAAGATATAATTATTTTTATTAATGAATATACATTATTTACATATGAAATAGTAATTTAATAAATACAGCTTAAAAGGCAATTGCTATAAAATTAAAGTAAAATGGAATACATGAATAAATCTATATATGAAGTTGGGGGTACAATCATACAGATAGAACTATGTCAAGTGATTTTTTTATATATACTTTAAGTTCTAGGGTACATGTGCACAATGTGCAGGTTTGTTACATATGTATACATGTGCCATGTTGGTGTGCTGCACCCATTAACTCATCATTTACATTAGGTACATCTCCTAATGCTATCCCTTCCCACTCCCCCCACCCCATGACGGGCCCTGGTGTGTGATGTTCCCCGTCCTGTGTCCAGGTGTTCTCATTTTTCAATTCCTACCTATGAGTGAGAACATGAGGTATTTTTTTTTTTTTTTGCCCCTGCAATAACTTGCTGAGAATGATGGTTTCCAGCTTCCTCCATGTCCCTACAAAGGACATGAACTTATCCTTTTTTATGGCTGCATAGTATTCCATGGTGTATATGTGTCACATTTTCTTAATCCAGTCTATCATTGATGGACATTTGGGTTGGTTCCAAGTCTTTGCTATTGTGAATAGTGCTGCAATAAACATACACGTGCATGTGTCTTTATAGCAGCATGATTTATAATCCTTTGAGATGAATGATTTTTTAAAAGTTACAGTGTGAAAAGAGACAGAGAGATAGGGGAGAGAGAGAGAGAGAAGAGAATTTTATGAGGGGCCTGTCTCCAGAGAAAATGGAGCTGCAAGACCCATCTCCCTACCCCCATCTGAGTGAGTGTGTGTGTGTGTGTGTGTGTGGTGTGTATGTGTACGTGTGTGCACATGCCCTTTCCTCTCTTACCTAATGAAGAAAATTTCACACAATACATAAAGAAATTTGAAAAGTCTTCTTAAGAGGACTTCATTGAGAAAGCTAAGGGCCTGTCATCTGGGGTGTGACTTCCACCCCCAAATCTAGAGAATTTGAAAAAGGTTGACAGGGCCAGAGCAGAGCAAAGAGTGCTATTGCATCAGGGTGGGGCTGCTCTGCCTGAGTTCCGCAGGGCAAGGCATGTGGGGTACAGATGTAGGGTGATCTAGATCTCGCTCAAAGAGTCACCGTGAGTTGGCCTTAACAACAACAACAAAAGGCCAGAAAATAGCACCAGATTTCCAGTGACTCAGGAAGGAGCCACCAGCCTGGAATATAGCTGTATCTACATGGGTCAGGAGACTGAGAGAGAGGGCTTCAACAGGGAGCCTCCAAAGAGCCTGCCATTGCTATTTCCAAAGAGAGAGTAAGCTTCAACCATCTCCCTGGCTCACAAAGTGAGATGCGACCTAGGCGGTGGCTGCCCCCCATGCCACTCCACCCCTATACTTCTCCCTCTAACTCCTCCATGCACACAGACAGGGAGCAAAATAGTACTGGCTATTGTTAAGAAAGAAGTGAGCAGGGAGGAGGACCTTCCCTCTCCTCATCCACTTCAGGCATTCAGGCCAAGGCTCACCCCTGAAGAGGGGACAGTAACTTGCATTTGGATGTTTTATTATTATATGTTCTTGGACATTCTGCTTTCTGATTCGAGGCTGTGTGATTTAAATAGACTCTGGGTCTACTACTTTAGAGTGAGCCATAAAGTCAGGAACTTGTTCCAGTTTCTTTTGGGGGCAGAGACAAGTTACTCACATTTAATAAAATGTATGTAAAGTAGAGCAGAAAGAAAGCAGTGAAGTTATATTTTGGTTACATCCAGAGTTGTGTTCGTTGAAAATACTTGTTTCACATCCATGAGATTCTTGGTCTAGATGATGTAAAAGTGTTTGCCAAAGAGGCTAAAGACCACTCGACATGAAAACAATATAAAATGGAAGCATCTCCCCCATGGTGCTTAACTTTTGTTTTATGTAAGAAGTCCATGGTTCAGTAGATGGCCTCATTGTAAAATAGCATGTGTCCATATTTTGATGATCAGCACGGTCATGGAACAGAACACATTTCATGTTGTTAGCTTAGATGCCACCTCTGTCAGGAACTTTCCTAAGAGCCCACTGCTAACACTCCCCTGAGATTCCCTCTATGACTTCCCCTTTCCAAGGCAAGATACAAGTTCCTCCTCAGAAACTCATGTTTCCAAAGCACCTGAAACCTTCCCTTATCAAAATTCATATCATGTTGTATTATAATTGCCTGTTTTCTTGTCTGCCTTTCTTAACAACCTGGGAGTTCCTTGAGGGCAAAGAGCATATCTTGTTCACTGATATATCATAGCATGGTGCGTGACATAGAGTAAGTATTTAATCAATATTTATTTAAATCAAATATTGCTTAATTAACTAATTCATGGTCAAATGAGGTATAATTAGGTGTAGCCACTGGCTTACCCCTGCAAAGGTCCCCCAGATTGACTGTAATGCAACCCAGGGGGGGAAAGTGAGAGAATATGGACCAAGCGGCACAAATCTACTGCTTTCCCTGAAAGCCAGAAGGTGGCTCATTAGAATCCTCCTTGCAGTTGACGTATCGATGGACAATGGATCGGCATACTTCATATCCTGTTGAAAGTCACACAAAATCCTTTTCCCCTTTAGCTGCTCCTATATATCTGAACTGAAGTTGGATGAAGCGACTTCTCCGTATGCCTTTGAGCGGCTTTAATTGATGTGGATCACTGACCGATTGATGTGGATGCAGCAATCAGTATCAATTGGGAGGCCGTGGAGTAAGAGGATCAGCCATGCTGCAGTCTGGTTTGCCAGCCCCATCTAGCTAGAGCCTGGACAATTGATCTTTCCTGCTTTAAATGATCAAACTGCAACCTATTCAAGATGCATATGGTTTCAAAGGCTCCCAAATGCTGATGTCGGACACTGCTAAAAGGGGAATAATGAACCTAGCACCATTAAAGTTGGAGTCAATTAGCAGAGTCAGGAGACTGACATTGTGTGTTTCTAAGTATAATTTGAATCCTTTGTATCTATGATAAAACCTTAGTGATTTTCCTGTAGATGGTCATTCCCTGGGGAACCACATTTGTGGCTAGGTGGAGTGGTGTGTGGGGTCACTTGAGCAGAACCATGAATTTTTTGCCCCCAGAGGTTTAATGCCATCCCTAAACTTGATCTAGTCAAGGGTCCAAACTAAGGATTGCTTTCTCTGGGCCAGTTTTCCTGGGGTGTATTTGAAGAATATTATTTCCACAAGAAGTTATATATTATTTGAGAAAGAAGTTCACATGGTCAAAATGTGTAAAACCCTTTAGATAAAGAGGTCTCTTGATTTCACCATACTTCATAGTCTATTGGAAGTCATACAAACACCCTTTAGTTGCTCCTATATATCTAGCACTTGTATTATGTGCTGTATTTTATATATACTTATTAGGAATTTCTAAGGGAGGAATAGTGTTACCCAATCATTTTACCAATGAACATTTTATCACAAAACATCTAAAGGATTGTATTCTGAGAACTATACTTTGGGGAATGCTGCCTTAGGGAAATGCTCTACAGATGGCTTCACATTGAGTCCACAGAGCCCTACTGTGAAAGAATTTGCTAAGTACTTTCCCCACATTTTTTTTTGTTTTGTTTTAAACAATGTTATCTTATTTTAAAATAAAATGTTCATTTTAGAATAGTTTTAGATTTACAAAAGTGTTGCAAAGGCAATACAGAATTCTCCTACATCACACAGTTTCCCATGTTTTTAACATCTCACATTACTGTTATATATTTATCACAACTAAGAAATCAACATCAGTACCTTACTTTCCATAAACCCAACCCGTTATTTGGACTTTTAATAGTTTTTCCCTAATATCCCTTTTCTGTATTCCATCCGAGATACCATTTTACATTTACTCATTGTATCTCTTCAGCCTCCTCTGGTCTGCGACAATTTCTCAGAATTTCCTTGGTTTTGAGAAATCTGTTTTCAATAACAAGAGGGATCAAGGAAGCAAAATGAAATGGTAAATCTTGTGGAATAAAAGGAGATGCAGGAAATTTGAAAGGGCAGAAAAAATGCAAGAAAATAAAAAGATAGGAGACAAAGTTTATTGACTCCTCAGTTTTACAAGATCAACGCTGCCCATAAATGAATTTTGTAGAGTGTATGTATGGAAAAGATGGATGCAAATCACATTTTTAAAATTTACATCATTCACTTATATCAAATCATATCATTTTCTCCTAAAATGCTGTCTGGTATAGTTCAAGGGGAAAAAAAAGCAAATATCAAACCAAAAGATAAAGCCTAATAAAATTTAGGACTAGGAAAGACAAAAGTGGCTTGAGATGACCAGAAGAAAGAGTTTGAAGGTTACAAGTGTCAAAAGATTTTTCCATCAGGATGATAGCCCTTTGACTCGAGTTGGTAGCTTTCGAAGCGCTACCTTTTGTTCTGTATGTCTTTGTTCTCAGAATGGGATAGTTTTGACAGTGGGAAAAAAGGAAAATTCTTAGAAGGATTGGCTCTTCATTTCCTGGGCTTGGGTTAAGGAGGGCGAGGCAATGGTTCCTAGAGACTGTTTTTCCTTTCCCCAAACCAAGAAAGTACATTCTCCCTTCTCTTATACTGACCAGACTGAACAGACTCTGGGAAACCCATAGGTAAGGAAGAGGAGAGAGATGTTGTCATCTGCTGGGTTTAGCATAATCAAAGCTACTTAAACAGAGTGTCCTGTTTTTAAAAGCTTTTTTTCTTCCTCTCTCCTGCCAATTTCTTTTCTTGCCTTTAATAATGAGATAAAAGTCTTCGCTCACTTTCTTTCTACCAGGCACCCCCTTGAAAATTGTTTTCCTTATCTGATTATGTGTTTGTTTAGAAGTTCCGAGACTAACTATTTAAATAATTCAAGACACTGTGGGATTCTCCCCTACCTGGAGATCTTCAAGGCTTTGGTTAATTTACAACCTGGCTATACCTGAGATAGTGCCAGCCCATTCACCAGATGGGGCAACAGCTCAAGATAGTCACTGGAACAAGTCATGTAGACTGGCACCTCCTCATCGCTCCTGCGTGCCCATCATGCAAAACTCCCCTTTTTAAATCAATACCCTCAACCCAAAAAGCTGAAATGCTTTCTTTACGGCACAAGCCTTGGTCATTTCCCCATGACTAGCTCTGAAATAAAACCACTTTCCTTTCACTGCACCTCATTCTTGTTATTGGTTTTGCAAGCAGTGAGCAACCAAGCCTGCATTTGGCTACACGACCGTAGCCATGGTGAGCAGCATGACCAGGGAGATCACTGTGTCATGGTCAGTGGCCAGACAGAGTTTCTTAGGGCACGTGATGGACTAAATATGGTGTAGATGAGGCAGCAGGTATTATTAGTTGCTGTGATGGTTAGGGGACAAGCTAAGCTGCTATAACAAAGCCTAAAACTACAGTCACCCACCCAAAATGAAGAATGATCTATTTCTCTCTCTGTAATAGTCCAAGGGTGGGAAGGCCCTTGAAAGCTAGTGGTCATTTCTGCCATTCTCAACACTGGATCCAAGGCAGCTATCCATGTGCTTGTTATTCCCCAGCTAACTGGAAGAAGACAAAAAGCTAGGTAAGTATACAATCGATCATTTTATGGGAAAGACCTGAAAAAGATACACATCATATCTGCCAAAATGCCATCAGCCAGAGCATAGCCACGTGGCCACATATAACAGCAAGGAAGTCTGGGAAACGTAGCCTTTAGTTAGCCATCTGCTCAGCTAATATTCTATTACTATAGTAGAAAGCAAGAACAGATATGGTGGAACCACTTGCAATCTACCATAGTTGTTTGCCCATTCTCTATGCCTCCTTTGTTCTAGTTAATAGAAGCCCAATATTGTTTAAGGAAGCAACGTGCCTAGTTAATTGCTCATTTTTCAGCCTCCACTGCAGTTAGGAGATGCTGTGTGACACAGACACGGACAGTGAGAATAAAAGCAGAAATCGGCTGGAGGTTTTAGATAAACCCTTTGCTTTACTACTAAAGGAGGATAGATACAGCTGGTATTGTGTCATTCCTAATTCTGCTTCCCTGGAATGCAGATGTGATGGTTAGAGCTACAGCTGTTTAACTGTGCCCGTGAGGAAAGGTCAAGAGAATAACACAAATATCTGTCCTGACATCAGTGAACTGCTAGACTCATACTAACAACTACTACTTCTAGATTTGTGGAAGTCAGAAAAAACACACGCCCCCTTCTTTTAAGCTTTTGTTAGTTAGGTTTTCTATTATTAATGCTTGTAGCGATTACATACTTAGCTGATTGATTCAGAAGATAAGTGGCCAGAAAAAGAGAAAGCTTGATGGCAGATAAGTAGACAACTCAGCTGAGAGGATCACATAAGAAGGTCTTCCTGGGCCGGGCGCGGTGGCTCACGCCTGTAATCCCAGCACTTTGGGAGGCCGAGGCGGGCGGATCACG
>NW_012098987.1:1974589-1999432 GCF_000951045.1 Mandrillus leucophaeus | reverse complement strand
AAGCCCAATATTGTTTAAGGAAGCAACGTGCCTAGTTAATTGCTCATTTTTCAGCCTCCACTGCAGTTAGGAGATGCTGTGTGACACAGACACGGGCAGTGAGAATAAAAACAGAAATCGGCTGGAGGTTTTAGATAAACTCTTTGCTTTACTACTAAAGGAGGATAGATACAGCTGGTATTGTGTCCTTCCTAATTCTACTTCCCTGGAATGCAGATGTGATGGTTAGAGCTACAGCTGTTTAACTGTGCCCATGAGGAAAGGTCAAGAGAATAACACAAATATCCGTCCCGACATCAGTGAACTGCTAGACTCATACTAACAACTACTACTTCTAGACTTGTGGAAGTCAGAAAAAACACACTCCCCCTTCTTTTAAGCTTTTGTTAGTTAGGTTTTCTATTATTAATACTTGTAGCGATTACATACTTAGCTGATTGATTCAGAAGATAAGTGACCAGAAAAAGAGAAAGCTTGATGGCAGATAAGCAGACAACTCAGCTGAGAGAGGATCACATAAGAAGGTCTTCCTGGGCCGGGCGCGGTGGCTCAAGCCTGTAATCCCAGCACTTTGGGAGGCCGAGGCGGGCGGATCACAAGGTCAGGAGATCAAGACCATATCCTAGCTAACACGGTGAAACCCCATCTCTACTTAAAAAAAAAAAAAAAAAAAAAAAAAAAAAAAAATTAGCCAGGCGAGGTGGCGGGCGCCAGTAGTCCCAGCTACTCGGGAGGCTGAGGCAGGAAAATGGCGTGAACCCGGGAGGCGGAGCTTGCAGTGAGCCGAGATTGGTCCATTGTGCTCCAGCCTGGGCGGCAGAGCGAGACTCCGTCTCACAAAAAAAAATAAAAATAAAAAAAAAGGTATGACTGACACAGAGTGACATTATGCACTGAGAGCTTGAATTCAAAGAACAAAAAAGAACAGAGAAGAAAAATAATCAAACAGCCACAGCAGAAAAGATCTCAGAGTAGTACAGCTATGGCAGTAAAGATCTAGAAATATCATGATGGGGTGTTAAGAAAATGCAGACAGAATCTGTAAATCTCTTTGTGTATGTGTGTGTGTATATATATACACATACTATGCTTTCTCTATATATAAAGTATACATATATACTATATTAAAGTAAGTATAGTATACTGTATATATAAAGTATATAAAGTGTAGTATAGGTATACTCTCCATATATAGTATATATAGTATACGCTATATAAAGTATATATAGTATAGTATACTGTATATATACATATATATACTTTAGTATATATGTATACTTTATATATACACTATATGCAGTATACTATATATAAAATATATATACTTTATATACAGAGAAAGCATAGTATATATACATAAAGTATACATATGTTATATAGTATATGTACTATATATGTATACTTTATTTACTATACAGAGAAAGCATAGTATATATACATAAAGTATACATATGTTATATAGTATATGTACTATATATGTATACTTTATTTACTGTATAAAAAGTATATATGTATACATTATACAGAGAGAAAATATAGTATAAATACACTATTATATATAGTATATATACATAAAGTATACATACATAATACACTGTACTTTCTATATATATAAATTATACATGTACAAAATATACACATATATGCTTATACATATATAATATATGAAGTATACATATATAAATTATATATGTGTGTGTGTATATATATACTGAGTAAAGAAGTAAATAGAAGTAAGCAATAAATTTATGTACCAAGGAACAGAAATAGAGCTACACATGTGATTAGAAAACTATGAATATAAATTTCTAGTGAGAAAGAATTGATTAACAATGAATACAATGCAAAATTCATGAGCCACAGAATGAAAGTTACATCACAAAGCTGTTATTAACAGAATTGTTAACCAAAATAATCTAGGAAACCCTGATTAATGTTTATCCTTGGTAGTTCTGAGTTTCTTCCAAATAACATCTTTGTTCCTAAAGTCACATTTTAAAACTTCATTCAGATGAGATCTTGTGTATGTCTGTAGAGTAGTAGAGTGGTTAGAAGTCCAGATTTAGGCATTAGTATGTCTGGATTTGAATCCTGGGCTGATTATTTCCTCTTTGTACAATAGTGAGCAAACTAACCTTTCTGTGCTTCAGTTTTATCTAAAGAATTATGATGACAGTTTTTTCAATCTACCTATCTGACAAAGGACTAATATCCAGAATCTAAAAGAAACTTAAACAAATTTACAAGAAAAAAACAAACAACCCCATCAAAAAGTGGGCAAAGGATATGAACAGACGCTTCTCAAAAGAAGATATTTATGCAGCCAACAAACATGAATAAAAGCCCATTATCACTAGTCATTAAAGAAATGGAAATCAAAACCACAATGAGATACCATCTCACACCAGTTAGAATGGCGATCATTAAAAAGTCAGAAAACAACAGATGCTGGAGACGATGTGGAGAAATAGGAATGCTTTTACACTGTTGGTGGGAGTATAAATTAGTTCAACCATTGTGGAAGACAGTATGGCGATCCCTGAAGTATCTAGAACCAGAAATGCCATTTGACCCAGCCATTTCATTGCTGGGTATATACCCAAAGGATTATAAATCATTCTACTATAAAGACACAGACACATGCACACATATGTTTATTGCGGCACTATTCACAATAGCAAATGCTTGGAACCAACCCAAATGTCCATCAATGATAGACTGGATAAAGAAAATGTGGCACATATACACCATGGAATACTATGCAGCCACAAAAAATGATGAGTTCATGTTCTTTGGAGAGACATGGATGAAGCTAGAAACCATCATTCTCAGCAAACTAACACAGGAACAGAAAACCAAATACCACATGTTCTCATTCATAAGTGGGAGTTGAACAATGAGAACACAGGGAGGGGAACATCACACACCAGGGCCTGTCAGGGGGTAGGGGACTAGGAGAGGGATAGCATTAGGAGAAATACTAATGTATATGATGGGTTGATGGGTACAGCAAACCACCATGGCACATGTATACCTATGTAACACCCTGCATGTTCTGCACATGTATCTCAGAACTTAAACTATAATAAAACAATAATAATAAAAAGAATTTACCTCGAAGATTGTTGTGAGGACCAAGTGACAAATGTAAAGTAACTGAGACACAGTGAGTGCTGAATACGTATTACCATTGTTATTGCTGTAGAAGTACCTAGATCCAAATCAACTATTTCGTCTCTACACTGGGTGGGTACCAGGAGTGGAAAGCAATACTCCTTAAGTTCTGGAAGCACAGGCAACACAGCAAATCCCCCTCAAGCTTCCTCTGTCTGGCAATATTTGGGAGCAGAGGTTCATGTGAGCACCTAGACGTGGATGCCACAGCTATACAGATGTGGTCACCTCATTCTCAAATCTTCTGGCTTGGAGGTTTGATTTCTGCTTTCTTGTGATTGATAGTCTCACACCCCTCAAGCCTTTTCCTTCTACAGATCCTGTGTCTTTAGGGACTTTAACATGTAAACACCTAGAGGTGATGGTTAAAATACTAACATGAAAAGAGCAGAAGGTTGAAAGGTAGTTTTTCTTAACAGCAGAAAAAAAAATCTCTCACTTTTCTCTGTTGTCAGAAAATGATAATTGTCTTGTTGATAAAAGAGGTACTAAAAGTTTCTTATGGATTCCCCCTATTTCTAAGTAGGAAACCAAAATGATATACCTGGTAGGGCAGATCATACTAGGTAAGCTAGGTCAGAGATCCAATGAGTGTGATTGGTTCAAACGTATCTATTTATCCATACCAAGTGAGATTTAAATAACTAGGTGATGCCATTAGTTCTCTTCACACCTACATACACACAAAACCAATTAAAATACACACAGTTCATGTAACTTTTGCTTTCATGCATCCTTGTGCATACTTCAGCAAGATTGGTATACATGATGCTATTGCCCGAAATGGTCCACATTATGTCAAGTTCCACAAGATTCCTTGGGGAATTGAGTTACATAAGAACACATATTCTATTAAAGGAAAAACATTCAACAGAAGTTGTACTTTTTACAAGCATATTTTTCTGTCCTGCAATTATAATTCTTTGAAAGGGAACTGAAGAAATATTGCCACTGAATACCCAGAACATTTCAATAAACTACATCACTGAAAGATTTTTCACTGGCCCCAAAATGAGTAATTTATTTTTCTTGTCCAGCAAATGAGCATCATTATAATAAAATTCTCTACAAATTTGCTTTGACCCTCTATTACCCTGTGCTCAATGTTTTCTTGCACACCAAGGAAATGACGTGCTCAGGGAGCCCATAGTTCCATGTCAACAAGACATGTAATACGGAAGAGAATGCAAATTATCCGCTGCATGGAAATTGTGTAATCTGCTTTTTTAAAAAAACAACTCCCAGATCTTCATATAACTGGAAGGTTACTTAGAAAACTTGTATGTCACAAAACCACTTTAAAGAATAATCATTGGCAATAGCTTGTAGAACACTGCAGCTCCTCATCTAACTCAATAGGCAAGTCAGTCATAGGGAAACCACTTCAGCAAAGCCAGCTGGGGAGCAGAGAGGTCTGGGGATGTGTCAGCTCCACACTGCAGAGTGTGATGGTCAAGCCCCAGCTCAGAAGTCACAGATAACTGGTTGTCAGTCTGACTCTGTGACTTGGTCTAGGTATTTGGCAACTCAGATATCTCAAGTAGAAAATGCAATGTCTGCCTCAGAAGATTCTAGTAAGGAGTAAATGTGTTGATCTATATGTTCAACACTGCTACATAGCCAGTTGGTAAATCATTGGTCAGGAACCATTCCTGGAGGGATAGGAGCAGTCCCCATATCCCATGAATGCAGACAGAAGAAAGCCTTCCTTCCAGGGGTAAGAGGGACAGAGAGACCATGCCTGGAGAAAGACATATCAGAGAGAATTTATGCCCTGGAATGAAGTTCTAGAACTCAGGCAACTATGGCTCATGGAAACAACTCCAGGTTTATAAACAGAAGCTTGAAATGTAAGCTCCACAAGGGCAGGGGCTTTATTGAACTTGTTCACCACTCTATCCCCTAAAATAGAGCCTGGACTACATACGTATTTATTTATTGAATGAATGGATTAATTGTGCCATCACCCCGTCTCATATTAGCTGTGTGATCTTGGACAAGTTACTTAACTTCTCTGAACTTCTATTTTATTACATATAAAATTGGAATAAAAATAATACATACTTCACAGGACTACTCAAGCGTAAAGAGAAGTAGCATTTCATGGAAATGCTATTTGTGATCAGGAAGATTCTGATGACAGTGTATATCTCTAACACAAAAAGAACTATTTTAGCTATATCATAAAAGTGACAAAATGCCTTAGTGGCTCTCATTCCTATGGAGACTCCCTCCAGCAACTCAGCAGTCCCTTTGAAGTCACAGACAGCGAGTGGAAGTCAGGGTCTTCACAGTCAGCTCCCTCCAGAGAGTAAGGGCTACTGCTACGGACTGAATTGTATTCTCCCAAATGCACAATTGAACCTCTAACCTCCCATACGACTGCATATGAAGATAGAGTCTATAAGGAGGTAACTGCAATTAAATGAGGTCATAAGGGTTGGGTCCTAATCTTACAGGATTGGGGGCCTTCTAACAAAAGGAAAACAAAGAGATCTTTCTTTCTGTGTACACAAAGAGGTCATGTGAAGACCCAATGAGAAGGTGGCCATTGACAAGTCAGAAAGAGAGCCCACACCATAAACTGGTCATACAGGCACTCCGATTTCAGAATTCCAGCCTCCAGAACTGTGAGAAAATACATTTCTGTTGTTTCAGTCACCTAGTCTATAGTATTTTGTTATAACAGCCTCAACAGACTGATACAGACTTTGGTATCAAAACAGTGAGGCATTCATGTAAAAAACACCTATGAATGATGCAGCAGTTTGGGGACTGGGTAATAGTAGAAGTAGAAGGAGTTTTGAGGTGCTCACTAGAAAAAGTCTAGGTTGCCATGCATAGAGTATTTGTAGAAATATGGGTGTTAAAGGCCGTTCTGCTGAGTTCTCAGTCGGCAATAAGGAACAAGTTACTAAAAACTGGAGGACAACGGATCCTTCTTATAAGTTGGCCAAGAAATTCCCTGAATTGTGTTCTGTTGTTCTGTGGAAAACAAAGCTTATGAGGCATGAAATTGCATATTTAGCCGAGGAGACTTCTAAACAAAATGTTGAAGGTGCAGCTTGGGTACTCCTGAATGCTTATAGTAAATTGCTAAAGGAGATGAATGAAGAAGACATTATTAAGCAAAAAGGAACCAGAACTTAAAGATTTGGAAAATTCTCAGCCTGTCCATATTGCAAAAAATTAGAAAGTGTCCAGCAAATGAACACTCTCCCATGTAGAAACTGTGTTTGGAAAATGATAAGGGTGTGGCTGTTATGGCAGAAATGCTGCCACTTTAAACTGAAGGGGATAGTAATGCAATGAAATGAAGTAAAGCTGTTGTAGTTCTAAGATTCTATGGGACAGAATAAACTTATCAGGCTATTACATATCTTATCCTTCAACAAGAGGGAAGAATGACCCTAAGAGTGATTCAGAAATCATCAGGGCTGCCACAAGCCCAGGGGACAGGGTTGGTTCTACTTCAGTCTTCCCTTCATTTCAGTAGGCCAGAATGACTCCACTCAGGGCCTCAGGGTTGGGGGCACAGCTTTACAACGGTGGCGCTGTCACCCCAGTGGGCCTAGAGGGCAAAATATTGAATCAAAGAGGATTATTCTCAAGACTAATGATCTAATGGAATTTGCCTTGCAAGGTTTTGGACTTGCTTGGGACCCATCACTCCTTCCTTCTTTCCTATTTCTTCCTTTTGGAATGGCAACATCTATGCCTATCCCGCCATTGTAATTTGGAAGCCCATAACTTGTCTGGTTTCACGGGTTCACAGCTGGAGAGAATTTGCCCCAGGATGAATCGTACTTCGAGTCTCCCCTATATCCGATTTAGCTCCCTTCTTTCTCTGAAACACTGGTTCCACCATGATTTGCTCCTCTCTTACGGTGACCACTCTGAAGGGAACCTCACACATGTACAGGTGGCTGTCCTGGTGTTTGGTAAATACGTCTTAATATATTGTCATTAGATATTCTGTACAGACCTACGCAGGATAATAAGCCACTTACTTCAGCCATTTTTCTTTATCTCATTTTCCTCTGCCTTTCTTCATTTTCTTGATCTGAATCTCCTTCGCTGTCCGCCACTCCAGATCGTCTCTGCCCAGTCTTCCTGGCCTGGTAGGGTAGAAAGAGCACCCAATTAGTGCTTAGAATTTCTGCATTCTGGCCTTGGCTTTGCTACGTCCAATCTACATGTATCTGAGCAAGTTCATTTCACTGGTTGAAATCTCAGATTCTCACTTGCAAAGTGAAGACACTGATACTAACACACTGGCTTAAAGGCTCAACTGAGATCGTATAAGTAAGAACATGTTGTGAAGCACTCTACGCATTTAACCCATCATGGTTCATTCACTTGTTTATACATTCCTCCTCATTGTGCTTAAGCACCAATTACAAGGGATTATTTTTATTAATATTCTACCTAGTCTCTGCCTACGTTGGCTGATGAAAAATGTGAACTGCTGATGTGACTGTCAAATCATAGAAGAATAATAACTCAGTGCCAGAAGCACAAGGAGTGAGAACTGAGTGAATCTCAATAAGGGAAGCTGTGATTTGGGGCCCATAGTCTTCTACGTCAATGTGGTTTCAAACTCTCTTTTGCTTCATCTCATTATGCTATTTTGATGTTAGCACTACAGAAGTCCAAACTTCACTGCAGAGCCACCGCAAATCAATCAATCTCAGCCTTGTTACCAAGGCTTCAGGGGCCTAGGCCCTTGTGAACTACGTGTTTGAGTAATTAATCTTCTCCATCCTGAAGCCCTTATATGTGGGCAGCCGCCACCAAAGCCAGGAGTGATGTTGCAGATTAGTTGCTTAAGTGCAGCCTGGAAGCTGCCTTCTGAGTGAAGTGGTGCTAATTAAACCCTGCACCCTCACCAGGACCACTGCTTGTAAGACAAACTAGTTGTTAATTATGACCTGGGCACTATTTTGGAATTCGCTGATGAACTCCTGAGGGGTTGATTAGTCCTTAACACAAAAGCATCAATTTATTCTGGGGAAGCCCATAAGTCAAGAATGCTATCTTGATTTTAGGTCCTTTTATTTGAATTAGGTCATAAGAAAATTATATGAAGTTAAATGAAGAATTCCAAACAATTAAGCAGTGTGACATTTTTCAATAGCAATTATTATTTGTATTATTTATTATTCCTAAAAACTCAGATACAGGAAATTAAAAGAGTACAGCAAAATTATTTTACATTATAAATAGAAAGAGAGGCATAGTGTCACTGACAGTTTCAGACATTAATTTTACTCTTTTTGAATTAGAATAGAATGTAAGTGAGATAATTTTACTTAAATTTGATTTTTCCTCTCTCAACACATTTAATATAATAATTTAACTAACTGTGTGGCTGGTAACAGCTATAGTAAATGTACAGATTATGTAAAACCATTTCATTATGACCTGAATAGTGGTGATGACTTTAGCTAGAGTCATTATTTAAGTTCTTGTGAAAGCTCCATTAACATTTCTTTCCTATACCAAATTTACTGCTGTCACACTTAAAAATCATAAGAAATGAGGAAACAAGCATCATGAGATAGGAAAAAATCATACGCTCTGCAAGCAATATTTTAACAAAGTCTATTACCACATGTTTACTCTGATCAGTTTTTAGTATATTTATTTATTTTGGGCAGATTTACTGACCAAATTCTGCAGAGGCTGGGCACAGTGGTCCATACCTGTAATCCCAGCACCTGGGGAGACTCAGGTGGGAAGATCGCTTAGCCCAGGAGTTCAAGGCCAGCCTGGACAACATAGTGAGACTTCATCTCTACAAAAAATAAAACAAAATTAGCTGGGCATAGTAGTGCACCTGTAGTCCCAGCTACTTAGGAAGCTGAGTGGGGAGGATCACTTAAGCCTGAAACTTAGAGGCTGCAGTGAGCTGAGATCGCACCACTGCCCTCCAGCCTAGGCAACCAAATGAGACCCTGTCTCAAAAAAAAAAAAATACATATTTAAAAAACAAACAAACATACACAAAAGTCTGTAGAACCATTGTTATTGAAACGGTTCTAAATTTTGGCCTTCTCTGCGTATTTTTGTGTGTATATGTACACACATGAAAACAGAGTTTTGTTTTCTAACACTACCACTCAATGATTCAATAACATGTTATTGTTTTAAGATCTTACAAATACAGAGAAACAAGAAAGAACAAGGAAAAACAAATCATTGCAATCCAATGAAAGTCCAGCTTCATAAAATTTAAGCTGGTAAGACTGAAAGGAAAGGATAACTATAGTACAAACCCTAGTCTTTGATCTAGATAAAGAGAGAAAAACTTGGAGACAACAAAAGGAAAAAATAATCCTATTAATGCTCATTTCTGTCAATTTGTACTAAAGAATGATGATTTAGATACGGTGAGCACTTACTAATTGGCAGGCACTTTATGTTACTTTATCTTCCCAAACAGTCTATAATGTAGGGGACTACTGTTCTCACCATTTTAGAGTTGAGAGTATTGAGCCTTTATAGAAAAGCTAAAGCAAGTTCTCCATTTCTAAAAAGTAGTAAAGTCAGGATACAAACTCACTATGGTCTTACGGAGATCATATTATCAGCTACCATGCTACTTGCCTATCTTCTAGTTTCAGAGATTCTAAGATTATTGCAAATTACTGTAAAATTTCATGCAAAAATTAGGAAGCAGAAACTCTGTAATATGTGAAACTCTGTAATATGTCGTAGTAATATGTGAAAACTTTCAGGTAACTTTTGAGATTTGCATTTAAAATGCCAAAAAACCAAGAAGACTTAAATGCCTGTCCTATATCTGATTTCATATCACCAAAGGTGACTAGGAATAACCTCAAAGTGTTTTACTCATGGCAAAGAGACGAAGATGTGGGGCTGAAATCTCCAAGCAATGGTTTCATTAGTCATCATATTATTTTTATACGTGAAAATGCAGTTCTTCATTCATACGAAATGCATAGTTTTATGCATTTCGCCAAATAAAACATTTATTATTTTCTTATTCTAAGATGTATTTTTTTGCAATTTCACATTTCTGATATAGTGGCTTACCTTATAATCACTGCTTACCTTTACTCAAGGTTTTCTCCAAAAGCTTTTATAAACCTTCAGTGCAGTTTACAATCCAGGGAATACTATGTTCATTGGCTCCTCCTCCTCCCAGTGCCCGATTCTCACTGTGAACACTCATGCCCAGGTCAGCCAGCATGGCTGGATTACCTCGTGTCAGGCAACCAGGAAGCACAGTCTGCCCATGAAACGCATTAATCACCAATCTGACAGTAGGAGAATACCTCTCAATAAATATCAGAAATAAGCATCTTGGGCCAGGCACGGTGGAATCTGCCAGTAATCCCAGTGCTTTGGGAGGCCAAGGCAGGATTTCTTGCTGCCAGGAATTTGAGATCAGCCTAGGCAACATAACGAGGTCTTGCCTCTACAAAAACTAAAAGTTAGCTGGGGGTGGTGGCATGCACCTGTAGTCCCAGCTACTCCGGAGGCTGAGGTGGGAGGATCGCTTGAGCCCAGGAGTTCGAGGCTGCAGTGAGCTATGATAGCACCACTGCACTCTAACCTGGGTGCCAGAACAAGACCTGTTCTAGAAATAAATACATACATAAATAAATGTAAATCTTTACAATGAGCTCCCAAGTTAAGACACAAAAGCTGCTACAGCAAACCATGTATCCCTGTGTGTCACATTACAGAACTCACAAACACGTGGAATTGCATTCTTCGTTACAAGTTTTGATTATTGGAACTATACCTACAGAGGTATTTGTAAGTAAGACTGTACATAACAGCAATCTGAAAATTATGTACAAGTAAAGTATCACATTGTATAATGTTGCTGCTAATTTTAAGATTCCAAACTATTTGTGTCAATTATAGTTCATTCTATGTAGCAAAAACATTTCCTGCATGATCACAGGTACTGCCAAGTACAGTAGATTTAAAACTAAAATGGCTTACTAGTTTCTAAATAATCCCCTAGGAAACAGTTTAGTCTAAACCATTATCTTGATAGTTCATAATTAGGTTCAATAATAAAGCTTGTTTTGCTGACCTAGGTCAGATCGGCATGTCCACAGCATCTGGGCGCAGTGACCTTGCTTTGAGAGGGTATTGTTAGAAAATCCATTATTATCATCACATACACTTCAGAGAAGTGGCTGTTTTGTGAATTGATGGTGTGATGTTGCCACTTTAGATAAAAGAGTCCATGAATTATTGACTTAATGAGTTAATGTTGCTTGATTTCACAACAAAGTCTTTACAGTCTTGATGCAATTTACTGAACACATAATCACAGCATATGAAGGAAAGCACAGGTGATAGGCTGTGCTGTGCATTTATGAGCCACGTCAAATCTGGAAAAGACATGGACCTCAGAGGTGTCACTGTCTCTCTCCTGAAGGCGTGACACCTTGGTCAGTGTGTCTTACGGCCAATTCGTGAACAGTCGCTTGAGATGGCTTTCTTACCATTATTTTTGTCTTAAACACAGAGCAGTTAATTGCTTTTTCCCCTCCCCCAGAGTTCATTTTGGTCCCCAGACGAAGCCTTGAGGTCAGTCCCGTGTAATCATCCTGGCAGTGTGGTATGGGTGCAGCCCACAGAGAAAACCTATCACAGGGGAAATATGCCGGTAGCCTGGAGCTTGCCACAGCAAAAAGGAAGCAAAATCTCTAATCTGATGATGTTTTCCTTCAGAGTACACCAAACATGGGGGAGATGATAAAAACCCAGGCACAAGGCAGTTAACAGGTTCTCCGGAGAAGCTGGTGAGTGGGCGAGACCCAATTATTCAATGAGCTAGTCCTAACTTGGGTTTTGCTACCATTCATGGGGGGCTTATTATCTGCCAAGACATTTCTGTACAAATCCGCCCAACAAACTTACAAAGTACACGTTATTTTTCCCACGTTACAGATAAGGAAATTGAGGCCCAAAGAGAAAATAACTTGCTACAGAGCTAGCAGGGGAGGGATCAGGATCCAAGTGGGTCTGGCTGACTCCCAGGCGTGTGTGAATAGCCACTGCACAGAACCGTGGCCTCCTGACTGCCATGTCTAGCATCTGTTTGCTGTTTAAAAGTCTATAAATCTCTCTGGCTACGGGATCTCACTTGTAGATACCTCCTGTCATCCTCCAAGTAAAGTTAAATGTCCACAATATTCAAGATGGCCTACATTTCAGTCCCAGCATGATGTTGCAGCCTTACCTTCCTCAATTCCCACTCACATGTCCTTTACTGCCAGTTTCCCAGCACGCCATTTGTTTACTTATCAAGACCATGGCTCAAATCATTTCTTCGTGTCTCTCCTGAAATCTGGTAAATTTTTTCAAAACATAATTTTTTGTGTGTGTTTTTGTTTTCATGATGTTTTTGCAGATCCTCCACCTCCACTAAAAATTATTTCCTATTTCCGTCTTCAAATCCCGTATCATTTTACTTGTGCCTGCCTCTCTTAGGGTATTTCATCACAGTATGAACGTGATCATTTCTTGTGGGCTTTTCTAACTGCTTCTTGTGATAACTGGAAGCCCTTCAAGGGTAGAAATCATATCCTAGTCATCACTGTATCTCCAGGGTTTAGCATCATATTTAGAATGAGGGATACTCAATAAATGCTTGTGAGATGAATAATTAGATAAATGAATAATTGTGAAGAAACAGCTGGGTAAGTTACTTCGGTCATGATTCAGAGGCACTCCATTCAATTTCTTGGTGAAAGGACTACTATGAAAGAATAGAGAGGCCAGGTGCAGTGGCTCACGCCTGTAATCCTAGAACTTTGGGAAACTAAGGTGGGTGGATCACCTGAGGTCAGGAGTGTGAGACCAGCCAGACGGGGTGAAACTCCATCTCTACTAAAAATACAAAAACTTAGTCAAGTGTGGTGGTGGGCACCTGTAATCCCAGCTACTCGGGAGGCTGAGGCAGGAGAATTACTTGAATCCAGGAAGTGGAGGTTGCAGTGAGTCGAGATGGTGCATTTGCACTCCAGCCTGGGCAACAGGGCAAGATTCTGTCTCCTGTCTCAAAAGAAAAAAAAGAGAAGAAAAGAAAAGAAAGAGTAGAGAAAGTTGACTTTGCTCATTCATCCCTGCATCCCAATCTACAATTTTGTTTGTATATTAGAATTCAGGTATGGAATGGGAAAAAAGTAAGCTGCGATATGTAACAGCACCTTAGCCCCTTCTCACCGGCCCTACTTTCTTTGCCTGAAAGGAGTTTTACGCCAAACTGGGAAAAATTCCAGCCCCCTCTTGGCCAAGTTTCCTGATAGTACCATAGCTCAATTTCCTCATCTGTATGATGGGGGTATCATAGTACCTATTATTATTTACCTCATTTCTGGATACACTGTATGTCCCTGCTTGTGATTTTCCTTTGCACGTTCACAAACAATGGGCTACTCTGTTAGAAAGCTCTTTCTTACATTAAGCTAAAATTGGTGTCTACCTGTTAGAAAATATGGAACAAGTCTAACCCCATTTCTATATAATACTTTTGGGGGTGGCAAAAATACCCATCGAGAGTGTACACATGCACTTTATTTGCAACATAAGCATAGCACAGGTGCTCAGAGTCATAGTCAACCATTTTGAGAACTTAAGGTAGAAGCAGCCCAATACATGGCTCCATCCCTGACTGTCTCTGCTACAGCAGTCAGTGTGACATGGTGGAAAGAAAACAGATGTTTAAGTCAGAAGTTCCTGGAGGCAACTCCTGACCTACTGCTGAATGTGAGGTGAGTCGCTTAACTTCTTTGGACCTCAAACTCAAATAATCTCATCCATAAAATGATCAGGGGCTCCAACTGAAAAAAAATGAGGTAACAGTAACTATTTGAATGTCCACACTAAAATATTTTTACCAGAGTTTCAAACATTTAAACAAAAGCATCCAATAAACTAACATCAAAGACGTTTCAAATATTTCAACAAATGGCCATTGCTGATCCATTAAATGTGAATAACTTCGCTTTTTTTTTTATCATTTAACTTAATTTTCAAATTTGAAAAATAACAATAATGGTGACAATGCTTTTAGATCATGTCACCTGGGAGGGGTTGTTATATGGAGTCAGAAGAAAAGCTGAAAGTGTTCTGTGATTCATAAAAGGTTCCTAAAACGACCAGATAAGGCTTCAAGGAATGGGAAAATGGAGCTGGAAGCCCAGGGAGGAGGTGTTCTTATGTCCACTCAGGGTCCCCCACTCCTCAATCCTACAGACAGGAAATTGTGGGAGAGGGGAGAGAAGGCAGCCCAAGGCCTACAGGGATTTGCACTCCTTGACTAGGGAGAAGCCCCAGTACTTCCCTTGCACTGGATTTTCCCAGCCACCTCACTTTCAAGTCATAGCTGCTGGGATCCTCTATCTTCAGGACCTTGGACAAGTTCTCCCAGTGGCACACCAGAGAAATGTCTCTGCTCAACTGTTCATCATCCATGGAGTTAGACAACCTTTGTGTTGAGTGGAACCCCAGAGGAGACCATTGAATATGTTATAAGAAACAGATTCTTTGACACTCAAGAGGCACCATGCTTTGTCATACATCAGCACCTTTGCTCTGGCTGTACCCCAGCCCCCATTCCTAGCGAAATGTTATTTCCCCACATCTTGACCTGTGTCTAAGCGAGAGGCGGTCTTCTGTGTGAAGTTTGCTCACACCAGTCTCTCTGATTTCCTAGACCTCTTAATGAGCATATTCCTATGGAAAGAGTATACAAGAAGCTGTTTTTGTCTATCTCATATGCTTGGGCCAGTGTATCTGTTTATTCTTTTTCTACCTTTGTCACCCCTATCTGTGTCCTACCCCAGACCCTGATATTGTCCTCCTTTCTCCTTCTCTACCTCACAAAACCACTCTTAGGGTTTCTCTGGACTTGCTCTTCCACTTCCTTTCTCACCCCCTACCCTACATCCCTTTCTATCCTAAGTTGTGTAAGTTGTGTGTTTCTTACACCTGATGAAACTGAACCCTTAAAGGCATACCACGACTTCTAAATCTCCTACCCGCCAAGAAACTCAGTGCTAAATGTAGTGCTCAGCTGCAGCACTTAACTCACTTCTAGTGCCACCTTCTAGTTCACTTTTGAGCTGTCTTCTTCAAATGTTTATTTCAGTTGTCCTGCTTAATGTGTGTTATAATCTTTTAAGTATCTTCAAATACATTTTGGAAAAAGGCAAGAAATAACTACTTGTTACCAAAGTCACTGAGTCCTGTGGTTCCTTCTCAGCTCACACCCATCTCCGTCCTTCTCTGACTTTTGATGCTGCTGCTGACTGTCACATGGAAACATCCTCCTTGTTCCATCTCTGCCATTCTCTGTCTCTACTTTCTTTGCAGTCTCCTTGTCCTGCCCAAGGCAAACACAGTTCCTGCCGTTTGCCCTAGTCATCTCTTCCCCTTGTTTCTACTTTCTTTCATCCCCACCCCATTCTCTCTCCATTGGGTGGCCCACTCAGTGCCATGGCTCAACTAGGACTGAGATGTCAATGACATGGGTGCCAGTTCAGGCTCAAGCCCCAGAACTACATTTCCAGTGGCCTCTTCAACAGTTCTTGGAAATATTATGGGTACCCCAGACTTGATAAATCTAAAATTTTCTTTTATCTTCTTTCCATCTTCTTCATTTTTATTAATGACATCACCAGATCCTTGGTCTCCTAGATTTCACATTTCAGAGCCATCTTATACTCCTTGCTTTCCATTATTCCATAATCCATTAATAGGCCAGATGCTGCCAGATCAGCATCCTCTATGTCCCACATTTGTCTCCTCATTTCTATCCCCTCTGCCTCTGTCCTAGCTCCAACCCTCATTCATGCTTCCTTCCCTATACCCCTGCTGCAGTCCTCTATTTGGCTTCCCTGCTTCTAGTCCTTCCCACTGCCAATATGGTTTCGCACTGTGCCAGAATCATCTTCCATAAATACCTCTCTGACTGTGACCCTCTGTTCCTGTACCTCTGATGCCTGCCCAGTGCCTAGAGAACAAAGGCCAGATGACTTGGCATTCCAGTCAAGACCCTACAGGATTTGAACCCCAAGATCCTTTTGCTTACTGTCATCTATTTCCCCTGCCTTTTAGTTCCAGAAAACTCCTTGTCCTTTCTCTCGTCCTTGCCTTGATTCGTACTCCTCCCGTCTCTTCTTCAATACCTAACCAAGTTTTCAAATGCTTCCCTGTCTAAGTCTTTCCTAATCTCTCTGGCTAGACCCATCTTTCTCATCTGTATTTTGCTAAAACTTTATTAACATTTGGTATCAGTCTTAGAGGGAACTCATTTTTAAAAAAATATTCCTATATGCTGAGCTATGTGTTTCACATTTTATCCTTTTCAATCTTTACTATTCCATGAAATGGGTTTATTAAAACCATTTTGTAGATGGAATAACGGGTTCATAAAGCCGAGCCACATGGGTGGTGAAGCACAGTGACTCTTCAGACCTTACTCCCCACACTCTTCACACACCAGATAACCTCTTTCAGATAACTATTCTACTTTGTCCTCCCTTAAGAGCCACAGAAATCTAAGAGAACTGATATGACTACTTCACAGTGACAGAGTAGCTCTGTCTTTGGACTGTCCTAGTCCCAGTTCTTTGTGTGGCTTTTCTCTTTTTAGACCCTCTTCTGATATTGGTTACTATTGCCGTTAAAGATTTCATTATTATGTATAATGTATTCATTGAAGGGCAGCATTTCCTGTAATTTATGTCTCTTCATTTTACTACTCAGCAATTCCTCAGTATTTAACCTCATAAAGTTCCAGTTATTGTCCTATATTTACACATTGCATCTGCTGGAGAAGTCTGTGCAATTTAATACTATGTGGAAGCTAAAGGGACACTTACAAGGAGGGCGAATCTGCTGCTTATGCCCTTACTATCTAAGTCAGATCGCTCCTGACTAGGAGCAAATAGTCTAACCTACCCCACCCTTCTGCATTTGTCTTATTAAATAACATAAGGGGCTAATTTCCTTGACTTTCCAAAATCATCTCCGTCCATCCCTGGGAGCCTGAACTGCTGGCCTCAAAGCCCCTTTGAGCTGTAAGGCATTTTCTATGCTGTACCTCTCAGTCTCCTGGGCTGCCAGATCCTCCTCCTCTGAAAGGCCAAACAGTACTAAAACCTCACCTCATCTGGCTCTCAGTCCCCTTTGTTTCTCTTATATTGTTCTGCCATTGCCCTAAGGCCAAAAGATCTTTGGGGCAGTGGCCCTGTTTGGTGTTTGGCACAATTTCATTTACTGAACATCTCCACGTACATTTATGATGCCATATAACTAATAATAAAAACAGGACGGCCTAGGGCATCGTTTTTTATTGTCAGCTCCGTGGCAGCTGTGGGGGATGGGGAGGCAGAGGATAGAGAGTGCAGGAATGGTGCAGGACTCCCCAGGAGAGGCCAGTCCTTGCTGAGTCCGTTCTGCAAGCCACATTCCTTCCCAAATGATCCAAACCTTGTCCAGACCCTCTCAAAGAGCCATTCCAAGCTTTCTGAACACTCTGCAACTGTGCAGAAGGCCAGATCAGAGGCTTTTGTGCACTATCAGGAAACTGCCTAAGCTGTGCACCCCACTATTTTTCAGATGGCAGGTTTGGCCACCTTTAGGCATGTGCAGAATAGATGACAGCAGAGTTCACGCTGAACATCACTGCCTGTTGCTAAATTGACGTGGCTCTCCTCAGATGCCATCAGCTGTGCAGTAATCCATATTGATAGCTGGGCTTCAAAGCAGCCGTTTGTACACTTTGCCTTTCTCTGTGGCTGTCCACTCTTTGTGAATATGGCCTGGATGGTATACGCGCCGCCATCCTCTGACTTGGACCTCAGCATGTTGAAAAGGCTGTTACTAGGTTTTAGAGGCAAAAACTTGCCCTTTGAAAGCATTATTAGAAGGCAGCATAGAATAATGGAAAGAGCCTTGACTCTTAAATTAAATGGCCTGCCTTGTGTTTCAGGTCTGCCCTTTACTAGCTGTGTGACTTTGGGTAAATTACTCAACCTTTCTGAGCCTCAGTTTTCTGTAAGTAGAGAGAAGAGAATAATTCTACCTCACAAGGTTGTTTAAAAAATTCTGTGTAGTCTCTTTGTATATTAAAATAAATATATACATTATTTGCTGAAAAGTGCTATGTAAGAGGTCATTATTATTATTACTATCATTTTAAAAAGAAAAGTACAGAAAGAACTCTTGCGCTACGTAACTCTTACATTATTACTATGCAGGTATAGCGAAGTGAATGATAAATGTTGAAGCCTATACTGAAGGGAGAAGGAGAAATAAACTGTAATTTCTGCCCTAGATGATTCCCACTATTTCAGATGCCTTGGCTGATCCGGAACACTTGGCACAGTTCTGCCACAAGTGCAATTATTGACAGCATCCGCTACAGAAAGAGTAAGTGAACCCTTTCTGAGCTTAAAGTAAAAATCAATGCTGATTTTTACATCTATTCAGAGTGTGTGGCTTGTAAACAGTTAAAGGACTTGTGCTGTGGCGATTCATGGATTAAAAAGTGGAGAGCACACGGGTGGGATGTACTGGAAAAACGAATCCTGTCCACCTGACTGCATTGACCGTGGAAACACATGGTTAGCTGGAAGCAGCTCTTGAAAACTGCCAGAGCCAAAAGGACTGAATCTAGGTTACAAAATTTGTCTCAGTGAAAAACAGATTCATTTTGGGTGGGTTGTTTAGTCATGGTGCCAAAGCAAAGACAAACTCAAACACACAAAGGAAAGAGAATTGACCACCTGGGATGAGGGCTAGTGTGCATCCTCTTCTGAAATTTCCTTAATGATCTCAGCTGTTTCCGCCCCACATGCTGTTTGTGAAGGGACCAATTCTCATTATCTTCTGAAATGATCTCTTCTCACTATAGGCAAACCCTCGTCGGCACACGGCGCCTGCTATTTGGGGGGTTATTACAGATGAGTTAACAATGCTCTCTGAGCTACACATGCTAAAGCTGTACTGACTGGGCCCTATGGAAGAAAGGGGTCAAGTCCCTTATATGTTCTGAGGACCCAACAGACGTTTCAGAAACAGAAGGTTAATAAAAAAGGAAGGGATAATCTGATTTGGAGAATATTTTCTTTCATTCAGGAAAGAATATGCCCCGTAGTACTTTCTTTGACTTCCCAGTATGCTATTTTTAAAAAGAAAGTTGCACAAGCATCTTAGCTGTCTACTTTTACCTATAACTAAGAAATCCATCTGGCCTATAAAAAGGACAAGACCATACGGAGGTGCTTCCTCAACTGCAAGCGAAGGAAGGAAAAGTCAGTGGCTGGCTTGGATTTGTTTCTGCCTCTTCTCTGTTGGTTTGGACTCCCAGTTTTTGCACATTGGAAGATGCGTCTACCCACTGGCCCCCTAACCCAGTACTTCAGGTTTCTTCAGTCAATAGCAGGAAGGAAGGAAGGGGATCAGGGCAGACACTCACAGCCATTTATCTTCTTGTTCAAGTGCTGCATTCTTTGTAAATGAAAGAGGCCAATCAATAGGGCAATAAGGAAGGAGGACAAGTAGCTGGGAGGGACCTACTGCATGGTGAGGTCTATTCACAGCCAGGGCCCCTTGCCTCGTGCACTCCATCCCAGAGGCATGGCTCATTAGCATTCCAGAGAGGTTTGTTATTTAAAAATAGCCCTCTCTTACACAGAACAAGATGATCACAGTGAATATTTTCATTGCTGGCCTCTGTAGAATAAATGTACACATCTGTTTAACACGTGGAGTTATTGAAATCAGACCCGTTGTACATTTGCCATCTATTAAGAGGCAGTGCTATAAAGGGGAAAGTCCCAGACCAGCAGTGAGACAGACTGGGGTTCAAATCCAGGCTTTACCTCTTATTAGCTCTGTCCACTCGTACAGCTACTTTGCTCCTCTGGACTTCAGTTTCCTCATCTGTGCAATTGGAATGATAACAATACCTACCTTACAAACTATAATGATCTAAGATAATCTATATTAAAGTAATTCGTATAATGCATACAGCAAGTGCTCAAAAATATCAATTCTGTTAGTATTGTATGAAAACTGAAATACTAAAGGTTTGAGGAGAGGAAATAGGCAACTCTTTGAGAACCCGTGAGGCCCTTTGAAGCTGTCCTGCCATACTGGTATATTTGTAATTTCTTTGAGGAGGAGGCATTTCCTTAACTGTGAGGCTTCCCTAGTCACAAGGAGATGATATATATGACATGCCAGTATGGGGAGATACTAAACATCACCACTTCAAATCTCATGTTTTGATCATATAACTTTTGATTGAGACTGAACCCTAGAGCACACGCAGCTACATCCACTCATTTTGTAGAAGCCCTGAAAAAGGTTAAGTGACTTGCTCAGGGTCACATGTTGAGTTAATGGGTTGAGCCATATTTCTCTTTCATTCTGTCTAGGTAATTTCCCAGAACTCTTTATAAAAGAGTATATCAATATTAAGAAGGAATGAAATGGTCTTTCCAGCAATAACAGTAATATTCAAATACCCTAGGGAAAAAAATATATAAAGTCTAAAGCTCTTCATTTGAGAGATCTACCAGGATCTTATTAGAATTCTCCCTTAAAACTCAAGCTTGAGTTCTTCACTCAAGTCTGTGCAGTTTACCCTTTGGCCAGATGGTAGCTCTGGAATTCCCTGGGTTTTCTTATGGTGATCCTTATTGTCTTTATAACCAGTGAAAATACGGGGGATGTTTATTCACACATTACTCACTAAATAATAAAAATTATTCAGCAGACCGGGCGCAGTGGCTCATGCCTGTAATTCCAGCACTTTGGAAGCTGAGGCAGGTGGATCACCTGAGGTCAGGAGATTGCCTGGCTGACATGATGAAATCCTGTCTCTACTAAAAATACAAAAAATTAGCCGGGTGCAGTGGCACGCACTGTAATCCCAGCTACTCAGGAGGTTGAGGCAGGAGAATCGCTTAAATCCAGGGGGCGGAGATTGCAGTGAGCTGAGATCACACCACTGCACTCCAGCCTGGGCAACAAGAGTAAAACTCTGTCTCAAAAAAAAAAAAAAAAAAAAAAAAAAAAAATTATTGAGTAATACTTTTTAAAGCACAGGAAGGAAAACTTTATTCAGGACCATCGATAGAAGTATAGGAACAACTGCAATAGAATTTTGGGAGAGATATTGGAATTGGGAGAGATATAAGCCACAACTCTGAATATAGCATGGGCAAGTGGGAATTTATGGCTAAGAAGCAGGGCAGAAGTCAGTGGACAGAAAATCACCAAGAGAAAATATCAAGGGCAGGGGGAATTCTGGCTAAACTGAACTGTCACAATTCTTGCTGAAGACAGTCCAAGGTAATCACACATTACCCGGGGGATGTTGGGGGCTGAGAAACCTGATCAGATATGGAGAGTGGGAGGTATTTGCTAAGGTGACTTAGCAGGGTTCTTACTAAAACTGGATTTTACAAGGAAATGCACAGATGGGCCCAGGAGAAGGTTCAGGAGCCTGACTAAAGTTTGGCCAAGCAAAGAATCTTTGTCACTGGCTAAAGATATAAAATAAGGGGTTGATCAAAGCTAGATTTTCAAACACAATACACTTGATTTTTCTATCGTCCTTGGATTAAAAAATGTAAGTAATAGATTTTTCCCCTTACCTCACTGGCTCTAATTATTGTAGACTTTAACTTTGCACATTAAGGTCCTCTCCATAATTGTATTTGCATATAGCTCTCAGTCATAGCCCCATGTACACAAAGAGAAATATTGTTTTCCTTCCAACCTTGCTGCCAGCTGTGACACGCATTCTTCCTAAGCTCCTTTCCTCCCCCATCAGCACCACGTCCCAGAGACCAGTAAGGAGGTCTTGACTACTGAAGAGATGTTGAATTGACTCCACATACTGAATCTTGGCTGCAGGATCCTTTTGCAGATGAAGATGTCAAAAGGCAATCTGCAGTGAGAATGACAGTGTGATTAGCCAGAATGAGGCCGAAGTCAGAAGTAGCACGGACCACTGGGAAATTAAGGCACCAATTTTCACCGTCAAGATCAGCTGTGATAGGGCGGTATATCCTAGCAACAGCAGAAGTCTTAACCTTGCCATCACAGCAAAAACTAATTTTGTGGTGTTATCTGTTCCAATATCTTTTAATCCAAAAAGTCTTTAAACAGAAAGTAAATACTCACACATTTCTTTTCCTGGATCTGCCTTTTGCCTCTAATTGGGAAATCCTTAATTCGGTGAATTAAAAGGTTATTGAGTCTGAACACAAATTTCATTTGCTTTCCTTCTTGATGCAACCATGGAAAACCTCATTGGAGAGACAGAGAGGGATGGTAATAGTTAACGTTAACTGCATTCATGAAGAAAATGATGCTTAAAATCACCCTGGTGTATCTTAAACCAAACATAGAATATTTTATTATCCAGCTGAGCAGTGTTAGAGCATGCCCTTGCTATTATGTTGATTCAGATTTACCAAAGGGCAGTGCCATCTCTTAAAATACAACTTCATGTAAAATGCTCACCCAATTAGAATGGAGACTTTTCTGTCCCTTGATACCAGTTCTTTAAAGAGGCTTGGCTATGATATATTTATATTTACAAAAATATGCATCATAGAACTTTAGCTGCCAGATCTGTTCTTGAGACAAGATAAATCAGCAATTTCACCCACGATACTGAAATATCAAAGTCAGAACGGGTAGTTTCTTTTTTTTTTGAAAAATAAGCAAAAATAAAATTGCTCTTTCATAAGCCTAATCTTCCAAGCAAAGGTAAAACTGTGCCAGAGGGCAGATTATTCTGCATGTTTCTTCCTATAGTTCTGATTCAGAGGTCCTTACCCAAGTTCTCTAAGCTGTCCGAGACCCCCAGAAACCCTCCCTGAAGCATTCTGCTTTGCTTCCCTCTTCGTGGTAGAATCCAATGCTCAATTGAGAACTAAGCCTTGTGCATAGGACACAATGATGGAAAGGAAAAGTCCACAAAGGAGCTAGAGTAGACACAACTGGAGAGTTAAGAGAAGAAGAACCCAGGCCAAATGGATTCAAGAAAGCCAGGGGAGAAGACAGCTTTAAGAAGGAGCTGGTGAGAAACCATGTTGAATATAGCATAGACACTACAAAGCTTGAGAACTAAAGGGAGATTGAAGGATTCTGAGGTCACCAATGACCTTGAGGAGATCTCTTCCTTTGGCTTTATAGAGGTAAAGTACAGGTATTAAGGAATGAGAAGGTTAATGGTGAGCAAAAGGGAAAAAACTATGTTAGTTCATCCAAGTGTTCAAAACTCCACCCACCAGGTAGAACGGGGCCCCCTTCTTGATGCCATTGCAGGATGTTGGAAAGCTGACCAAATGCTTGCCCCGTGGGCCTCACAGGATCCCTAATTCAGGAGCAGAGTAAGTCTTTATGTTGGTAGATAGGAAACCTTCCCGATCCCAGAAATTCCTGCTTGGGATAGAATGTTACAGTTGAGTCTACAGCCCAACTCTCATGTCAATTTCCTAGTGGGGAGAAAAAGACAGACAAGGAAACTCCAGAGGAAGCAGCAAAATAAAGGGTCTATTTGCATGATTCTCTCAAATTCAGGCAAAGGATAGATTCAATTAAAGCATGATTGAATATAGGAGGAGGCTTCTCTTCTTGTGTGGCTACCTGGGGGAGACATTTTATTGGCAAGGGGGTGACTTGGATTCTACACACCAGTGGCTCTTACTCTCCCTGGTCTTTGCAGCACACATTTGGCTTGGTGAGACTAAGGGCAGGCCTCAGAGATCTCAGAGGTCTCTAGAAAGTATTAGGATTTTACATGAGAATGCCAGGACAAGTTTGCTCATGTCTTCTATTTGGCAATGCATTGCTGTTCTTTCATGGATGTGAAGCTGCCTCTTAAAAATCTGAAGTTTGCCCAGTGACCTCTTGCTTCCAGACACCCATAATTTCAGTGTGTCACCTCACCAGCCACGTGTAGGTCTTGTTTCTGAAGAGCAACTTATGCATATCTCAGGCTATCTGTGCTGCTGCTGAGTTTCTCTTGCTAAAAATAAGCCACACTTCTCCACTCTGCTGCCTCCCAATATGGACTGGCAGCTTTCCTGGTCCCCCCTTCCCCATAGCTCCTTGTCAGTGCTCAGAGCTGAGTATCACGGTGCCTTTCTGCATATTTCTCCTGCCCCACAGGTTCTGACTTGTCAATAACTCACCTTACTTTCACCTCCTCTCCTCCTCTCCTGTAGATGCAGTACAGTGAATATTACATGCATGGATTTTGAGACAGACTTCCTGGACTGAATCCCAGCTCCAACACTTACTAACTGTGTGACTGCAAACAAGTTACATAACCTCTCTGGACCTTTTCCAAAATGTCAAATGAATGGTATTATACAATATGTAGCTGTGATGGTTGAGTTTATGTGTTGACTTGATTAGGCTAAGAGGTGCTCAGAGAACTGGTAAAATATTATTTCTGGGTATGTCTGTGAGGTGTTTCTGGAAGACATTAGCATTTGAATCCATAGACCAAGTAAAGAAGATCTGCCCCTGGGAGGCCGAGGCAGGTGGATCACAAGGTCAAGAGATCGAGACCATCCTGGCCAAAATGGTGAAACCCCATCTGTATTAAAACACACACACACACACACACACACACAC
>NW_012098987.1:1972167-1973059 GCF_000951045.1 Mandrillus leucophaeus | reverse complement strand
CTCCTGACCTTGTGGTCCGCCCACCTCGGCCTCCCAAAGTGCTGGAATTACAGGCATGAACCACCACGCCCGGCCGAGCATCTTTTCTTATACTTATTTGCCATCTATATATCTTCTGTGGTGAGGTATTTGTTCAGATCTTTTACCCTGTTTTCTGTGGGGAATGTTCGTTATCTTATTGCTGAATTTTAAGAGTTCTTTTTATTTAATGAACAGAAGTCCTTTATGAGATATGTGGCTTGCAAATTTATCTCAAATCTGTGGCTTGTCTTTTTATTCTCTAGTGGTGTCTTTCAAAGAGCAGAAATTTTTTATTTTTATGAAAACCTATTTATCTATTTGTTATTTTACAGATGGTGCTTTAGGTGTCACACTTAAGAAATCTTTGCTTAGCCCAAGTTCACAAAGACTTTCTCCTGTTTTCCTTTAGAAGATTTTTAGTTTTAGGTGTTATACATTGGGCAATGAATGGTTCATCTTAAGTTAATTTTTTTACATGTGGCAAGGTATAGATTGAAGTCCTTTTTTTTTTTTTGCAAAAAGCCAGTGTTCCAGCATGACTGTTTAAAAGTTTCCTTTTTCTACTTTTACTTTTGCACCAATCTAATAAATAAAAAAGGCCTTTGCACCTTTGTCACACATCATTTGCTCATAGGTACATGGGTCTATTTCTAGATTCTCTAGTCTCGGGAGAAGTACACTGATTACCGAAACTTATTGTGGAATGCTTTAAAAATTAAGATGGATTGGTGGATAAAAAAGGGATAAATGGGCCAGGCATGGTGGCTCACACTGTAATCCCAGCACTTTGGGAGGCCAACGAGGGTGGATCACAAGGTCAGGAGTTCAAGACCAGCCTGATCAACATGGTGAAACCCCATCCCTACTAAAA
>NW_012098987.1:1970511-1971082 GCF_000951045.1 Mandrillus leucophaeus | reverse complement strand
CCTGCCTGCTGATATCTCTTTGAACTTGGGGACTTATACCAATGCCCCGCTCCTGCACCCCAGCCTTTAGCCTGGGAATGGTAGTTACACCATTGGCCTTCCTGGTTTTCAGGCTTTTGGACTCGAACTAAATTACACCACTGGCTTTCCTGGCTCTCCAGCTTGCAGATGGCATATTGTAGGAATTCTCTGCCTCTATAATCATATGTGCCAATTCCCAAAATAAATCTCCTCATATACATATACAGGATACATATATCCTATTGGTTCTGTTCTTCTGGAGAACCCAACCAATACAGTAACCTTTTGAATCTGGCTTCTTCCACCTTAGCAAAATGAATGTATCAAATTGGTGCAAAAGTAAAAGTAATAGCCAAAACTGCAATTACCTTCGCAGCAACCTAACCTAATAGAATTCATCGACATTGTGTGATAGCTCACTCCTTTTTATTATCGAAAAACATTCTATTGTATGGATATACCATGATTTGTTTATCCATTCACTTATTGAAGGATCTCTTGGTTACTTTCAGTTTTTGGCATTTACGGATAAATCTTCTAAAAACATTCA
>NW_012098987.1:1964488-1968631 GCF_000951045.1 Mandrillus leucophaeus | reverse complement strand
GTATATGGGTGCTTACTGTAAACTTTTATCTTTGTGTGCCTGAAATTTTTCATAGTCAAAGTGTTAAAAGAAAACTCCTCTAAGGATTTTGAAGCACTAGCATGCTATCAGTCTTTAAGAACAGGTTCCTACATAACTATTTCAGTCAAGCTTTTGGTATCCGAATTGTACAAATTCGGGTAAGAAACATCCTCTACCAAAAAAATCTTCCTAAGACTTAATTCTATCTGGCTGTGCTTCCCATAATGGTCAATTACTACTGCTTTTTAAAAACGTATCAGTCTTTGCAATGAGTTTCTTCATCAATCTATTATTGTTGGATTATCTGTTTTGTATTATTATTATTTATTGTTATTGTAATATGCTAAAATATATTGTATGACATGGCTCTTTCCTGTTTGACAAGAGTGCTTTCACACACAATATATCATTTGATCCTAAACAATCCTGTAAGGTAAAAATTGTGATAGAATATTATCTGCATTTTTCTAATGGTGAAACTCAGTTCAGAGGGAATCCTTTTTTCCCAAACCTAGCAAGTGGCAGTTAGCACTCCACACAGCGCAACATCATGTCACATTAAAATAAGCAAGCAGATTTCACTCCCACTTGCAACTTCAAATGTTTGTGGCTTTTACCAGTCCCCTCAGTGATTTCACAGTTAAGTTTGGTTGTATTTTAATTCGTGCCTTGGAAAGTTTCCAACAAGGATGGTAAACGTCAGCCCCTGTCAAAAGAATTGCTGATTTGACGCAAAGTGATGTGTGAGCACCAACAGGATGCTGTTAATTGATTCGTCAATGCTCCTATGTGTGAACAGGTGTGATGAAGTGTAAAGAAGTATGTGACGTGGATGTGGCAGAGCTGTCACATAGACAGGACTGTGACTATCAGAGAAGATGACTCTTCAACTACCTTCTATCTTCCTGTACAAACACCTGTCCCAAACCATTCTCCCTTGGCAACTTCAAGAAGTGGTAAAGTGGTGTGCCCCATCTTGATGTACACCTTAGTAGGATGGGTATATATGGACCACATTGAAACTTGGAGGTGGATTTTCCTAGAGGGGGTGAATCACCTTTGACCCTTAGTTAAGGACAAAGCTTATTTCTAGGAGTAGGAATTTTTTTTAACTGAAAAAGCATATCTTCACCAAAATCCATATTTAATCTAAGAAAACTGCACCTAGAGAGCCCTTCCATCGGTTATATATTATTCTCACCAAATTGCAGCCACAAAGAAAAGCCTAGGTAGGAAGAGCCTAGCCAGGCAGCTGACACCAGAGGGTGACAAAAACATCCCTGCCAAGAAAAGAGAAAATATTTGCATAAATGTTTGCACAGCTTGGTGGTGCTCATCACTCCTTGCACTCTTCCAGGTGTCTCTGGTTACCTGTAATCTATTTCCTCTTCTCTCTGTTAGCAAGTCAAAATATCATCAGCGTGGCTCTGTGTACCAGTTGACTTTTACAGTTGAATAGTCTCTGTGTCTGAGAGTGAAAATGTCAGATGCTCTGCCCTCATTCTCTCCCACATACGATAGCCCTTTCTGCCTGGGGTTCTTGATTGTTGGGGTTCTTCTTCATTCTTCCAGGACACTGAAGCTCTATGGTTGTGGAGGTTTTCAGGAGTTGTCTTGGAAGGAAAAGTTAGAATCTAATGGGCATGGTATTTATCAGGGGTCAACACCTACGGAAGGGAGGGAAAAAAGAAAACAGGATAAGACAGAGAGAGAAACAGCACTGTGATGAAGGTCAGAGGTCAGACACAGACTTACCAACCCAGTGGGAAGCTGTGGAGTAAATAGAGCCCACCAGTGTTGTCATATGTTGACCAATTTGTCCTGGGTTGCCAGATTTTCCTTGTTTTAGCACTGAAGATCTCATATTCTGTAAGCCCCGTCATCCTGGGCAAAGCAGGACAACTGGTCGCCCTAGCACCTGTCTCATATTGGGCTTTGTGTCTCATTGAGGTTCATATTTTGACACCAAGGCTGACGTGAATGAGCTGCGGGTAGAAGCTGTCTGCTTACCCCATTACAGAAACTGAATAGCCAGTCCCTGCCAGAAGTAAGGTCTGAGAGCTGCATCCCTGCTTCCACCACAGGGAGGTAGGATGCTGTAGGACCCGAAGAACCTAGCTCTCTTCCTTTTTTTTCCCTCCTGTCTCTGGTCCTCCTGCCACTGTGTTTGACAGTAAGCATGGCCTTTGGAGATAGGCATGAATTTAAATCCTAGTTGGGCCAATCACTAGTTATGCAATCTTGGGCAAGGCCAGCTTCTGAAGCCCCAGTTTCCCATCTTGTGGCAAGGCCAGGCACAGTGGCTCACGCCTGTAATCCCAGCACTTTGGGAGGCCGAGGCAGGCGGATCACCTAAGGTCAGGAGTTCAAGACCACCCTGGCCAACATGACGAAAAACTATCTCTACTAAAAATACAAAAATTAGCTGGGCATGGTGGCGTGCACCTGTAATCCTAGCTACTCAAGAGGCTGAGATAGGAGAATCACTTGAACCTTGGAGGCAGATGTTGCAGTGAGCCAAGATCGTGCCAATGCACTCCAGCCTAGGTGACAGAGCAAGACTCCATAAAAGAAAGTAAGAAAGAGAGAGGGAGAGAGACAGAAAGAAGGAAAGAAGGAAAGAAAGAAAGAAAGAAAGAGAAAGAGAGAGAAGGAAATAAATTCAGTGAGGTCATATACGTGTAGAACCGGCACAAAGTAGATCTTGGGTAAGGATGAGCCAGTGTTATTTTTGAGGGGAAAATCTCTTACCCTGGAAAATGGCAGAGAAAAGTACCTCAAACAGCCCCCACTCTGAGCAGCTTCCTGCCTCCCTGCCTGCCCTTTCATCCCCTTATTAAAGGTACCTCTCACTTTCCCCACTCACTGAAGCGTTTCCGCGACTGTGTAATCCCATGAAAACAGCAGCCATCCCCACCTGACAACCAGGAATTCTGAAACATATGAAATACACAGTGGCAACCAGAACAGAATGGCTTTTACTTAGGGCTGCTGGCTCTGGTATAAATCGGAGTCAAAGAAGGAATGGAAGGCATCAACAGCCTGTGTTCTTTGAGGTCCCTGTAATTCCGAACTGTGGGCAAGGAAAGGGTAATGCTGACTGAGCTTGAAAAAGTGCAGTGGAAGGCAAACAAATAAATGATTTAAGCTTTTGGAAGAAAGACTTTTGAAGAAAGCTTGACCTTAACCTTTGGAGCTTAGAGCAAAGCTCCACTGAGTGAAGGTGGGTTGCAGTAGTAAATTGGTCTGGACAAAACACATAGAGAGTCATTATGAGAGGAGAAAACCCTCCTCACCTTGTTGGGGCAGTGACTGCTGATAAGACACGTCCTGAAAGGGCAGCCTGCTGAGAAGAATCGAGCTAAATTCAAGGACAATAGCAATCCTCATTAGGGCCAAAAGCCAGGGGCTGTGATATGGGGGTCAGCTTACCAGGCTATTTCAGGAGCTGCTTGCCTATGGCTAGTTGGCTCAGTTGGATGGAGCAGTGAGTTAATGAGGCCAAGGGCAGGAGGCTGACTTTCTGCAAAAGCCAGCTAGCTTTATACGTTTCCGCGGCCGTGGATTCCACCACTAAGCCAGATCATGCAGCTCACACCTGGGTGCTTAATTGCTGTCAGTGTCTCAAGTTTACACTCTGGAGATTTCACAGAATTCTTAGCCAATATGTGGATATGCTATTTTGTTGGAGGCTCAACCAATGATCTAGCCTAGTAGTAAGATGTTAATTCAATTAAACGTTTATTCATTCTGTCAGTCAACAAATACTTGAGTGCATACACTGCTGTTCTGCAAAGATAATGTGCCAGGTGCTTTGTATGGCAGTAAATATGAAGAAAGAAAGACATAAAACTAAAGAAACAGAAAATTCAACATGGGAGACAGGCAAAGAGAATACCCAGGTTGATATGAATGGAAGTTCCAAGATGACAACTGATAATTGTGTGGCAATACTAAGGGGACAAAAAAGGATTTCTGATTAGAAAGAGAGGACAAGGCCAGGCACAGTGGCTCATGCCTGTAATCCCAGCACTTTGGGAGGCTGAGGCAGGTGGATCACCTAAGGTCAGGAGTTCAAGACCACCCTGGCCAACATGACGAAAACTATCTCTACTAAAAATA
>NW_012098987.1:1952083-1963062 GCF_000951045.1 Mandrillus leucophaeus | reverse complement strand
GTATGTGTTTATATGTACATAGGAAAATGCATGAAAGGATACAACATAACTGTTAACTGTGGCTATCTTTAGGGAGTGATTAGAGTAGGGTCTGGAGGACTTCCACTTTTTCTTTCTAAATATTTATTGTCTGTATTTTTTACAGTGAGCAAGTACTACTTCTATTATTAAAGTCCACAAAGATAGTTTTTTGTTTTTTTTTTAACTAAAACACAAGGGAGAGGTAGACCCAACTGCACCTGAAGAGGCAGAGGGCAGGCAGGCCCATCAGGAGGCATACTGGTCCTGGCCAGAGTGCTGAAATACGGCACCAGCGGGGAGGATAGAAAAGTGGAGAGATTCGGAGGCAGAAAAGTGTGGCACATGCTTTCATTCATTTGCTAGTAATGATGAGAAATTTGTTTTGATAGTTTGTATTTTGTTGTAGAATGGAATGAAGAGATGGCCAGGATGTAGAACTTCCAAAGCTGTGAATACTCATGTGAAGCACCAGGTATTTCTTCTCAAAGAATTAGCCCAGCAGCTGACAGCAGCTGGGTATCAAGTGAGCTCTAGTTCCCAAACCCCTTTGTGGTCAGCAGCTGCCCTGGTTTAACCCTAATGGCCTATGGTCTTCAGCCAGGCCTCCTGGGCCCCCTTTTTCTGATTAGTCAGTGCCTTCAAGGCTTTTCCATACCCATGGTGAGAAGAAGCAAAGAAAGGTAATGCAAACTGGAATGCGGAGGGTGTGTGCAGAGGGTGTGTGTGGAGGGTGGGAGATATTTAAATCCGACATTGTCTGTGCCTGCTTTTGTATTCTGAAGGTGACCAGGGAGGGGTGGGGCTGTAGAGGAAGGCGTGGGGGTACGCTGACACAATCCATGCAATGTGGATGTAACTGTGAAGCTCCTGCCCACTGTGGAAACAGGTTTCCTGGGGTCTCCCCCAAAGCTGAGCAGATGCCAGCACCATGCTTCCTTTGCAGTCTGCAAAATTATGAGGCTATTACACGTTCTTTATAAATTACCCAGTCTCAGATATTTCTCTATAGAAGTGTAAAACTGGCCTAATACAGTGACAACAATCCTTAAAGTGCCTTGACTATGCAGCCTATAAGGATCAGCCTCCCATGTATGGGGTGGTGGAGAAGAGTAGGAATGTACCTCAGGGGCCCAGAGAATTCCCAGCACACAGGGACACCTCAATTTCAAGAAGGAGCAGAGAAATGCAATTATCTCATGTGCCCCAAAGGCAGGAGATGAAAACATTTGTTGAATAGTGAAAGTGACAACCACAGTAGATTCACTGAGGAAATTTCTTGAATTGTTTAGAAACCAGTGCAGAAATTATGGGGCTTGTGTGGGTTATGGGGCCACTACTACAAGGTCCTCTTTAACCAATGCTCTACACTTCCCAGTGTATTATTCACTCCTCAAAAATGCCCTATGAGGGAGGATTTCCCAGCCCTCATGTTGCCGGGGAGCCAGGTCAGTTTGTCTATATGGGTATATTTGAGAAGTGATTATAAAAAATGTGGTTTTTTTTTGTTTTTTTTTTCCTTCCTTTACATTTATATAATACTTTGAAGTTTACAAAACTTGTTTATAAGACTCGTCTCATTTTGTGCTCGAAATGATCACCTTTTAGACAGGGAAAATGTCGTTGAGAGAGGTCAAGCATCCAAAACGACAGATTGAGTTAGCAGCATTCGCAAGCTGTCATTGTGAGGCAGACCCTGCACCAGGCCCTAGTGGTGTAGCTGCGGGGAACATCGGATCCTTTGCCACTGGGCCTCCCTGCCTTGTGACCATAGGAGGGCCTTTCATTTAGGGATGGAAAAAGCTGGCACAAGGTGCATAGCTTAAGACAGTGCTAAAGCTGGTGAGTTCCTGGAGCAGCTGCTGCCTGAGCATTCTCGGATGCTCATGCTAGGAGTTACTCAGGGGGATCTTGATGCCTGAAAGTCTGAGTTGAGGCATGGAAAGCAAAGATGGTCTTGTCCTTGTTTGTTTTGACTCAGCCATCCCAGTGGGGAGCTTTGGGAACAATCGATTTTAAAATACAAGACTAGTGGTTGCTCTGGGAAAATGCACAGCCCCACCCGCCCCCACCCCAATGCATGTATTAATTAGCTTGATTTTGCCATTTCACGGTTTCTAAGTATTTCAGAACATCATGTTATATAAGATAAACATATATAATTTTTTATTTGTAAGTTAAAATAGCCAATTAATTTTGAAAAATCACCCCACTCCCATCGCCAGTGAAACCTCTCATCTGAAAATATGAGTGCCAGGTTTATTGAGTCATGTGTGACTCATCAAAACCTAGAAGCAAACAAAAGGATCCTTTTTGCTCTTTTCTTTCTTCAAATCTAGAGTGCTTCCAAAATACAGAACTCCTGGTTTCCCCTTTTTTGGGTTTTACTCAGGGGCATTTCCAGACCAAACTGTGCCAGGAGAACAAATCTTACCCTCAAAAGCAAGTTTGCATGGGGAGAAGAATCTCTCTTCTGGCTTTGGCAAATCTGCACTCCCCCATCCCCTGGGAAAGTCAGAGAGAGGACCACCCCTGTTTTACAGATGAGACTCCAACTGAGGCCCAGGAGCTTCATGTGGAGCTGCTCTGATGTGGATGGTCACCTGCAGAGCTGGGGTTCACTTCAGCTCCTCAGTACCCCCCACCCCTTGCTCAACATGTGCTGTGCCTGCAGATGGTCTTGCTGGCCATGCTGGATCTGCCACTAGTATCCATGTGACTTTGGGCAAAATTCTCATTTTCTCTGTGATTCAGTTCAGAGGTGTACTGAAACGGGGATGATAATAGTAACTCCCTCACAGGGTAATATATGTTAATGTCTGAAAAATGTTAACTACTACTATTGTCATTATAATTTTATTGCACAGAGAGAGTTCCAGCTCCACCTTAGGTTTCCAAAATAAAATCATTCCAATTTCTGAAAAGGATTTTATCCCAAAAGAAAGCCTAGAGAAACACAGGAAGTTTACTTTCAGATATCCTCCTTACCTGGTAGAAGACAGAGAATGTCGGGACACATCAGCTGTCCCAAGCAGAGGCTCAGGGACATGGAAAGAGCTTGGGCTTTTGTGCCCAAGCTTTGAATCTGAGCTCTGCTGCTCACCACCTGTTTGAGCTTAGGCAAGTTGTTGAACCTCTCCAAGCTCCATTTCTTCCTATAGGCCAGGAACACTATGTAACCCCAAGAGCAGTTGCGAGGATGAAAGATCACACATACAAAGAGCCTTGCATGGTGCCTGCCTTATGGTAGGTTCTCAATAATTGTAGCTAGTATTTTGATTCTTATTATTTCATTGCATCAGTGGCTAATTCCTGTGACCCATGACAGAAGTGCACATGCACACATATACACAGACCCTGACACATTCCCCTTTCAGGCCTGGGATGGCCGTGCCTGTGGATGTGGCCTTCTTCTCTTGGAAGAAATTGGTCCAGCTATTGATATTAAGAGCAATGAGGAATAGGTGAGCAAATCGACATGGAAGGGTGAAATGGAAGAATAGCCACAATGAGAATGATTGCATTTCACATTACAGTTTACAAAAAGCTCTAAGACTGCCAAGATGCTGTCACCCAAATTGTCTCAGGTCAAGTTTGAACAGGTGATCTAAACTGACACCCCCAACAAGACCTGTGTTTCTGGGCAAACAACCCTTATTGTAGACCACAAGCAATTTTTTGAATCTTCTCTCCCTACTCCTTGGTTAATTTGCATACCTAGATAGTTGGCCAAAGATTATAGTTTGTACCAGTGGACTTCCATTTCAAGCATTAGCCTTGTGCAGTAAATCCTAACCTAAACCCCAATCTCAAAGCTTCCTAAGTGAATAGACAGTAGCCACTTCACCATGATCTACTGGTGTTTTACTTTTTTTTTTTTAACCTTATTATAGAGCTGGTCTCAGATGCCAAATATATGAGACATTTAAAAAAAAAATACAGTAAAATTTGATTCTTAATCATTATACTATCTCTTGGACTATTGCCTTTCTCTTGAAGTGAATTCAGATTAAGACTAATTTGTATTGATTTTTAAAATCTAAATTGCATGTTCCTCTAACTACATTCAAAAAACAGAATCAAATTTTATATTATTGTTTAAGCCCTTTGGAAAACTTAAGCAAATAATATTTGTAGGTGACCCCAGTCTGCACTGAGAAAGATCGTATTACTTTTAGTGCTTTACATTGGGTGTGGTACCCTAGGAATTAGATGGTCACTTTACATATGTATTACTTGAAACCCTACCTTTCCTCATCTCCCACACCACACCAGAACAAAAGGAGTGGAGAGAGGGAAAAAATGTGCTTGGGTAAGATTAAAGATTTGAAATTGTTCACAGGCAAGTTCTGGTTATTACGTTGGTGCCTAGAAGAGCATTCAGCACAGAATAGACACAATAAATATTGATTAATAATATTGGTAATCTACACTAATGGAGGGAATTGTGACATGGTTAACCAACGTTTATGAATATTTTGACATGAACACGTTAGCTATTTCTATCTGCACGTTTTCAAGGAAGCTTCCCTAGCATTTTGAGAATTCTCTGATACAGCCCAGGTGCCTCAAGGAAAAGTGGCCCATCATCCCCAGCTCCAGAGACAGATTCTGATTAATCTTGACTAGGAGTTAGCAAACTTTTTCTTACAAGACCAGGTGGTAAATATTTTAAGCTTTGCTTTGCAGACCAAGAAGCAACACAGAAAGTATTATTTAAATATGTAAATGATCACGTAAAACATAACCATTTCACAAGGTCAAAACCATCATTAGCTCTTGGGCCGTAATGAAAAGATGGCTGGCTGGATTTGGCTCGTGGGCCACAGTTTGCAGACCCTTGGTATAGGCCACCATGACAATCCCATGCTCTTTGCTAACGACAGTCAGAAACTCAGTTTAAGTCAATAAAAACATGGCTGTTCCCTGAGAAGAGTTATTGGTCTAAGGGTGGGTACATGACTTGAGTTGATCCAGTAAGATCAAAGACCAATATCCTATGACTGGAAGAGCAGTTCTTTCTCTCTTTTGCTTTCTCTCATCCTTTTTTTTATTATCCCTTTCCCCTTCCCTCTCTCTCACTAGGAATGAACAGGTAAGCATATTATAACAATTGCTGCTGACAGCTGTCTTGTGATGGTTAGAAAAGTCAACCCGAAAACAAAGCATCTACATGGAAGAGCATAGAGCTGAGAGAATCACAGAGGAACAGAAGCAAAACCCTGATTGTACATTGCCTGATGCCCATTTCTCTTTGGTGCTTCTTATTATATAAAATAATAAATGTACGTATTGTTTAAGCTAACTTGACTATTTCTTGCAGACAAAGCATTCTGATACAAAGTATAAATTGACCATTGTTTTAAAACGTTAGTATTTCAAAACGTCTAGCTTGCAGTCTTTGTTTGCTTATGTATAAACTAATGGCTCTCCTGAACACTGAAGTCTTTCCTGTTTATTTCTGAAAGTCTCTAGGAGTGCCTCACCTGTGCTAAAAGCATGTAGGTCCATATTTTTTTGCTCCAGCCTGAAAGTCTGTTGTCTGGAGACTTTGCCACTGCTAGATAGAGTTACCTGTCAATAATTTCTGTGAAGATCTACTTACTCAGCCATCCCCAATACTCTCAATACCCCCATTGTCATACTGACAGAGCCAAGTTGTGCTCTGAGCAGAAGTGTGGGAAATTTTCTGTTTCCTGTTTTACAATAGGCTAAGCTAACGTATCAAAGAGACCCCAGGATTCAGAAGCTTGAAAGATAAAGAAACTTTTATTTCTCACACATAGTAGTAAAAAACAAGTGTCCAGTTCAGTGGGGGAAGATCTTGGAGTGGGAGGCTCAGTTCTTCATAGTCTTCCAAGGACTGGTGGTGATAGCTCTCCCATCTTCAATAGATAGCTTCTAGCTCACTCTACTAGTCTCCCTTCCAGGGAGAAAAAGAAAAGAGAATGGGGGAGCAAGCATGGAGAAGGACAAGAGTGAAAGCAGCACACATCGCTTCTGCTCACTTTCCATCAGAGAGAATTGCTCACAGTGCCCCACCCAGAAAGGAAGCCTGGGAAATGGAGTGTCTCTGGGAAGTCAGATGCCAAATTATGACTCGAATGCTATGGAAGAAGGGAAGAATGGAATTGGTGGATAACCAGCAATCTCTGCCACATTCTTCTATGTGTTGTCATCCAGATCTCCACTGTGCACACTTGTGCACCACAAATCTCAAATTCCTTACTAAAAGCAGCCCATTTGGTTTCCACCCTAGTATCAGGGCATATCTTCCCACATTGCCTTGAAAGCTTGTTTTTAACCATCAATCCATTTGATCTTTGAACTTCGATGAGACAGACTTAGACATTACTTGCCTAAGGTTACTTATATTTTTGGCAGAACTGGGACCTGACAAAGACTTTCCTGGACCAAATGCTACATAGTCTTCTCTGAAAGGCCCTACTCTTGGGCATGTCCACAAAGGGTCCGTTTAGCAAGAATCCTGATAAGTCAGTTTAATCAGAATCCCATACCCTTGACATCTGACCAAATCCCTTATTCCTTACCATGCCCCACATGATGTCTGATTACCCTGGCCTGCCTTCAGCAAGAATCCTATTAGGCCGCAATAGCCAGAATCCCTCTGCATTCGTCCATTCTCACATTGCTGTAAGGAACTACCTGAGACTGGGTAATTCATAAAGAAAATAAGTTTAATTAACTCATAATTCCACAGACTATACAGGAGGCATGGCTCGGGAGGCCTCAGGAAACTTGCAATCATGGCAGAAGGGTGAAGGGGAAGCAAGCACGTCTTCACATGATGGCAGGAGAGAGAGAGCATAAAAAGGGAAGAGCTACACACTTTCAAACAGCCAGATCTCGTGAGAACTCACTCACTATCATGAGAACAGCAAGGGGGAACATCCCCCATGTTTCAATCACCTCCCACTAGGCCCCTCCTCCAACTTGTGGAGATTACAATTAGACATGAGATTTGGGTGGAGACAGAGCCAAACCATATCACCACCCCCATACTTGATGTTTCTTCTTAGTAGTCTTTCATCAATAGCTCTTCCCCCTTAACTATGAATTCTCAATTTTTCTTGGTCCATTTGGAGTTGAGCCCTATCTCACTCCCCTACTGCAAAACCCCATTGCATTAGTCCATATTCCTATTTCAGTAGTCCTCAATAAAAGCTACTTTACCACTTTCCAACTGGATTCAGCCAATGGGACACTCCATAAGAAATCAGAGGGTGGGAGGCACAAGAGATGGGGTATCTCAATCTTGCTGCTTTCCTAATTCTCTGAAACTAGCTGTATCACTCCATGATTCCCCCTTGCCAGGCAGCCCTTTCTCCTTGGCCCCAGCTCTCTCAGTGCCCCAGTCATACTCTTTTCTCCCCTTACTCCTTCAGTATTTGGAGGTCAGAAAGGAAGTATTTGTGGCAATGACAGTTTCCACTAGTTCTAGTCTCTGGCTGCCTCAGCATCCCTTGATGGTTTTCTTAACTTTGCCTTAACCTTGCCTCCCCCTTATATTAATATTTTCTCATTTTTAACTCTCTGGGACTAATTATTTCCTTCTAGGACCCTGACTGACACAGAACACAAGTCGGGCATCAGAACTCTAACTAGAGCAAGTGTGGTTATGTATCATCCTTACCTCTGCAATAAGCATGCCGCAGTCCCAACATATCCATCACAATAACCCTATCTTCTCCCAATTCAGGGTGTAGGCATCATCAGGGAAACCTAGCCAGCCTGTGGTTGTAGAGTTATTTCTTTATTCCTCTCTGTCTTTTGAAGAAGCAGATTTTGTTCAATGCTTTGTGGCTTGTGGTTCACCTGCTGGTGATGCACTCAGAAGCAGTGGGGAGGTTAATCAATCCCTCTGAAAGCACGTAGAACACTGGGATGCTGTCTTATGCAGATCAGAATGTCTTTCCAGAGCCGCCATTGTCTAAACAAATTCTTACCAGTGAACATGAGGGATTACTATCCATAAAGAAAGATTAAACCCAGTCTAAGAGGCATTTGGTAGTATTAACAACGATGTAATAGCTAACATTCATTGAGCATGTATTTTGTGCCAAGCCCTGTTCTCAGGCGTCACATGTGTTTCCTCTTGTAATCTTCATGAGCAAGTAAGGAAATATATCTTGGGAAAACGATAACACGTTTTCTTCTGACTTTATAATCAGAGAACATTGAAATAGAAGAGAACTTGCAAGTCACTGAGTTTACCTTTCTTTCTGTAGATGAGGGAAGTGACGTGATGTGGCTTTTCTACATTTGTATGGCAAAAGGGCGGTGGTGACAAGATGACACCCCAGATGCCTCTTTGTTTGCCTCCAAGCATGTTAAATCTGCGAGCCAACATGAAGCCTTAAGTTATCAGCTCAGCAACTGATGAGCCAATTAATCTGACAGAAAGAAAGGAAGAGTAGTCTCAGTAAAAGATATTCTACGTTCTTGCCATTTACACATTAGCTGCATCAATAGTTGTAGAGAAAACAGACGTAGTAGGTAAGCCCTGAGTTTCGTGAAGTTCATAGGCACTTTTAAGGCTAAGTGGTTCCCCATAACCAAAAGGAAAGGCACCCTCCCTCCCCAGGACACACTGAGATTCTGAAGATGAACTTGTTACCATCCCTATTCTGGCTTCACGGAGGGGTCAAAAGCAACTCTCTAGATAAGGGCTTAGCAAACTTTTTCAGTAACAGGCCAGGTAATACTTCAGGCTTTGTGGGCCATGCAGTCTCTGTCACAACTACTCAACTTTAATATTCCTTCAGGCTCTAATCTGCTATGTCTTTATTTAATTTAACTTTTATCAGTCACAGTTTGGATGTCATTGTTTTCCACACTGGGAAAAGGAAAAATTAGACACTCTTTTAGTACCTGACTTCTGTTTCTGGCATTATTGCAACCTAAATTCAAAGGATCCCCTGCTAATACAGCACAATTAAAAACACCGAATAAAATATTTTTAAAGTAAAGCATTGGCTATGCTGATAGAGAATTTCTTGGCAGTCAGGAGGAAAATGTGGAAAGTGCCAATCCACAGGAGGAAGTTACGGAACCAGCGTTTGCCCTGGAGAAATATGTCAATTCTGGCTGTCTATAATCAGAGTTTTAATAGACCTCTATGGAAACAGGAGACATAGCCTAGGGCCCAAGTAAAGAAAGAAGTTGTATTGAAGACTCACCTAAAGCCAGGATATTCAAGGGATAATACTTTCATTGGGAAAAACAGAAAAAAAATCACCCAACAAAGGAAAATAGTTGAAATACATGCTTGTCTTAGCCTTGGCTCTAGATAATTGAAAATAAAAACAAAAAATTCCTTGTAACTTCATTCATGAGCAACAACTACCTAGACCAAAAGAAACAAAACATTTTAGTTTGAATTAGTCCTGGATCAGTAATGCCAGCAAAACTGGGAGATGTACAAGTTTTTTACGGAGGAAAAACTTTAAAACTAGACCTCAGATAATTTCCACAAATGACGACTATGGTGTAGCCTGAATAATGGCCCCTCAAGATGTCCAAGTTCTAATCCCTAGAACTTGCAATTGTTACCTTAAATAGCAAAGGAGACTGCAGCTGTGATTAAGTAAAGAACTTTAATATGAAAAAATTATCCTAGATTATCTGTATGGGCTCTAAATAGAATCACAATTGTCCTAATAATAGGGAGACAGAGGGATATTTGACACAGACAGAAGGCAATGTGAAGATACTGTAGGAGGAAATTTGAAGATGTTACACTTCTAGCCCTGAAAATGGAAAAAGAAACCATGAAGTTAAGAAGAACAAAAAAAAATCCAGCTCTAGAAGCTGGAAGAGGCAAAGGAACTATTTTTGAGATGGCAAGCGGGAGTGCAGCCTTGCTAACAGTTTGGTTTAAGTCCATTAAAACCCTTTCCGGACTTCTAACTTTCAAAACTATAAAATAATAAATTTATGTTGTTTTAAGCCATGAAGTACGTGGTTGGTTGTTACAGAAGCAACAGGAAACTCCAAGGAATAGGAAGTCCAAGGAATATGAGCTCATAATTTTTTCTTAAAAAAGTCACTAACTACACAAGGAAATAAACTATCATGAGAAGGAACATGCAGAAACAACATACCATTAAATCAAACCTGTAAATAAGCAGATATTATGTTTAATGAAAGCAGAATATAAAATAGGATTGATTAATACTTTTGAACAACTAAAAGAGAAAATTAATAGTACAACAAAGGAATGAAAGCATAAAGTATATCAGGCAAATTTTTTTTAAAAAACAGATAGAATTTCTAAATGTGAAAAGTATAGTAACTAAAATTAGAAATTTAATATGTGTTAGACACAGCTAAATAAAAAAATGAACTAGAAGATAAATATAAATAAATTACCAGATAGAATATAATGCAGTACAAGAGGGAGATGAAAAATATGAGAGAGAAAATAAAAAGCATGGAAGATAGAGACTGTCTAATATATATCTAATAAAATATATAGAAAAAGAATGACAAGAACGAAAATGAGACTCGGGGCAATAAAGTTCTCAATGAGATGATGACTGAGAATTTTTCAAATAGAGTGTAAAACACCAAATCCTCAAATTTAGGAATCTCAACATATCCAAAGCAGAGTAAATTTTTTTAAAATTCACACCTAGACACAGTGGATAACACTACAGGACACCAAAGATGAAAATCATCTAGGGGAGAAAGAAATAGGGTCAGATTACCTAAAAATGAAATGTTAACAACTGGTTTAGTAAAAATAAAAGTCCAAATTCAGTTTGTTCAGTCTATACTAGTCCACCCAGCAAAACTATTTCAAAGAGGAAAGGAGTAAAAATTTTAAAGCATTTTTAGATAAACAAAAACTGAGAGAATTTATACCAATAAAAGCGAGTAAAAGAAATTCTAAAGGCAAAATTCATGTGATACTAAGTTTTTAGATATTTATTTTATTT
>NW_012098987.1:1936823-1949603 GCF_000951045.1 Mandrillus leucophaeus | reverse complement strand
GTTTATTTGTGTAGAGGTGTTTATAGTATTCTCTGATGGTAGTTTGTATTTCTGTGGGGCTCATTATTGTCTCATTAAAGACAATAATAGCAAATAAATAGTCAACAGAGGAGGAGGTTAAACTTTTTTTTATCCTTATGTTATCTGAGACAAAGGTAAAGACATAAATAAATTCAGACTTTTCAGAATAAATGTTAAACTTTTTAGGGAATGGCAATAATAATATAAGTAGAATTAAGACTTTCAAATTAGTAGAGAAAAATGTAATGAGGAAGAAAATATTTCACTTAATCAGACAAACTTTAAGAAAAGGAGGAATTAAAGTCTACAAAGGGCAGGGCAAAGATAAAGTATAAAAGAATGTTACATATAAAAATATATCAATAAACACAAATGCAAATAGTATAAGTTGGCTACAGTCTCCAGTAAAAGACAATGATTTTTAGAATTTTTTTAAAATATGAGATTCTGCATTGTTACTTTCACAAGACATGTCCAAAACCTATGGCACAGAAAAATTTAAAGGAATGGAAAACAATACCAGTAAAATTCTTATCCAGCTAACATCTGGGTTATATGCATATCAGAAAAATGTGTTGTAAAAAAAGCATTACTAGAGATAAAATCATCTTTGACTATTGATTAAAGGTGTAATTTATAAGGAAGCTAAAACAGATGTAAATTTGTACCTAATAATACGAATCTAAAAAATATGTATGTAAATGACAGAAGTAAAAGACGAAATTAATACGTCTACCTCATAGCAAAATCCTTTAAGACACCTCTGTAATTAATTGACAAATCAAGCAGTGAAAAAAATCTCATAAGAATACAGATTTGAACCACATGATTTACAAGGCTGTACCCAACTGTACCCAACTGCTTCACATTATACCACATGTCTAAGCATAAATAGAACATTTATGAAATTTGGCCATTTAGCAAGCCATAAAGCAAGCTTCAATAACTTCCAAAGTATCAGTATGGAAACATATTCTTCAATCACAATGAGATTTAAATTTTATAATCAAATGATAACGAAATAGGACCATATTCCTGCCTCCAAGAAGTTTATACTCTATAGGCAGAAACATAGCAAGAAGCAACTAATTAGAATAAAAGGCAGGATGAAATAACTACATATAGAAATGTGAAATGCATTGTAAGGGAACATAAAGAAAGATAAGCGGATTCTGACTGGTGGAGTCTGGAGCAACCTAGAGGATCTGGTAACATCCAGACTCTGTATTGAAATGTAAAGATGATGAAGCTTGGGAGTAACAGCTTTTCTGGCAAAGGCCCGGGATTAGAATGGAATGCCAGGAGTTTGGGGATGGTCCTCAAGTTAGTGTTTGCTTTTTTGTTTGTTTTGTTTGTTTGCTTGTTGGTTTTTTTGACAGAGTCTCTCTATATTGCCCAGACTGGAGTGCAGTGGCGTGATCTCAGCTCACCTCAACCTCCGCCTCTCAGGTTCAAGCAATTCTCCTACCTCAGCCCCACAAGTAGCTGGGATTACAAGCACCTGCCACCACACCCGGCTAATTTTTTGTATTCTTAGTAGGGGTTTCCTTTTGTTGGACAGGCTGGTATCAAGCTTCTGACCTCAGGTGATCCGTCAGCATCAGTCTCCCAAAGTGCTGGGATTACAGGTGTGAGCCGCTGCACCCAGCCTCAAGTTAGCCTTGCTAAAGTAGAGATTATTAACTTTTCTTGTGCTGTGGACCTCTTTGACAACATGGTGATGTCTGGGGAGCACCTCTCAAATTTGTTTCTAATGCACAAAATAAAACATGTAGATTTGCAAAAGAAGCCAATTATACTGAAATCATTATCAAAATATTCAAAAATATAATTTGTGTTGTATAATAATAATATGTATGGGTCTAATAACAAACAATTTCAAAGCAATAATGAGCTATGAACAATCTACTTCAAGAGATCTGCAGCAACTGTAATGTGATATGAAAATATCTGCAATTTCTACTGGTCACAAAGGCACTTTATTGCTAATACTATTGTGCCACATTTGTAATCAAAGAAAATGTTAAACTTCAGTTAAACGTGAGCAAAAATTAAGATGTAATTTTCTCCCAGAATTTCATCTATAAAAATGTTATAGGAAATAAATTATACTGATCATGGAGTACTTTCAGTGTTAGATTAAAGAAATTTCAACATCTCTTTTCCTGTGCTCAATAGGAATTGTGAAAGTTTTGACTCAATATTTAAAGTTTTGTGTTATTTTGTTGTGCTTTATTTTCTCTTGCAATAACAAACTATTAAGTGAGACTTATACTTCCCCTCAACCTAATTATTTTGGGAAATGTCCCATAAAAATTCATACTACTTAAAGTGCAATAAAAATGACGGAGGATTTTAGCATGGAGCTGCAGATATGGAAAAAGGACCATGGAGAAATCCTGCCAACCTAGCAGTAAGCATCTGTGTATAATGGTCTTTGCACAGGTCCTAAAATTGAAGGTGTCTCTGTGACCTTCTACTGCGTATTGTGGAGGCTGAACTATGATCACTTTTCTAACCATCACATTCAAGTCTTCATCTACCACCTCATGTTTGCATAGCAAGTCTGTTTTAGTTGCCTGAAGTACACATGCCTCATTTTCGTAATCTACTTTAGTCTATTTCTGTACGCTGAAAGACAGTCCAATTCAGTATTCCACACTTCAATATTAATTTGTCTTTTCAGCTATTTCAACAGAGGATGTGTGTCCTCTGTTACAACTTGGCTGAAATCCATCCGTCATTTTATTGACCTACTGGAAACAATGTCCGATGCATTCCGGCTCACAGATTCAGATTGCTTTAGCCACGTATGAAACCAGTATACAGCTGAGTATCTTTAAAAAAAAAAAAAAAAAAAAAGTTCACAATGACAGATGTTTTTCTGCCTAAGAATGAATATACAGTAGGTCCTCCATATCTGTGGTTTTACATCTGTGGATTCAACCAATGGCCGATTGAAAATATTTGGGAAAAAAAAAATGGATGATTGGATCTCTATGAGCATATACAGATTTTGTTCTTATCATTATTCTCTAAACAATATAGTATAACAACTCTTTACATAGCATTTTCATTGTATTAGGTATTATAAGCAATCTGGAGATGATATAAAATGTACAAGAGGATGTGCCTTAGGTTATATGCAAATACTATGCCATTTTATTTAAGAGACTTGAGTATCCATGGATTTTGGCATTTGCAGGGGTTAGAGAGGGTCCTGGCACCAATCCCCCATGGAAAGCAAAGGACAACTGTACGTCATAAAAATTAGCATACAGAACAATGGATTAGGAGCTTTCAAAATTTCAAAGGTTAAGCAAATCACTCAAAATTACAATCGTAAGCGGATGGATATGCATTTACTGTCGATCCAAGAACATTCCATACATTTTCTTTAAATTCTGATTTACAAACGGCATTTCCCCCAGCAGTTTTAGAAGAAATAGTGAGCAACATATGTCGATCATTTTGAAATAGAGTATCTGTTTGCTACAAAGACAAAATGAACCATTTTGGAAGGACAGGAACAAATTATTTTCCAATATAAAATTTTCCTTCAGTAAACACATTTCTGAGACCAAGAGAGGAGGGTGAAAGGGTTTTTTGTTTTGTTTTGCTTTTTGTTTTAAAATTTCCTTAAGGGTACATGATCCTTACTGAAATTGTACACAGAAAAATCCACTGTAATTTTAATCCTTCTTACCTGTGATGCAGTTAATTGCATTATAGGAAAGGGTTGCTGCGATTTATTTGCTATTTGCATCATCCCAAACAAATAGGAAACTGGCAAATAGTCGTTTCATAAATGTGAAGTGGGCAGGAGGATTGGGGTTTTTCTTCAATTGCTAACCAGGACGAATGCAGTATCTTATTTATCAGGTGAAGAGGGACTCCACTGACAGGACAAACAGAAAAGCCCCATCGGAAAGCGGCTGTGCTCTTCACATTGTTTACAAATGCCTCATCTTTCTCTAGGCAAGAAGTGAATTGTTCAGTCTGGTTCCCAGGATTGCTTTGCCCGCAATAGCTACATAACATGTTCTATGTTACCGTGAACTGTGATTTTATTTAAAATGATGTCTTTGCTGGATTCAAAGAGTGGAAATAATTCCTAAAGTAGATCTCTTTCAAGGACTTCTAAGAATAAAAGAGTCTCTCCTCTTCTCTCAAATATTAATATGCATTTTGAAAAGTAGTTATTTTGAAAATCCATACTTCACAGACTGCTTTATAGATTTTCAATTGCATTTCAATTTCAAATCAATGCTTACATTTGCCAGAAACACTGGTTCTAAAAATGGACTCTTTTCTTTTGCTAATTCAAAAATGTATGCATGTGTATGTGTATATGTATATGCATATGTATAGATGTATATATGGTGGGTGTATGTAAAACTTACAATCACAGAATATTTAACACGTGTGATTTTAAAAACTAAAAAAATTAGATAATTGTGGAGAATGTTGTATATAACCTGAAATGCGAGCCAAACTTTTGACAATAATTATCTTTAGAAATTGTTAGATTTGTAAACTTCAATTATTGGCTATAATACGCTTCTACAAAATTAAGATTTTTTTTCATTCACAAATTAGCCAGCGATTTTTTCTGTTATATAGATTGCTAATTCGGGTTCAAGTCCCAGCTTTTCCACTTTCTAGCTGCCTGACCTTGTAAATCACAATCACTCAGAAACAGTAAAATGAGGATAAAATTATCTCCCTCTAAGGTTTTGAGGATGAAATCAGATAATGAATGAGAACATGCTTTGTAAGCTATAAAGTGTTATTGAAAGATTAAGTATCACCAGTGCTTTTTAAAGTACAAACTGAGATATCATTACTCATATTTGATATATTGTAAAATGTCTCTCTCAACCCTTTTGTCTTCCTGAACCTCTCTCCCTTTCTGAATTGGCATGGAAACTTATTGTTTCTGCCAAATGAGTCTGCATGGGAACAGTCATTGATTTGAAGACATGTGTCAACGTTACCTGCAAAAAAAAAAAAAAAAAAAAAAAGCCGCCACATACCATTACAAAATTCACTGGGCATTTTATTACCTCAATAGGGAATACAGAAAGAATTAAGTAGAGTGCATGGAGATGCCACTGTGTTCATCAAAAAAAGCAAAATAGGGTCAAATTCATATGGTTCAACCTATTGTCTATTGAAATATGGACACAAAAAGACTTCAACTCCACAGGACGTATTTAAATGAAATAAAGGATTATTAGTTGTCTTGAACACACACAAGAAGAAACAAAAAGCAAATGATCAAAATGAACAATAAATGCTTGATGACTATTGCCTGACCATAGAAAAAGGGGAGTTGAATTATATTATCTGTATGGCTTTTCAACTAAATACACATAGGTAATTTTTTTTCTTATTGTGGTAGCTTGTCTCTAGTTAGTCATTATGTGTCCCATCTCTCCCTGTCTGCCCATGCCATTCTTTCCTTGAAAGGTAGAGTCTATGCCAGAAGAATCAAGAAGTTCTCCACCTACTTGCTGATAAAATGGTATGAAAGTAACACTCTGTGAGGCTAGGTCACAAGAAGCTTTGCAGTTTCTCCCTGATCTTCCTGGAGTGATCACTCTCGAGGAGGTAAGCTGCCAGGTAAGTAGTCCAGTTCTTGAGACTGCCACGCTATAGAAGCCCAAGCCACATGGAAAGACCCTGAAGGAAGGCACATCACATGGAGAGAGAAAGAGAGAGACGAGAGAGAGAGAGAGAGAGAGAGAGAGACCAAGGAGCGCTGAGGTGACAGTGCCACTTCATGCAAGTGATGAAGCCATTTTGGAAGCGAATCCTGCTACTACTGTCCAGGTTAATGCCACTAGACCAGAAATGAATCACCCCCTTGAGTCCTTCCTACATTCCTCACCCAGAAAAAATCACAAACAAAATAGAATGATTACTGTTTTCACCTACTGTAGGGATAGTTTGTTACTCAGCAATAGGGAACCAGACCATCTAAATTGGGACGTGGCTTCTAATAGCACAGAAACTTTAATGCAGGAAAGACAGACATTTCTAAAAGCGACTTGAACCTGAAAATAATGTTTAGCCATGTCACATCTAGTTCCCAGGAGTTTTGTTAGATAATTGCATAGATGTTTGGGGGCCTTTTATTTCATTCGACAAACATGGGCTGTCTAGTAATTGGCAGAGCACTCCTGTAAGGAGTAGTGGAAGATCCGTGAATTAGTATAATAACAGAGGTGGACAGCTCTGAGATTCTACAAAAGCTTCACAAAACGTGTGGTATGTGCTGATGATCTTTAAAGATTTTAAAAAATATTTTGGTTTTGCCAAAAGCCACATTATTTTCTAAACCACTTCATTACTCATTCCTCTTATTCACTATTGTAGGGAGCTTAAATCAAAAAGAATTAGAAAAAGGTAGTATATTTTGTTTAAATACTTATCTTGAAAACACTATCTTCCTGGGACAGGGAATAATTATTTGAAAGAAATATCATCTTTCAATTTCTTCTCCTGAGACATTTCCAAAGTGCAAATAAAAGAACTGAGAAGAATCCTGAACAATATAAAGACGATATAGTATTAAATGTCCAGCTAATAGTGAATCATATGATTCAATTCAACAGAGAAGGCTCCACTAAGTCTGTAATAAAAAAGTAATGAGGTTTTATAACGAAACTGAAAAGCCCTCTCTGAAATGCAGATAGAAATCTTTTCAGTACAAAGATGAGAAGGATTTGCAATTGAACGCTGAAAATGCACACAAGTGTGAAAACCATGACTGATGAATTTTAAATATGTAACAAATCTTTAGTTAAATACATTAATCAAAATACACAGTAGCATAATAATGGTATTTCATCACCCTTACCTCTTCGCAATTGCAGTGTTAAACAAGGAGAGCACAGAGAGGAAGAGAAAGCACTTTCAAGCTGGAAAGAACCTTGAAGAACAGAGTTCACCTTCCTTTTTTTACAGTTAAGGAAGCAAGATCCTCAATGAGAGGTAGTTTGCTCAAGGACACCTAACAAGTTTGTGCCAGAAACAAGGCAAGAATCCTGATATTCTGACCCTGGACTAACAATCAGGTTTCTTCCTCTATTGTTACTTAAATCCCTCAAATTAATTATTTTTGTAAGTGTTTCTAAAAATATGCATTCAAAGTATAATATGTGAATTTACTTGAAATAAACAACTTTGTCAAAACATAATTGGCTTGCTACTAACAGGACAAGGAAAGCCAAAATCAAGCTTTGTCAGGACTAACAATGGAACATCTTATGTTATAAAATACTAGGCGCTTTGCTTTTTTTTTTTTTTTTTTAATATAGTCTCACTCTGTCACCAGGCCTGAGTGCAGCGGCGCCGTCTCAGCTCACTGCAACCTCCCCCTCCTGGGTTCAAACAATTCTTCTGCCTCAGCCTCCCAAGTGGCTGGGGCTACAGGCGCCTGCCACCACACCCAGCTAATTTTTTAATTTTTTTTTCTTTTTTTCTTTTTTTTTAGTAGAAAGGGGGTTTCACCATGCTGGCCAGGATGGTCTCAATCTCTTGACCTCATGATCCACCTGCCTTGGCCTCCCAAAGTGCTTGAATTACAGGTGTGAGCCACCACACCCGGCCTGCACTCTTTTATCCTTCTTGTCTTCTTCAAGAAAACCAATAAAATCGTATCACACTCTTTCTTCACATCAGACCCCGTGCCAGTTGTTAAAGGAGATTACAAAAAATAAATAAAATATAATCCCTGCCCTCAAGGAGCACAAAGTCTAGTCTACCACTTTTCAATACATATAAAATTATTCTGAAATTAAAACGTTAAAACAAAACGAATAAAAAAGAGATTCTCTGATTTGATCAGTTATCTCATTTGGCCTTCAAAAGCAAAAGAGCAAATATTTCTTGCCAAAAATTAAAAAATTAAATCATTCAAACACCCTATGTTTAAAGCGACAGACCCATTTTGCCGTGAACTTATATAGCGGCAGTTGAATGCAGGTTGAATCAAATCTAAAATCTGTCTGTTAGTGGAACCAGCTCTTGAAAAATGTGTAATTATTTTTTCATAGTAAAACATCACATTCCCCCAAAGCTCTCTTTCTTCTCCTATAAATGCAATCTGCCATCCCAGTATGTATGAGTTTTGGGTTACAAAGTCCTTTGGATTTAAAGGTCAGTTAGTTTGGTTCCACTTTAATTAGAAGCCATCATAATAGTGCTGTGTGAGTAATTTACAGAAGCATAAATATTGACATCAATTTTTGTCAGATATTCTGATATCATAAACATCATGTAAATCTAAGCACCAGCAATCAATTTGCACATAATAGACTAATTTTATAAGAACTGTATGACTGCACTATTTGGTTTTTAGAGTCCCTCTCCTCTTGCTACATTAAATCATCGTTTTAAATCATGTCATAGTGTTCCTCACAGCAAGCAATCAAAAACAGAAAATTTAAGTCTATTGGATCTTTGCCTAATTTAATGATTTTTCTCCAGAGTTGTGCTCTCTCAGAGCCCTGCAATGAAGTTTTGGCCCTGTGCCTAGAAACACCTCCATGTTACTTCAGAACCGGGTAAGTCACAAACCAAAGCAAGAGCAAGAAAAGTCCTGTGTTGCTATTCGCGTATGGTGAAACTTCCATTAAAACAGTTTCTGCTCATTTGGGCTCCTGGGTGGAGACACTCTGCTTACTGCTCACTCTGAAAAAGGTCACTGATGGGGGTGGTCACTGAATCTGTGACAAACCTCTAGGGCTCGTCTGACAGGTGTTTCTCAAGCTGCAATCCTCAGATGTATTTGTAGGGGTCCTTGATTCCCTATGAAAGTGTTTTGAATTTTTTTATCCAAAATTAATTTTATTTATTATCTATCTTATTTATACTTTGTTTCTCTATGCTAGAATATAAACTCCACTGGGGCAATGATCTTGTCCATGAGATATTTGGATATATCCAAAATGCCTAGAATAGTGACACACAGCGTAGAAACTTGTTGAATGGACTAGTTAAGATAAGCACATTTTGAGCCATCTGGTTGACCACCATATACCAGACAGCAATCTCAGGGTTTCACACCAGCATTTGGGCTGATATAACCACACTGCACTACTTGAGCAATACTTTAAGACAGTATTCCTCAAACCCAGATCCGGGGACCGCCGGGCTCTATGAAAATGTTCACAGTGGTAGGTACATTCGGAAGATGGAGAAACACTGGTCAAGCCCAATTTCCTCACTGCACATATAAGAAGACTAAGACCCAAAGAAGGGACATGGCTTTCTCAAGGCCACTCAGTGAGTGATAGAGCCAACATTAGCATCCATGTGTGTTATTTCTTAGTTCTGAGCCTCTCCCATTATGCTTCACTAATTTCTCTTTTGTTCTTCTTGATCTTACACTCAGAGAGTTCTAACTATGGAATCCAAAGCCTGAATCAATCATTTGAATAAGAAAAGGAAGACATTTTATGTCAGAAGCTATTTTTGTTTTGCTTTGCAGTATGCTATTATTTTATGAAGTTTAAATATAGTCAAACCTTAAAATATTTTTAGTGTTTATGTGTTTACTGTCATGGTTGCTTCTTGCTCTATTTTATCTTGTTTAGACTATGAATAATCTGAGGGCCTGAACTATGTTTTTACCATGTTATTTACCAACATCCAGTTTCCAGTGGATTTCACTTAGAATAAAACAAAAATGTAAAAGAAATACTTCCTTTATATCAAGAACATCAAACCAACCTCAACTTATACCTGTTCTGAAAACTGAGAAAAATTCCCAGGGAACCCCTTCCCATCACAACCCTCAAATATCTGTTTTTTCTGCCTTTTCTCAAATCTTTACTTTATTATTTTCCATATACATGCCCAGTCCTAGGATATACATCATACCACTTGCTTGAAGAGAAACGTAGCCCAATGTGGTAAAACAGGATCACACAGAAAGCTTGTCTCAGAATGTTAGTGTCTTCTTCAGTCATCTTTTTTTCTGTTTATTTATGTTACTTAATTAAATTCATAGACTTTTCACTTATTTGAAATTATAAAATAAAGTTTAAGAAAATCGTTGGGATGTTTTATTTGAAGATTGTGTAAATTATCCAGCCAGGAACAGTGCTCCACCGGGGGATCTGTAGACTGTTCTTTCACAGCATCATAGAGTCATAGAGCTATAATTGCAAAAAAAAATTAGGATTATCTGGCCCAACACACGCAATAAAGAAACTGAGGCCCAGCAAAGGAAAATGATTTGCACAAGCTCACCCAGCTAGTCAGTGTGAGAATGGGATATGGAAAAGGTTTCCAAACTCCCATTTCAACATTTCTCATGTTGATGGCATACGAGTAACTTATATCCAACAAATATTTCTGATGCAGAAACTTCCTGATATAGAACCTACTATATTTCAGGAGGAGTTGATAATTGAGCCACATTAGGTCACAGGTGCATTTGAGGGCAATTATAGCTTTACCCTAAATTCTTTCTGATATGCCAATTAGCGCTCTTCCTGATAACAAAAAGAGAACTATGACCAAGATCATACCTCCGTGGAGTTTATAATATAGGCATATATAGAGATAGCAGTAGAAGCGAAAAGAGAGTTAGCAGCAGAGAATGTCAGGAAATTAGAAGAGAAGCCTCATGATGTGTGGAGGGGTGTGGTAGCAGAGAGTCAAGAATGGTTTGGAGTCTAGGGCCACATCTCAATGTCATCAAAGACTAAGTTGATTTGGAGCATATGAACTGTTTTTGTCTCCACCCTGGCAGTAGCTGAACAGCTAGGTTGTATGAGCAATAAGACTTCAGAATTACATTAATCATTTGGGGTTTGATTAATTGCTTCATGATCAATCAATGTGGAAATAACGACTCCAGCAATATTATAGAGTCAGTCTCAAAATTTGAATTGTAAACAGACTCTACAAAATTCATGTGGAAAGTGGACCTCCAAAGCAGAAGACAGTCTTTGCAAACTCTTGCTTCAAAAGGGGCAACGGACCACGGGTTCGTCTTTGCAGTCACGCTCACAACTAGTGCAAATAGTATCAATTTCTAACAGGTAAAGACAAAACACAGACCAACAAATACCAAAAAAAAAAAAAGATTTGTACATTCAGATGCTGAATATTCTTTACCTTATACATCCAATTACTAAGTATTGTCAAGTTTACTACTAAGTCTTTATTTTTCTATTCCTTAATATCTACTCTAACTCCATAATAATCCAAGTCATTCTTCACATTGCAGACATACAGAACTTCTCAATGTGTAGATCTGAATTTCTAATTCTCTTGCTTAAGGATTATCTGGCCTTCATTAACACTTTGTAGTAGGTCCTCATTGCCCATCACGTAGGCTTCAGGTTCTTGAACATACTATTCAAAACATGTCTTTCCCCTAAGTTCTTTTTCCTTCCCCTTAAATACACCCAAGCTGTAAACATCACTTCCTTAATATGTCGTGCTGGTTCCTGTGTCCGTAACTTTTTAAATGCTGTTCCCCATGCTTAGAATTCCCTTTCCTTATGTCTACCCAGAAAATGTCTAATCATTCCCCAAGACTCTTCTCAATTACCACCACACACATGAAGCTATTTTCTAGGCAGAACTATTGCTCTGCTCTTGATGACCATTAATTATTTGTACATACCTGTATTAGTATGTATTTTTCTTCATTCTAATAATGTGTTTGCATGCCTGACTGATTTCATTGGGTGTAGGAACTCTCTTTTTCATCTTAACACTCCATAGCATTAATCAATTTGCAGAATGAATAAAAGTCAAGCATTTGTTACATAGGGTAAGCCTTTATGCTTTTTCTACAAATTTGATTAAAAATAGAAAAGAGGTTAGCTGAGCTGGGACCCCTGGATATTAAGTGAAAATCAAAGGTGCTGGTGAGAAATCAAATCATTTTTATATGAGGATGATCACTAATACCCTTAAGCAGAGTAGAACGTTTTGTTTTAAAATGAGTGATTGATCTTGATAACAGCAAGGCAAGCCAAAGGACAAAGTCCTTTCACTAGCTCCTTGAAAGCAGGGACTCTATTTTCTAGTTCTTTCTTATCACATGCAGCACCTTGTAAAGTACGGGACACATAGCATAGCCTTAATACGTGTGGAGAGAATGAATAGTGTTAGAAAGCTGTGGATGAAATTTTATATTCTAAACTTGCCTCTCACTTTTCCCTTGCCTCTGACCTTGATTTAAGCTAGTTAATATAAAATTAGTCAGCAATGTTAATTAATCTCAACATTAGCTACTGTGATTGCCTTTGGAGAAGTTTCCCACTATCTTAGTGTCTTAAACCGTATATATTTAACTTTAACCTATTTTTCTCCATACAGTTTTGGATCCCAGCCAGTTCTCTGAGTGATCACTTGGAGGCCAAGGATGATCTTGACCAGCATGAGCACTTCTGCATGTGCGTTTGCAATGCTGTGCACACAGGAGGTTCTCAACAAATGTTTGCTGAAATGAAAGAGGAAAATAGATATCTACATTATTGAGGTGCAGAATTTAGCTGTAACACCTATATACAAATATACACAAACACATGGCATTCTGAAAAACAGAGGAAAAAAATATTTATCTGAAATAAGAATCATTTAAGCTAAGCACCAAGAAGAAAGGTGAGCATTTTAGAGATTTGGACAAGTGGAATAGTAGAAGTATGAGTTAGGGAATCGGCCAGACCAGGGTTCAATTTTCAGTTCTGTAACTTACCTGCTCAGTGACCTTGGGTAAAGATTTAT
>NW_012098987.1:1925150-1936773 GCF_000951045.1 Mandrillus leucophaeus | reverse complement strand
TTACTAAGTATTGTCAAGTTTACTACTAAGTCTTTATTTTTCTATTCCTTAATATCTACTCTAACTCCATAATAATCCAAGTCATTCTTCACATTGCAGACATACAGAACTTCTCAATGTGTAGATCTGAATTTCTAATTCTCTTGCTTAAGGATTATCTGGCCTTCATTAACACTTTGTAGTAGGTCCTCATTGCCCATCACGTAGGCTTCAGGTTCTTGAATATACTATTCAAAACATGTCTTTCCCCTAAGTTCTTTTTCCTTCCCCTTAAATACACTCAAGCTGTAAACATCACTTCCTTAATATGTCGTGCTGGTTCCTGTGTCCGTAACTTTTTAAATGCTGTTCCCCATGCTTAGAATTCCCTTTCCTTATGTCTACCCAGAAAATGTCTAATCATTCCTCAAGACTCTTCTCAATTACCACCACACACATGAAGCTATTTTCTAGGCAGAACTATTGCTCTGCTCTTGATGACCATTAATTATTTGTACATACCTGTATTAGTATGTATTTTTCTTCATTCTAATAATGTGTTTGCATGCCTGACTGATTTCATTGGGTGTAGGAACTCTCTTTTTCATCTTAACACTCCATAGCATTAATCAATTTGCAGAATGAATAAAAGTCAAGCATTTGTTACATAGGGTAAGCCTTTATGCTTTTTCTACAAATTTGATTAAAAATAGAAAAGAGGTTAGCTGAGCTGGGACCCCTGGATATTAAGTGAAAATCAAAGGTGCTGGTGAGAAATCAAATCATTTTTATATGAGGATGATCACTAATACCCTTAAGCAGAGTAGAACGTTTTGTTTTAAAATGAGTGATTGATCTTGATAACAGCAAGGCAAGCCAAAGGACAAAGTCCTTTCACTAGCTCCTTGAAAGCAGGGACTCTATTTTCTAGTTCTTTCTTATCACATGCAGCACCTTGTAAAGTACGGGACACATAGCATAGCCTTAATACGTGTGGAGAGAATGAATAGTGTTAGAAAGCTGTGGATGAAATTTTATATTCTAAACTTGCCTCTCACTTTTCCCTTGCCTCTGACCTTGATTTAAGCTAGTTAATATAAAATTAGTCAGCAATGTTAATTAATCTCATTAGCTACTGTGATTGCCTTTGGAGAAGTTTCCCACTATCTTAGTGTCTTAAACCGTATATATTTAACTTTAACCTATTTTTCTCCATACAGTTTTGGATCCCAGCCAGTTCTCTGAGTGATCACTTGGAGGCCAAGGATGATCTTGACCAGCATGAGCACTTCTGCATGTGCGTTTGCAATGCTGTGCACACAGGAGGTTCTCAACAAATGTTTGCTGAAATGAAAGAGGAAAATAGATATCTACATTATTGAGGTGCAGAATTTAGCTGTAACACCTATATACAAATATACACAAACACATGGCATTCTGAAAAACAGAGGAAAAAAATATTTATCTGAAATAAGAATCATTTAAGCTAAGCACCAAGAAGAAAGGTGAGCATTTTAGAGATTTGGACAAGTGGAATAGTAGAAGTATGAGTTAGGGAATCGGCCAGACCAGGGTTCAATTTTCAGTTCTGTAACTTACCTGCTCAGTGACCTTGGGTAAAGATTTATGCCTCAGTTTCCTCCTCCCACGACGCTGGGCTAATGCCATCTTTTTTAAAGACTGTGGTTAAAAACTAAATAAACTAATACATCTAAAAGCATCTGCCACCGTGCCTGGCACAAATCAGTCACTCTGTGATGGTTTTTTGGGGTTGGTCTTAACCGTGATGGCTGCTTAAGCCTTCTTCACTGTTTCTGGAGTAGTGGTTGCTACTGATGATCTGCAGCTAGAGAATGCTGACCCTTTTGGGCTGTGCTACTCAAACTTCAACATGCAACAGAATACCCTGGAGGGCTTGTTAAGAAACAAAGTGCTGGGTAGGTTCCACTGCTGTAGTTTTTGATTCCTTAGGTCTAGGGTGACGCCAAGAATTAGCATTTCTAACAAGCTCCCAGATGATACTGATGATGCAAGTCCTTGGACACAGTTGAAGAACTGCTGCTTTTGAGTAATTGTATCTGCTCTAATGAGAATTATGGTAGGGAAAAAAAGAGGATTGTCATTTCTTAGTTTAGATATTCAGAGGCATCCTCCCAGGGGTTTGAATATACAGGAAAGAAGTACTATCTCACCTGCCATGTCTACACAAGGAAAGACTGAAATCATTTCAGATTTGCCCACAATTCTCAATGAAGAACCCCAGAGCAACTACCAGATGCTCCAAGTGGCAGTCACAGGGCAGAGGGTAAAGGACAGAAATTCTCATGGCCCCAAACCACCTGAGTGCTGTCATTTTTCAAAAGCTTTCTTTTACTGACTCTATTTGAAAAAAGAAAAAAAAGAAAAGAAAGAACCCCTTTGAAAAATTACATGCACTAAATGTCTATTCAGTCCCAAAATTGTACTCATTTTGGGAATTGTACTCATTCCCAAAATGACCAATGTATGTGCTGGGACAGAATCAAAGAACTTAGAATTAGTGAGGTTGACAAGAATGTTGAATTTTTTTTTTTAAAGGTGCTTCTGAAAAGCCAAACATGTGGACATTCCTGGAGGGTGGCATGAGCAGGGAGGACATAGAAGCTCTGCACCCTTTCTCCCATGCTTCGCTCTACACATGTCTTCATTCATATCCTTTGCAATATCCTTTATAATAAACAGTCAAGAGAACTGCACAGTAAGATTCTACTGCAGAAACTTCCCAGGAGACTTGAATTGAAGCATCAGCAAAACTGAAGGAGTAGTGCCTGTCCGCACATCCACGAATAGATCCATCCTGAATCTATTCTGACAAGTCAGCCAGCGGTCAAGAAACCCTGTGTGTGATCCATGTACCTGGCAGAGCCTCCCATCAAAACATGAACCGTATCTATCCATAAGGTGAGAGATATCCTTCTCACCTTATGGATATCTAAAGGAGGTGGGAGGTGGATTTGCTGATTGGCCTTACACTGCACCCAAGCACTTGGGCCAGGACTCAACCCTCATGGCCAAGCAATGAGGCTTGAAGTTTGTTCCCATGATGTACCCTAGCCTTGCTCATCCTGGCCACTTCGACCTCTGACTCATGGTTGTGCTGGTGTGAATGCAAACCTGGCTGTCTGCCTGTCAAACATCTATGTGGTCAGGACAGCAAATCGAGCATTCAGGAACCCGGCAAGAGGCCTTCCCAGATAATCGAGCAGACTTTCCAAAATTTCCCAAAGATATCACGACTTTCAGATTCCACCTTCAAAGAGAATCAGAGATGGAACCTGGAGCCACCCAGACTCTCCAGCTTCCTCTGTAGTGAAAATGGACTTGGACCCAACCCACAAGGACACCATTCCAGATGCTGCGCATGGACCTCCTGCCTCCCCATGTCAGACCTTACCTGAGTCCCAACAAAGCCCACACTGTCCCCAACCTCCACCATCCAGAAATGTTCCAGAATAGCCCCTCAGAACTGTCCTGATGGGATGGGACAAGGGATGGTGGAGCTCCAGGTTCAGAATGGCTGCCTCATCTCTCCCTCCTGAGACGTCTGTACCTGCTGATGAGAGCCCTCACCCCTGTGCAGGCTTGGCCCGGGTCCCAGGAAGTGTCTCCTAAGAGGACCTTCTGCTCTGTTCTTCCTCTGAAGAGAGTGCCCAAGAATGAGACCCTCTATCCTAGGGAAAACATAGCCTCCACTCTCATATGACTTGATTGACTGATGAACTGATGCCACAAGAAAGGAAAAGATGCAGGGAACATCCTGTGTCTCGAGCATTATGTTTTTCAGCCATGGTGACTGTGCAAATGGTGGAATCCCAAAGAATAATGGATGGTAGACACACAGAAACTGCCTAATACGATTATGTCAGTTCAAGTTTAATATGCATGGAGCTTATAATGTCATATAAAAATGTTGTTACTTAAGTTTATAAGAAAAATGAGTTAAATCTTGTAAGGGCATTAAAATATAATTTTAATAAAGAGACATGAAAATTATCTGTACTTGGTGTGTAAATGATTGAATTTTGGATAAACCTGTAAAAATCACCTATGGGTGTGAAAAGGGGTCTGCTATTTACTTATAAGACATCTCCTTCCAAATCTTTGCTATTTTTAACCAAAGCTTTCTCATGATACTAAAATTTTTTATTCTGAAGAAGCATTTCCATGGAAACCTTAGAGAGATTTTGCTAATTTTGGATTCAAATCACTATAAAACTCTTTGGTTGTTTTGTGTCATTGTTAACCAAACGCTCCTACAGGTAGCATATTGCACATGTGTTTTGATTTCCTCTTTCACCTGAGGTCAATTTTCTTTCATTTTATTCATGAACTTTTGTTTACTTTAGATAAACTCTTTTAGTTTAACTCCCTTGCAGTTACCAGGTGCTCCAGGATTCTGTACCTTGTTCAAAATACAAATTCTCAGGCAAAACCCAGATCTATTTTATCAAAATCTGGATGTTAAATATTTCCAAGTGATTCACGTGCACATTAATGAGTTTTAATTGGGATAATTCTATTCTTAAAAGGAGAAAAGATTATATGGGTATATTGATTTATCAAAAAGTTACAGTTAAAATTATACATTTCAATGCATATACATCTTATCTCACAAAAATATCTTAAAAGAGGCCGGGCGCGGTGGCTCAAGCCTGTAATCCCAGCACTTTGGGAGGCCGAGACGGGCGGATCACGAGGTCAGGAGATCGAGACCATCCTGGCTAACACGGTGAAACCCCGTCTCTACTAGAAAACACAAAAAACTAGCCAGGCGAGGTGGCAGTAGCTGTAGTCCCAGCTACTCGGGAGGCTGAGGCAGGAGAATGGCGTGAACCCGGGAGGTGGAGCTTGCAGTGAGCTGAGATCCGACCACTGCACTCCAGCCTGGGTGACAGAGCGAGACTCCATCTCGAAAAAAAAAAAAAAAAAAACTTAAAAGAATAATAAAATGGGGGTGGTGGGGAATGGGTTGACGTATAGATGAAACAAAAATGGCAAATGATTAATAGTTGTTGAGACTGGGTGTCATGTCTATTATACTACTTTGTTTATTTTGTATATGGTTAAAATGTTCTCTAGAAAAACACTTGTGTAAAATGATAAAGTTTTTCTATAATATTAGCACTTAAGATTGTGGCTGCCTTTGGGGAGAAAGAACAGAGTAAGTGGTTGTCAGGGGCATGAAAAAGGCTGGTCCAATGCCATGGTTGCACAAATGTATTTGCCTTGTAATAATTCATTGAGCTCTGCATTAATGCTTTGTGCATTTATTTCTGTATGCATGTTATTCACCGATAAAAATTGAAATAAAGTAAAGAAAAAACTGATGACCTAATGCTAGTGCTATAATAGAAATCCAAGTGAAAGGGGATGTAGAAACACATAACAGAAAGACTAATAATAAAAAGCCAAGGCTTTCGTGGTACTTACTGTAAAAGTGGCACTGCTCTATTAACTCATTTAATCCTTATGACAACCCTATGAAGTAAGCAGTATGACTATTCCCATTTTACATATGAGAAAAATTCAGGCACAGAAAGGTTAAGTGAGCTGCTCAAGGTCACACGGCTAAAGTGTAGCAGAGCCAGGACTTAAACTCAAAAATCCTGTTCAACACCTTTGCTCTTCATTATGCTATCTGGAGCACTGCACAGAAAGACAAAATTTAAAAAAAGCAGATGGGGGTAAAATGTGATTTAAGAGTAGTTTGAATTACCAACAAGAGATCCACCTCCCTTCTTTCTTAAATCCCTGAACTCATCTTGGTACTGAACTTTTCCTGTTCTAGAAGTTGAACAGGTAAAACTATTACTGCATGCCATTTCCTAAATTAAGATAATCTAAACAGCCACACTGATTAGGTGCACTCACTTCTGTTATATTGCACGACTTCCCTAAATATCCCACAGCACAGAGAAAGAGTCTCATAATAAATTATGTCTAAGTCTTGTGCATTAGTGTTGGCCACTCTCCCACAAACAATGTCAAAATTGTAAGCAACTGGCACAGAGTCAGTGACAATATGTAAATTACTTGTAAAGTGAACTTGATCTTGTATAATAAATGCTATTTGAATCTTAATTTGCTTACAATATTTTAATGCTGTAATTGAGGTCATGGAAGACGTGGTCTAAAGATGAAACCATCTATAACTGTCAATTTTAAGCAGGACTGCATTACCCAGATTTATAAAATACTCCAAGGAATTAAAAGGCAAATGCAATGCTCTATATATTCTATGAACACGCACTGAAATATAAGCGTAAAAAGTATTGCGGGGCCATAAGAGGAATTTGGAAGAGGATATCAAATGTTCTAAAATTCCTTGGTTCTAGAATCAGTGACCTCTGACCCAGCAAGCCTTTCTTTAATGAAATAAAAGAGCATTTCATTAGATGATTACATGGCCCCGGTTTAGTTCTTAACAATTTGGGGCACCTCCTCATCTCCATGCTTTCATAATTAATCATCAGGCCTCTTTTGTCTTCTCAAAAAAACCTTCCATCAATTGCCTACCCAATCTTCTTTTTCCTCTTTTCATTCCAAATCTCAGATTAAAATAAGGTTCAGCTTCTGTGAAATTGACCCTCCAGTGTGAAATATTTTTCAACGATGAAGTGCCAAAAGTGTTCTGCAAGTATGCAAGTATAAGGTATTAGCTGAGTATTAAAATTATTACTATCCAGCTCCTGCCACAGTGATGGCCTTTGTTCTCCTCCACCTCTCCCTCATCTGCTCTGTTTTATGGTCTGTCATTTTTGAGGGTTTAAAGACTCTCTTCTTTTCAAGGACGTGAACGTCTGGTGTTCTTGTTCTACCCAGTTCTGCCTTCTGTGAACTAGGCAAATCCTTCTCCAAACTCAGCATATCCTGTGGGGAAACAGCCAGACTGGGCTCTGAATCAAGACATGTGTCATAATTCCCCCTCCCACAGGTGGTCAAATGAAACCCTATTGATTGACTCCCACTTACATAGCTTAGCTAACCTCATGGGCAGGAAGATCTTCTGAAGGAAACCCAGCAACCAGAAAAGGGTTGAAAACAAAACTTTATGTTATGCCCTCGGCTCAGAAACCTAAAATGTTGTCCTTTATCATATCAAGTCATAAGTCCTTTTTCAAGGCCTATGGTCTCCTTAATATAACATGTCCTATCACTACTCATTATTTCTAGCTTCTCCTCTCTTAAGTTATGTGCTCCATTGTTCCATCCTTCTCTGCATCCCTTCCTGACCCCCACTTCTCAAATGAGTAATGACCATCCTTCTTCCTGCCATCTTGGCCCTAGCCAGCTTTCCAAACCAAGTTCAAGTCCTACCTTCGCAAATGGAGCTTTGGACCACGTCACTGGTCTCAGGTATTTCTTCACTTCTTGATTCAAATCCCTGCTCAAAATTTATCTCTTCTACAGTTACTTTTTTCTTCTTCTGGGCTTTCAAAACACTTTGCTGATAATTCTGTAAAAATACTATATGGCACTGCAAGTATTGTTTATGTCTCTTACTGACCATACTGTATATTCCTCATGGAAGAAGCTGTATTTTGTTCATGTTTATAATTTAAAAAGTATCAATAAACTCCATTTATAGCAGATGCTTGATAGACAGTTGTTGAATAAATTAGTAAATGATTCCCCAAATCTGTGCATGCATATTTGTGTGTGCGTGTGTGCATGTGTGTGTATGATTTGTGCACATGACTTCTACTATGCAAGTATAAGAGTTTATCTTGAGAATATACCTCAAAGTAGAGTTTCTGAGTTGTATGTACAAATCAGCTTCAGTATAAAATGCCAAACTGCTTTCCCAAATGGTTATACTATATTTGATTCCCACCATCACTGTGTAATAATTCCTGTAGAACCATTTTCTCTTTAACTTTAGTGATCGCCAGGCAGGCCACTATTTTGCAAACTAAGTATAAAAGGGTTTAGTTTTCATTTCCCTGATGACATGATGTTGCACTTCTCTTCATATATTTATTTATATCTTTGTCCATTTTTCCATTACTTATTTTGTTTATGTATCCGCAAGTATCTTTACATATTCTTCACACCAATCTCTTGTTGGTTGTATGTATTGAAAATATTTTCGGCCGGGCGCGGTGGCTCAAGCCTGTAATCCCAGCACTTTGGGAGGCCGAGGCGGGTGGATCACGAGGTCAGGAGATCGAGACCATCCCTGGCTAACATGGTGAAACCCCGTCTCTACTAAAAATACAAAAAACTAGCCGGGCGTGGTGGCGGGCGCCTGTAGTCCCATCTACTCGGAGGCTGAGGCAGGAAAATGGCGTGAACCCAGGAGGCGGAGCTTGCAGTGAGCCGAGATCGCGCCACTGCACCCCAGCCTGGGCGACACAGCGAGACTCCGTCTCAAAAAGAAAAAAAAAAAAAAAAGAAAATATTTTCTCCCTGTTTGTAACTTGGCTTCTCACTTTAAGTTTCACTTATTAACATGCTAATGTTAATTTTAATGTGGTCAAATCTGTAAGTATTTTATTTTACATTAAACATCTTTTGTGTTTTATTTAAAAATCTTTTCCTACTCAAGATCTAAGAGGGCATAAGACGCAGACTCAGAAAACCTAGGCGTGTGCTTATATTCTGCTATTTGTTTTCTGTGTGATCCTGGTCAAGTGACTTAATTTCCATAGCCCCCTAGTTTTCATTGTATAAACAAGAATATTATGATACCTGTATATAGGCTTGTCTTAAAGATTAAGTGAGCATGAGCTTTGTATGTAAAGTGCTAGATGGTTGTGAGTTGTGATGAAGATTAGATTAGTTTTGTGTCAGGTGGGATGGTATGGAATTTCCAAAGTGAAAAGAATACTAAAACTGCCCAGTGCGGTGGCTCACACCTGTTATCCCAGTACTTTGTGAGGCCGAGGCAGGCAGATTGCTCGAGCTCAGGAGGTCAAGACCAGCCCAGGAAACATGGCGAAACCCCGTCTCTACCCAAAATACAAACAATTAGCTGAGTATGGTGGCATGCACCTGTGCACCTGTGGTCTCAGCTATTCAGTAGGCTGAGGCAGGAGAATTGCTTGAACCTGAGAGGCAGAGGTTGCAGTGAGCCAAGATCGTGAGACTCTGTCCAAAAAAAAAATGTTCTTGACCCATTTCTGCCATGGTCTTTCTGAATATCCTCAGACAAGATTTCGAACCTTCATCAGCCTCAGTTGTCCTCTGCAAATGTCTATCTCACTGTGATACAGTGAGCTTGTGGTAATGTTTAACACACAGGCCTGGGACTAGAGTGAAGCAAAGGAATTTCTTACCTCAGGTGCACAATTTCAGGTGGTGCCAAAGTACCTCAGTAATAAGACAAACAATATATACTTTTTTCTTCAACTTTTATTTTAAGTTCAGGAGTGCATGTGTAGGATGTGCAGGTTTGTTACATAGGTAAACATGTGCCATAGTGGTTTGCTGCATAGATCATTCCATCACCTAGGTATTAAGGCTAGCATCCATTAGCTATTCTTCCTGAAGCGCTCCTTCCCCCAAGTCCAGCAACAGGCCCCAGTGTGTGTTGTTGCTCCCCGATGTGTCCATGTGTTCTCGTTGTTCAGTTCCCACTTATAAGTGAGAACATTTGGTGTTTGGTTTTCTGTTCCTGCATTAGTTTGCTGAGGACAATGGCTTCCAACTTCATCAATATCCCTGCAAAGGATGTGACCTTGTTCCTTTTTATGGCTGCCTAGTAGTTCATGTTGTATATGTACCACATTTTCTTTATCCAGTCTATCATCAATGGGCATTTGGTTTGACTCCATGTCTTTGCTGTTGTGGATAGTGCTGCAGTGAACATATGCATGCATGTATGTTTATAATAGAATGATTTATATTCCTTCGGGTAAATACCCATTAATGGGATTGCTGGGTCAAATGGTATTTCTTTCTCTAGGTCTTTGAGGAATCACCACACTGTCTTCCACAATGGTGGAACAAATTTACACTCCCACCAACAGTGTAAAAGTGTTCCTTTTTCTCCACAACTTCTTAAGCATCTGTTATTTTTGGACCTTTTTAATAATAGCCATTCTGGTCAAGAGACGACAGATGCTGGTGAGCCTATGGAGAAATAATAATGCTTTTACACTGTTGGTGGGAGTGTAAATTAGTTCAACTATTGTGGAAGACAGTGTGACGATTCCTCAAGGATCTAGAACCAGAAATACCATTTGATGCAGTCATCCCATTACTGGATATATACCCAAAGGATTATAAATCATTCTACTCTAAAGACACATGCACATGTATGTTTATTGCAGCACTATTTACAATAGCAAAGACCTGGAACCAACTCAAATGCCCATCAATGATAGACTGGATAAAGAAAATGTGGCACATATATACCATGGAATACTATGCAGCCATAAAAAAAGAATGAGTTCTTGTCGTCTGCAGAGACATGCATGAAGCCATCATTCTCAGCAAACTAACACAGGAACAGGAAACCAAATACCCCGTGTTCTCACTCATAAGTGGGAGTTGAACAATGAGAACACATGGACACAGAGTGGAACATCACACACCAGCGCCTGTCGGCGGGTAGGGGGAAGGGGAGGAGGAGCACTAGGACAAATACCTAATGCATGCAGGGCTTAAATTCTAGATGATGGATTGATAGGAACAGCAAACCACCATGGCATATGTATACCTATGTAACAAACCTGCATATTCTGCACAATGTATCCCAGAACTTAAAGTTATAGTAATAATAATAGCCATTGTGATTGGTATCTCATTGTGGTTTTGATTTGTATTTCTCTAATGATCAGTAATGTTGAGTTTTGTTTCATATACTTGTTATCTGCGTGTATGTTTTCTTTTGAGAAGTGTCTGTTCATGTCCTTTGACCACTTTTTAAGGGGGTTGTTTGTTTTCTTCTTGTAAATTTGTTTAAGTTCCTTGCAGATTCTGGATATTAGAAATTTTCACCCATTCTCTAGGTTATCTGTTCACTCTGATGATAGTTTCTTTTGCTGTGCTGCAGCTCCTTAGTTTAATTGGATCCCACTTGTCAATTTTTACTTTTGTTGCAGTTGCTTTTGGCATTTTCATCACAAAATCTTTGCCCATTTCTCTGACCTGAATGGTATTGCCTAGGTTTTCTTCTAGGGTTTTTATAGTTTTGGGTTTTATATTTAAGTTTTTAATCCATATTGAGTTAATTTTTGTATATGGTATAAGGTAGGGGTCAAGTTTCAATTTTCTGCATATGGCTAGCCAGTTCTCCTAGCACCATTTATTAAACAGGGAATCTTTTCCCCATTGCATGTTTTTGTCAGGTTTGTCGAAGATCAGAGGGTTATGGGTGTGCAATCTTATTTCTGAGTTCTCTATTCTGTTGCATTGGTCTATGTGTCTGTCCTTGTACCAGTACCATGTTGTTTTGGTTACTGTAGCCTTGTGGTATAGTTTGAAGTAAGGTAGCATGATGCCTCCGCTTTGTTCTTTTTGCTTAGGATTGTCTTGGCAAGCTATTCAAGTTCCTTTTTTGGTTCCACATAAATTTTAAAATAGTTTTTTTCTAATTCTGTAGAGAATGTCAACAGTAGTTTAATGGGAATAGCATTGAATCTATAAATTACTTTGGTCA
>NW_012098987.1:1920538-1921095 GCF_000951045.1 Mandrillus leucophaeus | reverse complement strand
ATTATTATTATTATTATTGTTATTATTACTGAGACAGAGTTTCACTCTTGTTGCCCAGGCTGGACTGCAGTGGGCCAATCTCAGCTCACTGCAACCTCCGCCTCCCAGGTTCAAGCAATTCTCCTGCCTCACCCTCCTGAGTAGCTGGGATTACAGGCACCCACCAGCATACCTGGTTAATTTTTTGTATTTTTTTAAATAGAAACAGGTTTTCATCATGTTGGCCAGGATGGTCTCGAACTCCTGACCTCAGATGATCCACCTGCCTTGGCCTCCCCAAGTGCTGAGATTACAGGCGAGAGCCACAACCCCCGGCCTCTTTATCTTTCTTCATCTTTGTTAGTTTAAGTCTGTTTTGTCAGAAACTAGAATTGTGACCTCTGCCTTTCTGTTTTGTTTTGTTTTCCATTTGCTTGGTAAATTTTCTTTTGTTCATTTATTTTGAATTTATCTTAGGAAAAACAATATTTTATGTATTTTTTAAAATCAAAATTAGTGCAAAAAGACAATGATGATCCAAATATCAAAAATAGCATTTTATTCTTAAAAGGGTATTT
>NW_012098987.1:1918139-1920488 GCF_000951045.1 Mandrillus leucophaeus | reverse complement strand
TATGGCCATTTTCCAATAATATTGATTCTTCCTATCCATGAGCATGGAATGTTTTTCCATTTGTTTGTGTCATCTCTGATTTCTTTGAGCAGTGGTTTATTGTTCTCCTTGAAGAGGTCCTTCACTTCCCTTGTTAGCTGTATTCCTAGGTATCTTATTCTTTTTGTAGCAATTGTGAATGGTAGTTCAATCATGATTTGTCTCTCTGCTTGTCTATTGTTGGTGTATAGGAATGCTAGTGATTCTTGCACATTGATTTTGTATCCTGAGACTTTGCTGAAGTTACTTATCAGCTTAAGAAGCTTTGAGGCCGAGACAATGAGATTTTCTATATATAAGATTATGCCATTTGCAAGCAAAGATAGTTCGACTTCCTTTCTTTCTAATTGAATACCTTTATTTCTTTCTCTTGCCTGTTTGCCCTGGCCAGATCTTTCAATACTGTGTTGAATGGGAGTGGAGAGAGAGAGAGCACCTTTGCCTTGCGCTGGCTTTCAAGGGGAATGTTTCCAGTTTTTGCCTGTTTGGTAAGACATTGACTGTGGGTTTGTCTTATATGGCTCTTATTGTTTTGAGATATGTTCCTTCAATACCTAATATATTGAGAGTTTTTAACATGAAGGGATGTTGAATTTTATCAAATGTCTTTTCTGCATCTATTCAAATAATAATGTGGTTTTTGTCTTTAGTTCTACTTATGTGATGAATCACATTTATTGATTTGCATATGTTGAACCAACCTTTCATCCTGGGGATGAATGCAACTTCCATGGTGGAGGATAAGTTTTTGGATATGTTGCTGGATTTGGTTTGCCAGTATTTTATGGAGGATTTTTGCATCGATGTTCATCAAGAATATTGGCCTGAACATTTCTTTATTTGTGGTATCTCTGCTCGATTTTAGTATAAGGACAATGCTGGCCTCACAGAATGAAGTAGGGAGGAGTCCCACCATTTCAATTTTTTGGAATAGTTTCAGTAGAAATGGTAACAGCTCTTCTTTGTACCTCTGGTAGAATGCAACTGTTAATCCATCTGGTTCTGGGCTCTTTTTTGACTGGTAGGCTATTTATTACTGCCTCAATTTCAGAACTCATTATTGGTCTATTCAGGGATTAAATTTCTTCCTGGTTCATTCTTGGGAGGGTGTATGTGTCCAGGAATTTACCCATTTCTCTAGATTTTCTAGTTTATGTGCATAGAAGTATTTGTAGTATTCTCTGATGGTTGTTTGTATTTCTGTGGGATCAGTGGTGATGTTCCCCCTTATCATATCTGACTGTGTTTATTTGATTCTTCTCTCTTTTTTTCTTTATTAGTCAAGGTAGCAGTGTATCCATTTTATTAAGTTTTTTCAAAAAACCAGCTCCTGGATTTGTTGATTTTTTGAATTATTTTTTATGTCTCTATCTCCATCAGTTTAGCTTTGATCTTGGTTATTTTCTGTCTTTTGCTAGCTTTGGGGTTTGTTTGCTCTTGGTTTTCTAGTTCTTTTTGTTGTGATGTTAGATTGCTAAATTAAGATCTTTCTAACTTTTCAATGTGGGTGTTTATTTCTATAAATTTCCCTATTAATATTGCTTTGGCCGCATCCAACAGATTCTAATATGTTGTCTCTTTGTTCTCATTAGTTTCAAAGAACTTCATTTCCGCTTTCATTTCATTGTTTACCCAGGAGTCATTCGGGAGCATGTTGTTCAATTTTCATGTAGTTGTATGATTTTTGAGTGAATTTCTTAATATTGAGTTCTAATTTGATTGTGCTATGGTCTATGAGACTCCTTGTTATTACTTCATTTCTTTTGCATTTTCTATGAAGTGTTTTATTTCCCATATGTGATCAGTTTTAGAGTATGTGCTCTGTGACAATGAGAAGAATGTATATTCTGTTGTTTTGGATGGAGAGTTCTGTATTCATCTATCAGGTCTGTTTGATCCAGAGCTGAGTTCAGGTTCTCAATATCTTTGTTAATTTTCTGTCTTGATGATCTGTCTAATATTGTCAGTGGGGTGTTGATGTCTCTCACTATTTTTTTGTGGGAGTCTAAGTCTCTTTGTAGGTCTCTGAGAACTTGCTTTATGAATCTGGGTGCTCCTGTGTTGGGTGCATATATATTTAAGCTAGTTAGCTCTTCTCGTTAAATTGAACACTTTATCATTATGGAATGCCCTTCGTCATTATTATTATTATTATTGTTATTATTACTGAGACAGAGTTTCACTCTTGTTGCCCAGGCTGGACTGCAGTGGGCCAATCTCAGCTCACTGCAACCTCCGCCTCCCAGGTTCAAGCAATTCTCCTGCCTCACCCTCCTGAGTAGCTGGGATTACAGGCACCCACCAGCATAC
>NW_012098987.1:1917132-1917684 GCF_000951045.1 Mandrillus leucophaeus | reverse complement strand
GCTTTTTAAGAGTGCTTGCCCATACTTGATCTTTATTCTCATCAGCAACAATAGATGGTGAATGGTAGCTGCTCAGATGGCAGGTGACTGTGTCTTGAAAGCTTTGGAAGCCTGTTTCCAGCCGATTGGCTATTTTCACTATTGGTAAGTTACTCTGTCTTAATCACAGCTGACTGATCTCAGCTGGCCAGAGAAATGCTGCATTCTTTGGCCCTGTACATAGTACCCCACAAAGCTGATGCTAATAGCAAAGGTGTCACTTTCCCAGGAACTGCTGAAGCCTCCCTCTGCCTAGGGATCAGCAAGGCCAGCAAACGAGCTGTCTCACAAGCAGAGGGCTTCTAGGACATGGTAAATAATAAACTGAATCTCTCACCTAGCCAGTGAGAGGACTAGCGGGAGGAAAGGAACAGTTTGGGGAGTGGGGATTATTTTAACATATTATCAACACTCACCATCTCTGATGGTTGTTTGTATTTCTGTGGGATCAGTGGTGATGTTCCCCCTTATCATATCTGATTGTGTTTATTTGATTCTTCTCTCTTTTTTTCT
>NW_012098987.1:1915557-1917082 GCF_000951045.1 Mandrillus leucophaeus | reverse complement strand
TTTTAACATATTATCAACACTCACCATCTTCCAGCTCTACATCCTTGGAATTCCCTGATAAGTAATAAGCTGGATACGATTTATGCTTTGGAAACACCTCATGATGAGATTTACCGAAGAGGCAGAAAAGACGCCCAGATCTTTAATGCACATTCAGTGGTATGATAGAGGAGGATAAATGGACTGTATATAATAGTCTAACATACCCCCTGTTTTTACTGTTGTGAATATTGACTTCCAAATGGATTTAATCGAAATCAATAACAAAACGTACAGTAATGAAGTAATGTAAAATGTAGTAAGGTATAGGCCAAGAGGTTGAATATGGAATATATTAACAGAAAAGAATCTTTACAACAATAACTCATCCGTCTTTTCTAATCTTTCCTCACCTAATCTAAGACAATAAGAAGGACAGGCAAGCCTCCAGAGCTAGACCACAAAATGGGTCCTTTACAGAATTTTAAAATGTATCTATTTAACAAATTTAGTGACACAGGATTGGATTCTAGCTGAAAAGACAAATTAAATAAATCAGTTCACAAAAGATCAACCAGAAGGTAGACCTACAGATAGATGGTTAAAGCCTTGTCCTTTCAAGTTGGCTTATAAAGTGTAATAAAATACTTTTAATAATAATAATACTTTAATAATTTTCTAAAAGCTTAATAATCCAAAAGGTTTTACGTATTTTTGGAGCATGTACATGCATGCTAAAGCTAAGTGTAAAGGGCACAATTGTTAAGATTTGTCTCCTTATTAAATTTATAACCTGAGAGGCCAAAGAAAGAAATGTATTATGAACTAGCCAGAAAGGTCCAACGTGATTTTTGAATAATCAATATTTTCCAATACACACTACAGCTTTAAAACAGAGAAAAAATAACTGACATTGGCATTCATTAGAAATCTGGTGTTTTTTTTGAAAGAAAAACTAATGATTTGCTACTGAAGACTGACTATGATACATAGATTTCAAAGAGTGTTTTGCCAAGAAAGAACAGCATTCCCATCGTACAGAAAATAAAACTGAAGTGTTCGCATATTAAGAGATCTCATCATAAATCATTGGATGAAGTCTTTCACTTGTTTATCATTTCTATTTTTTTCTTTACAACTTCAATTTACTTTTCCCTTCTCATATTTGGCTGTTACACCTCTCAATTAACCTTTGCGTTAGTGTCTGCCATCCCACATTTCCTTCCTTCTCTACACTATTTCCCCCACTTTGTCCTCATCTGGCCGTCTTTACACTCTCTAGAGAAGCTTTAAAAGAGGAAAGAATGAAGTCAGCCAAGAGAGAAAACAACCAATTTTTAATCATGTTTTGGGCAGCTGATTTAAGGCAAAACATACTATTTTTAAAATACCTATTTTTGAAAGGGAGGAAAGAAGAAAGGGGGAGAAGGAGAGAGAGAAGACAAAGGAAGGAACGAAAGAAGGAAGGAAAGAAGGGAGGGAGGGAGGGAGGAAGGAAGGAAGGAAGGAAGGAAGGAAGGAAGGAAGGAAGGAAGGAAGGAAGGAA
>NW_012098987.1:1911064-1915390 GCF_000951045.1 Mandrillus leucophaeus | reverse complement strand
GAAGGAAGGAAGGAAGGAAGGAAGGAAGGAAGGAAGGAAGGAAGGAAAATGTGGGACGGTGAGAGGGAGGAGGGAAGGGAGGGATATTAAAAGGGAGGAGGTAATAAATGAATTACCAATGTTTGCTAGCACAGTCCTGCAATGATGAATGTGAACTTCCTCATGCCATTTCTGTGTAATGCCTGAGCATTATTGGGGACAAGCACTGACATACACAAACGTTATTAGAATCTGAGCAGCAATACCGCTGTAAGGGTAAGAATTCAGAAATCAGGCACAGAGCAACTCAGGTCTAGTGGCATTTCCCACTCATCCTCAGGGGACTCCACCATGGCTGAAGTAATAGAAGTCAAAACTTCAATCAGGCCCTTATTAGTTACTTTCCACACAGGATATGAGGTACCATTGTTGGAGGCAAACAAGAACTATTGCAGCTTAGAATTGACAATGCTTTTTTAAAAGCTATCTTTGACTGCTCAATATAAGGTTAGGAGCAGGTCATGTACCAGGGTTTTTACCAAATTAATGCTATCAGGGGAATTACACTTAAATGGAATTCTTTCTATCTAAACAATTCCATCTAGTTTCATCACTGCTTTTTTTCTCCCCATCCCTTCCTATATAAAATAATTCAGAGGAGTAGACATCTGGAATAATATAAAGAATCAAGTTATCAAACAAGCCAAGATTTACCACCAGGCCCTGTGCCCCCGCTCTAAGTCATCCAGAAAACGAAAATCTCAAACAACAAGTAATTTTTTTTGACAGGCTTCAAATAATCTTTGACATTCTGCTTCTTGGTACACGGTCTTCATTCAAATGACCAAAACAAAATTTTAAAGAGGCACTTCTTTTAGGAATCACTTCCTCATCTATTTTTCATTTAAACATCGTATTGGTATGTTTAAGAGAAGGCTTCCTAAATCAACTATAAAATAAATGTAGGAATATAAATCTAAATATAATCAGTACACTTATTGTTCCTCACTGAAAGGCAAGATGCTCTTCCTTATGGCATTTTTTTTCCAATACTAACTATTCTCTTGTAGAATATTTCTGTAAGAAAGAATCATATTGTCATCACTGTGCCAGTCCAATAAAAGGAAACTTCTTTATACCTATATCTACACACACATAGTAAATTGGATATTTAAAGCTGTTTGTTTTCAGTAGTTGAGAGTGTCACCAATAATTCTGTAAGCATTTATGCGCCTTTGTACGGTGTGTGTGTGTGTGAGATGGGGCGTTGGAGGTTGTGGAGAATTCAGAAAAGTAGACTCTAAAGTGACTCCAATAGGCAGAGTAAAAAGTGACGCGAGGTTAACAGACATGATATTGAGTAGATAGAGGGCCTGAATTCTGAAATGTGAGATTTTTGGATTTTACCCACAAAATGATATTGAGCTATTATGGATTCTTAAACCAAAAAGTGATGAGACGAAGCTATCTTTCAGGAAGCTGTATATGTTGTGGATGCTTGGCAACTGGAGGAAGGGAAGAAAAGGTAAGGAAACAGAAATTGGATGGAAGAAAAAATAGAGGCCATGGATAAATTTAAGATGCTGTGGCAATAATCTGTAATAAGGCAAAAAAGGCCTAAACTACATGGAAGAGAGAAGGGATAAGAAAGCAAGGTCAGAGGGAAGTGTCATTATTTTATTACAAGGATTTGCAGGTATAGATAAGCAGTCAATTATAAAAGATGAATCCAAAATTGTGATTCCAAAGCACCAGGAGAAGGAGGGTATCCTTAGTACCACTGATAGGAAAACAGGGTCAGCAAAGAGCACTGATCTGGAAATTGGGAGGCAGGAAAGGCAGGGGAATTAAGAGGTTAAATATTTAGTTCAGTAGCTGTTAAAGCTGAGAGAGTAAAATTCACAGCCACCTAGATATATTTAATTAACACATGGAAATATCATGTATGGATTAGAAATAAAGATTTAAATGGATGTTTTAGGCAATCAGTATGGAGATGATAACTGAGGTCTTGAGAATGACTAAAATGTCCCACACAGAAAACACAGAGAGGAAGGCGGACAAGGGCTTGATGTTGGAGGAAATTTGATCATGAAATATGAGATGTGAATCAAAGAGAGAGAGAGAGAGAGAGGAAAAAAATTCAGATGGGAGGAAGGGAAAGGTCCTAGGTGTGTTGGAATAATTGCAAGAGCCTTACTAGGAAGCAGAAGACATAGGTTCTAGTTTTAGTTGTGTCATTTTCTAATGGCAATGTGATTGAGTTGCATGACTGTGCTGCACTTCTGTAAAATAAAGGATATAGAGGAGTTCTGTTTCTGCTTACGATATAGAAAGCCAAAAGGAGGGTCACTCCCACCCTAACAGCAAAGGAATGCCAGATAAACTACAAAACCATCGCTTTTCTCGAAGCCTTGGAAGAGCTGATGCTTCAGAGTAACCAAGTAGCTTGAATTGCAAAGGCGAATAGGCACCTCCAAGAAGAGATAGGCTATGCAGACAGGCTCAGCATAGCAGAAAGATGCACTGGCCACTGTCCAAGGAAGTAAAAAGAAATCTGCTAAAAGTCTTACAAATGCTAAAGACCAAGTGTGGGCTAGTATGACCACGTAAAATTTTTGGGAGCCCCCAAACACAAAGGAATTAACTCTCACAGGCCATTTTCCGTAGCCTTCCACTGAGTGCCAATAAGATTGAGTACATGGTGAGAAACCAAAGAAATCACCCTCAGTTGTTCAGGTATGCAGGAAGGAATACGCCGCCACTGCAGGACTACTTAAGCTCTGTTCTTCTACCCAGAACCTTTTCTCGTATGAGGCAAAGGCCATAATCCACTGGGAGGCAACACAACCCCTGTCTTTTTAGGGCACAGATAAACATCCATCAGAAGGAAAAAACAAAAAATACCTCTATTCCAGGAAGAAGAGCAGGAAAGGGTCCTGATTCCAGAATGCCATACCAGTATCATCAGAGGTCTCTTACTGCTGTCCCACATATGAACCACTCTATCATGTAAAACCTGCTACAGATAGGAGACAGAGTCTGGCTGCTATGGAAAGGAAAGACATAGATGATGAGAAAGCTAAACCCATGAGACACAGGCTCTGATTAAAAAGCTTGATCAGGATAGTAGCAAACCTTCTGCCCTCTACCATCAACCTAGCAAACACTGAGCAGCAAGCAACAGCAGCTTACCACTGGAGGAGGATCAGGAGCGTGGACATCTACCTCCTGTGCTATATAGGTATGCAGGGATGGCTAAAAGTGGAAGATGAAGCACTAGCACTGAAAAAGCCCTCTGGCTCCCCAGCTTCCAATCTATGTACCAGGCAACAACTGCTTAATGCTAGAGGGACTGAAGACTATGGCACACTAAAGATAGTCATAACAACAACAAAACCCTGCTCAACTTCTCACTACGTTGACTCAACATCCCCCCCTACACACACACACACACACACACGGTTTGGCAGAAGAAGAGGTGAGACCATTTCCAGGCATAAATATATTTTCCTGTGCCTCTACTGTTCTACAGTGATGTATACCAATTAATCAAAAATGATGAGATGCATAAAAAGGGAAGAAAAGCAATCGATTGTCAAATGACAAAGAAATCAACAGAACCAAATTCAGAGATCACTCAGATATTAGATCAGAAAAGAAGTTTAAAATTATTGGGATAAATATTTTAAAGAATATAGTGGAAATATACATGAATACATGGGAGAATTTTAACAGAGTCACCATAAGAAAGAGAAATAGAGAAGCTAGAAATAAATAAAAATAAGAATTATTATATTAACAGGCTTACAGTAGACTGAACATAACTACGGAAAAACTCAATGAACTTAAAGACAGGAGAGCAGAAATTAGCCTAACTGAAACACAAAGAGAGCAATGAGTGAAAAAGACAGAACAGAGAGTCCAAGAGTTGTAAATAATATTAAACAGTCTAACATATCTATAATTGGAGTCTCAGAAGAAGAAGAGAAAGAGAACAAGGTGGAAGAAATATGTGAAGAGAACTTTTAGCTAATACTTTTCCAAAAATTAAGGTATTAAACTAAAGATTCAAGAAGCCCAGAGAATCCAAAACAAGATAAAAACAACAACAAAAAACATATGCATATTCAAACTGTTGAAAATTAAAGATAAAGATAATATCTTGAAGATGGTCAAAGAGAAAAGAACATCACATACAGAGATGCAATCGTAATTACAGCAGACTCATTAGAAGTTGTATAACCATAAAGCCAATGAAATGACATCTTTAAAGTATTGAAAGAAAGAAAAGAAAGAAAGAAAGAAAGAAAGAAAGAAAGAAAGAAAGAAAGAAAGAAAGAAAGA
>NW_012098987.1:1818033-1910864 GCF_000951045.1 Mandrillus leucophaeus | reverse complement strand
AAACAACGGTCAACCCAGAATACCATCTTTCATGGAAATACCTTTGAAAAGTGAGGGTTTCATAAATGAAAATAAAGACTTTTTATGACAAGTAAAATTTGAGATAATTCATTGCATGCAGACCTGCACTATAAGAAAAATGTAAAAGAAGTTCTTCAGGAAGAAGGAATGATGTCAGGCAGAAACTTGAATCTATATAAAGAAATAAAATGGCAAAAATGGAGATAAATATAAAAGATTTTTCTTATTTTAATCATTCTTAAAGTTAATTGATGTTCTAAAGCAAAAATAATTACAATATATTGTGAAGTTTATAACATATGTAAGTCGAATGTATGACAACCATAATGCAAAAGATGGGAGGGGGAGTTGAAAGTATACTAGTTTAAGACTCTTACAGTATACAAGAATTGGTATAACATTATTTAAAAGTGGAACTTGATAAATTAAAGATATTAATTATATACCTTAGGAGGCAATCACTGCTTATAAGAAGTAAAACTAAAAAATAAATAAATAATGAAGATAAAATGAAATAAAAAATAAGTAATCCAAAAGCAGGCAGGAACAAAGAAATAATGAAGAGAAAGAAGTTATAGATTTAAATCCAACTGTATTAAAAATTACACTAAACTTAAATGCTTTAAACACCCAATTAAAAGAAAGAGATTGCCAGATTGATTTAAAAAAAGTAGGAAGCCCACTTTAAATATAAAGGCATGTGTTAAAATAAAGGGGTTGGCAAAGATTCACAGTTCTCATCTTAAAATGTCTAAACCATTAGAAGCTTGTGTTGAGTGAAAAAAATAAAAGTTTTCCAGCTATTTTCCATAGTTCACAAAGTTAGACTTTTACTAGCTTTTTACTGTCCTGAAAGTGATGCACCATCACTGGGACATGATATTGAACTCTTTCCAAACTATCCATGGTATATTTATATAGTTTTATGTAGCTTATTTCACTGTACGCTACCTCTTTATTTTAAAAAGTGCTTATTCATTTAATTTATTTAACAAGGTTTTAAGTGCCTACAATGAATCAGACTCTGTTCTAAGAAATCACTGGAGTTGCTAGAGTAGTTGTGGAGCAGAACACAAGCAAATGGTCAGACAATGACCAAGAATAGCCTTATTGGCACCATCTGTAACTAGCTAGCTAGCTAACCTACTGAAACCTATCTATTCAATTTAAGATTTTTCGATTAAATACCATAGGCTAGAGTTAAAAACATGAATAAGATTCAGTCTTTGCCCTCAAGGCACTCATATCTAGCTCATATCTGTGTGATAAATGAAGGTATTAATGATCACCCAAGCAACTCCTTAGAATAAACACATTAATTTCTGTGAAGGCCCTTTGTAAACTGCAAAGAACAGATAACATGTACTTAATATACAGTATGCAATTGTGCTACATGCTTTATGTGAATTAGCCCCAGAAGGGCATATATACTATCTCTTATAAGTTATTACTGTGCTATTAAAATTTGGTGCCAATGAAACTTAGCTTGCAGATCTGCAGCAGACTCTTAGTGCTTCCTTCCCTGGTCACTGATTGACTAGCAATCTTATAAATGCACATTCCTGGTCAAAGGGCTCTTTGTATCTGAGTGAGGCTGGATCAGAGTAATTCCATCCCCATGGATGATAAACAACTGTTGTCAGAAGAAAAAGCAATCATCATCTCCAACAACTGAGATGCTAAAGACACTAAAGCACAAGCACAATTCCCAATTCACCCACAGGCTGTCTGCAAAGTTCATTTGCAAAGCAAGGGTTAATTATCAAATAGTTAGAGTCCCATGCCAGATCACAGTACTAGGGGCATTATTAGGGGTTGAATTGTAACCCCTTGTGGTAGTTAATTTTGTGTGTCAATTTGCCTGAGCTAAGAGATGCTCAGAGAACTGGTAAAACAATTATTTCTAGATGTATCTGTAAGGGTGTTCCTGGAAGAGATTAGCATTTGCATTAGTAGATTGAATAAAGAAGATCTGCCCTAACCAATATGGGCAGCATATTCAATACATTGAGAACCCAATGCATGTAAAAGTAAAATGTATGACAACAAAACAAAAAGAACAAAAAGGCAAAGGAATAGTACTGGGGCATCTATCTTCTCCTGACCTTGGACATCAGAGCCCCTGGTTTTCTGGCCTTTGGCCTGCAGGACTAATAACGCCACCACCACCACCACCTCTACTCCAGTTCTCAGGCCTTCAGGCTGGGAGTTATACCAGCAGCTCTCCTGGCTCTCAGGCCTTCAGGCTCAGGCTGAATTATACTCTTGGATTTCCTGCCTCTCCAGCTTCCAGATGGCATATTATTGTACTTCTCAGCCCACATAATTATATGAACTAATTCACATAATAAGCCTTCTCATATATACACATATATGAGGATGTGTGTGTATGTCTGTGTATATATATCCTATTCGTTCTGTTTCTCTAGAGAATCCTGACCTTCAATATTCATATATTAAAATCCTAACACCCAGTAGTTCAGAATTGAACTTATTTGGAAATACAGTTGTTGTAGATGTAATTAAGAAGAGGTCATACAGGAGTAGAATGGGCCCTAATCCAATATGAGAGGTAACTTCATAAAAATGGGAAATTTGGACAATGACATGCACACAGGGAGAAAGCCATATGACCACGAAGGAAGAGATAGGGGTGATGCTCTTGCCAAGAAACACCAAAGATTGCCAGTCAATACCCAGAAGCTAGAAAAGCAGCATGGAATAGATTATTTCCTCACAGCCCTTAGGAGAAAACAACCCTATTGACACCTTGGTCTTGGACATCTAGCCTTCAGAATTATGAGGCAATAAATTTCTGTTGTTTAAGCCACCCAGTTTGTGGTATTTTGCCATGGCAGCCCTAGAAAACTAATACAGATGCTCCTTGACTTACAATAGGATTACATCCTGATAAACCCATGAAATATTGTAAGTCAAAGTGCATTTAATACACCTTACCTACCAAACATCATAGCTTAGCCTAGCCTACCTTAAACATGCTCAGAGCATTTACATTAGATTACACTTGGGCAAAATCACCTAAGACAAAACCTATTTTAAAAGAAAGTATTGAATATCTCACATAATGTATCAAATACTGAACTGCAAGTGAAAAGCAGAATGGTTGTATGGGTACACAATGCACAACCTCTACTAAATGTGTATCAATTTGGTACTATCGTAAAATCAAAAAATCCTACGTAGAACAATCATAAATTGGTGGCCATCTGTACAAGCATTGAGGAAATCATAGAGGTAGAATCGTTAATTCATTCATTGAAAACATTTTTTCAAAACCTACTATGTGAGGTGAATATAGTAATAAATAGAGCAGATAAAGTCCCTGCCTTCAAAGGGTTTCTATTTTGGTTTAGGAGACAGACAATAAAACAAGTGAATAAATTATATCTCAAGTAGTGGTATGTGCTTGAAAAAAAATAAAGCAGGATAAGGGACTAGACAGTGGCAAGGAGGTCGAGAAACGCTTCTTTGAAGAGGTGTCATTGAGCAGAAACCTAAGGAAGTGAGGACATGAGCCAGGTGAATTCTTGGTGAAACAGGGTTCCAGGCTGCGTGAGCAGAAAAGGTGTTGAGGCAGAAACTTGCTTAGCGTGTTTCAAGAAACAGAAAGAAGACCAGCGTATGTAGAGCAGAGTGAGCAAAGAGAGTGGAAATGAGGTCTGAGAGGCAGAGGCAAAATTATGCCCCTTGGCATGGATTTGTGAGGACTTTGAGTTTTATTGCAAGTGTGGTGCGAAGTGTTGGAGGGTAATGAGAAATTATTTAAGTTTGAAAATCTGGCTTTCATGGGAAGGTTAAACTTTAGAGGAGGGAAAGTGTGAAAGTAGGAAGATCCTTTTTGAGCCTCTGCAGTTGTTTAAGCAGAGGTGTTATTATCGTGGGCTAAGGTGGAGCAGAAGTGGTCATACAAAGGATGCGTCCGGACAGAATCTCTGACAGCATATGATAGCTATATAGATGTTAGTAAAGGGGCAAACCTCTGCCTGCATGAGAATAATTTCCAGCCTGAATTGGAAGATATGACTCTAAGTAGATTTCAAAGACCAGAAAGTAGCTGACTATATAGTATGGTTAGGCACAAAATGACTGTAAATATTTTTAAATTCTGCAAGACATTGCAAATGTTTTCAAATGATAGAATCCCAACAGAAAGTACATTTTAACAGAGAACATATTTGCACCATTCTTCAAAATGTTTTTTTTTGTGTTTCCACCCGGGGTGCTCTCCCTAGTGAGAGTCATTGGTTGAATCGTTTTGAAAGTGCTTGCCTTTCATCACCGGCCAAAATAAATCAAAAACTGTGGTCACAGCTTTTGCAAGGATTGGTTCAACTGTGAAAAAGAATATGTTTGATCTGTAGAGGCTCTCCAGGGGAAAATGTTTTGAGTGAAAGGGCAGCATTTTATTTTCTAAAAACAAATGCTTCATATTCCTTCATCCATAAAGGCTAAATCTGCACATGGAGCGGGGGGTGCTGAGGGGGAATCACAGCATTACTGAGATCACAGTGGGATGATTCTTGCCTGAATTACTCAAATTAAATATCTAACCTGAGCAAGTGGCCAAGATTATTGTTCTACTTTCACTTCACCTATTTTTATTTTCCTAGGAAACTACTAGCATTTTTCAGACACTGTTAAGACACATTTATCAAGTGTTATATGTTTAAGTCAAAGTTTAGTTACTTTTCATAATTCTGGAAATTAAATGAGAACTACTCTAAAAATCAACTATTTTCTAAATGCCAATCCAACATCTTCCCTTGTGGAATAATGTTTCTTCATGATTAGATTTATAGCTTTTGTTTACTTCCTTAATCAATGCAATTCCAATCAAATAATTCTAATCAATTTTGCTTCCTAATTTGATGAATTATATTAATAAACTCCAATTTTCAGTAAGAAAATGTAGGTTTACAGTCAATTCCTCTTCATTTGAAAGAGGTATTTCCACTATTTCCAAAATTATCTAATCTCTCTTTTTTTTTTTCAGAGGTTTTGACTAAACTAAATGTTCTATTGGACTATGCCCAAGAAGCCAAGGTTTTATTTCTCTGTAGGTGGTGCCAGATGTTTTTCATTGGTTACTATGAGAGCTATTAAATAAGTCATAGCTTCTTAGATCTCATTAATGTCAGATGGTGGAGGAAGTACATCATTTTGGGTTGTTTGCCTTGAAGAGTAGAAATATTCTGGGACTAAATCCTGTCATATGCTGGGGCATGTGTCTTGAGCTCTCTATTCCACGGGAACATTTCAATATTCCACCCTAACATCCTAATTTCATATTTGGAGTGATAGTTTTTCCTTTAACTTTCAACAACCTCTCCAAGATTTTGATTTCTTTTGCGGTGGACATTTTTTTAACGAGAAGATGTGAGCAAACCACATGTCCAGTAAATATTGCATCAGACATAAATATCCTCTTCATTAAATTGACTACCCCAAACTCTAAGGATGTCAACAGTCAAGACCCCCTCTTTTATGTCACCTCTCAGGCTGCTTGTGCTGCCCACACTGTTGGCTTCCCAATAGACATCAGCAACTAAATGCTTAATCAAGCAAATCTCCCAACTGAGTTCAATTTAACTTACCCGTTATTGTTATATCCTACTATGTGCAGCATACTGTGCTAAATACTATTGGCAATATTCTGATGAATAAGATACAGCTCTTTATTCATAGGCTCACAACGTGGGGAGATCCTAGATTTGTGTCTAACTTGCATGATCCTAGACTGTGTATTTGTCTTGAATAGTTACAACACTGTGGAGAAGTTTGTTTGCAAGAAGGAAGGGAGCAAGGACCTTCACAGTCACCTGCCAATCACAGTATCCCTGTTGAAGGCATTTTCTTAACCATGGAATTCTTCAATCTACTTGTGACGTTATACACACACACACACACACACACACACACACACACACGTATATGTGGCACAGAACTCCCAAAGCTCTTATAATTTCTTGAGAAACAGGGGGTGCTGGATGCATCTTTTGCTCTAATGAGGTGACTCTTGGTGGGCTCCTGGATAGGAGTTGATCACCAAAAGGACCAGGCCATGACTGGAAGCCTGGAACTTTCAGCCTCACGCCCCATCCTCCAGAAAGTGGAGAAGAGTTTGCATTTATAAGTGATCATACCCATGTGATGAGACCTCCATAAAAATTCTTGAACTATGGGGTTGGGAGAGCTTCTGGGTTGCTGAATACAGGGAGGTATTGGCAGGGTGCATGCTTAGATAGGACATGGAAGCTCCATGCACCTTCCTCCATACCTTGTCCTACGCATAGCTTCCATCTGGCTGTTTCTTAGCTGTATCCTTTTATAATAAACCAATAATCTAGTAAGCAAACTGCTTTGCTGAGTTCTGTGAACTGTTCTAGTGAATGATAAAACCTGAGGGGAGGTTGTGAAAACAGATATTTTGTAGTCACATCCAGCAGAAGCTGTGGGCAACCTGGGAACTCACCGCTTGCAATTCGCATCTGAAGTGGGGGCAGTCTTGCAGGGCTCACTCCTTTAACAGTGGGGTCTGTGCTAACACTGGGCAATTAGTGTCAGAATTGAGTTAATTTTTAGGATATCCAGCTGGTGTTGGAGAACTGGTAGATGTGGGGGGGGCGGGAAACCTACACAATTGGTGGCCAAAAGTTTTATATGTGAATAAAAAGGAAATGAGAATTTTTCCCTATACACACTCCAGGGAGCACAAACTTACAGGAAAAGCCACATTGCTCAGTGACTTTCTAGTTCTTATCATCTTTAATGAAAAAAAAAAAAAACAATTTGACAGTAAATGCCATGTATATAATTATAAATTTGAGCAGGTCTTGAAAGCTACTTAGCTCAACTTTCTTATATTACAGATGAGAGAACTGATGCTCAGACAGGATAAGTGGCGTGTCTTACATTATCCACCTTACTAGTGGCAGACCAAGAATTAGAACTTGGCTCAATGAGTTTTATTCCCAATGACTCGGCCTCTCTTCCTCTCTGGCTACTTGGATAAAGAGACAGAACATGATCCATATTTAAGCTCCAGGAAAAAAGTGATGGAAATCAGAAAGGAAATACTGGTAAAAGTTACCATCGTAATATTAGAATTCAACTTCATCAAGGTGAGAGATGTCAGGCTTATGATGAGTTCACCTCACTGACTTATTTCCTGTTTTGCTGGAAGACTGCTGACTTGCTGCTCCCAATCACAGAGATCCAGATTAATATGAATGTATGAGAGAGGAAGAGCTGTGTGGGAACATTATCAATCTGGGGAAAATGCTCAAGAGCACCAGTACAGCTTAGTGGGGAGGAACACTTACTCTGTTTTTCAGCTGCATGGAGTCAAAACCCAGCTTTATCACTTACCATGTTGACTTGGATGAATTATTTAACCTCTCTATATTTTAGTTCCTCATCTATAAAATTAGGAGAGTATCTATCTCATTGTATTATTATTAAGATTAAGTAATTGATATTTATATAGTGCTAGATTTGCCTAGCACATACCTATCTACACATTTATTAAACACAGTGCAGTGATATAAATGTTCAATCTATTCAAGATATAAACCAGAATACATAGAGACATGTCTTGTATAAAAATTATGTCATTTGTGTTTTTTGTAGGAGCCAAATTTTAAAGTTAGAAGGGTCTGTTGAAGATTTGTAGTGCAATTATTCGCATACTGTTCATTAAGATTTCAACTTAGCTAAAAGCGATATCACAACATTCAGATGGAAGGCATTGAACACATTTTTTAATTAACAATCACCTTAGACTGGTATTTACCACATTGTGTTTTGTGGAACATCAATCTCTTTAAAATCTAAATGTAAGTCAAATGTACTAAAAGTCTTCCCTAGTCAATAACATTGGGAAGCACTGGAATAAACAGAATTTAATAGATTTCTTTGCTGCAGGACTGTTAAGAGCCTCTATTATGCTAATATGAATTTGAATTCTATTTATTATGGTGAGAAGTAAATTCTCATTAAATATAAATTGAAAAGAATAGCAGCTAAATACAACAATGCTTTACAATATTTTAGATTAATAGCCTTTTAAGAGGTCATTTCTGCAGGCACTGTTTCTGGTAGAGATTTCACAGTACAAATCTGCATGATCATTGATAGCTGGGCATCTCTGTTTCTACAGCTTGGTCTCCAGTCAATGCCCAGTGAAAAGTCCACAAAAGAAACAAACAGTAACTTGAATTTATTAAAAGGAGAGCCCATATGAAATTTTGATAGACTGTTCAGCAAACTAATATGTCTGTTGTTTAAAGTCAATGAGAGACTTTTGGGTAGAACACACTTTCAGATGACCCAAGGGGCTTAATTCTTGAAGAGTTCATTGCTATGAGCATTTCAGAAAGATCAGAGTCCAGTAATCATAATAAGATTTAAACCATTGTCTTAGTAAATTGTCCTTCCACTAAAGTACATCCTTCCTGCTTGAAAAGGCTCCAGTGAGTTATAACCAAAAGGATTACCAGGCTTGCACTGATGAAAAGACTACAGTCTATGAAATGTGAGATAATTATATCAAAGAGATATAGGAAACAGTCTTCCATAAGCCAGTAGAGTGGCTGTCTCATCTCTAATTATTATTATGAGCAACTGAGCTCACTAACCTGCCTGCCTTCAGTCATTGACTGCGTTTAAAACAATTGGAAAGTTACAATAAGGCTGAAATGCCATACATTCTTGAGTGTTGTCTTTTATAGTTCATCTGCTATACTTTCTAGTCGACCTAGTCAGATGTTTTAATAGTTTGTTTCCTGGTAAATTTTTATCAAACTAAAAACTAGAAGAACAAAGCCATGGTCAAGATACCAGTGCCTAAATACAGACACAGCACCTACAGAAGGCCTGTTGTCCTTTAAAAGTATGATGAGTATGATGCCTAAACCCCATCATGGAATCTACATGTTTATGCCTATCTGCTTTTGACAACTGATCATCAGTGTTGGGATTTATTTGAAAAAGAGTTTGGAGTTTGAAGAGAGCACAAGAAAGTTTTCAGTTCAGCCTTACAGAAGTTAAAAGAAACACGTTTGGGGTACTAGGAAGAAAATTTCTAAGAAGTCGATGAAAAATGCTGAGAAATCCGTGTTATGAACCCTGATGTGTTTTGGTCTGCTCTGGAATGAAGTTTTCATTGGCAGTTGGAAAAACGTCCACTTGCACGTGAAGTACTGTCATCCTTAACCACACTGAGCCAAGTAGATGGATGAACGTTTGTAAACATTACTTTCCATGTTACACTTTATCTAGGAGTACCCAACATTGGAAGTACGAGGTGTGTATGAATGTATGATTGGAGGAAGATCTTCACCGAGTAAAACTGTGGAAGACTTCACTGGCTCCAAGCTTTTTAGACTGAGGTACATGTTAGAAGAGTCTTCTCTCTCCCCAGCTACCACCTATATCAGTCTGCTTCTCCTACTCCAGCCATCATGACCTCTCACCCAAGCACAAACCCATCAATCCTAGAAGAGTCCCTCCAACCCTGTCCTCTGGAATTACATTACTAGTACATTCTAGGATAGCAAATAGAATCTACTTATTATAATAATGGTGTTTGTAAAGAGTTAAAGATAAAAACATACTCTTTCAGGGACATATCTCTTCTATTTATGAAGGGGTACTTGTCCTTGCAAGTTTCCAATATTATTTTAAGGCATATTAAATTTTATCACTAAATCAACTAGAAATAAAATGTGTAATTGGTAGCAGAACTTCAGGCTGTGATAGAATTCCCAAAGGATTCCAATGTCCTTTTAAAAATTAAATACAATAATGGAAGATAAACTGTGTAAAATGCCAGCACTTTTCTTCCCCATAACCTCTGTTTGTGTACTAAGCCAAGAGGTCCCACTGCCAATCATATCTAGGAAAGAAATAGTACAGAGAGTGCTTTTGATCTCACTCATGCATTTATTAGATCCTGTTTCTCCAATTTCATTCTGAGTTTTATGTGAATTCACTGCACATATATACCTACATAAAATATACCTATCTTCTCTCATTATGATATAGGTAAAGTGTTGGTAATCCAGGAAATACTGGGTAGATTAAAACATAAAATTATTAATTTCATGAAATATGAAATAGTACATTTAATAAATAGTACATTTGACGCATTTTGCAACTAAGTCTTGTATATCTTACATTTCTTTACTTTGAAAAATGACCAGAAACCTTATTTGATATGAATATTATATTTTTTTCCTAAAATACACTTCTAATGTGCTCTCATTTCAGTGTTCCAATATGATGGGGGGAATTTTTTACTTCTTTTTTTTTTTCAAAGGACTATAATTTAAACCTCCCCTGCCCAAGTTCAGAGAAATATTTATGGCTGGATTTTAAATGTCTGAACAAAGACCTTTAAAATGAAATTTCTACTGCAAAAAAAAAAAAAATCCATTGATACCAGAGCATAAATACCATTATTATAATAAGAAGTGTTCAATTTCCAAGAAAGACCAATATAGTAACTACTCTTCCCTCCCATGAAAATGTTGACAGAGGTAAATATGGGGTAATTCTAAACCTAAACATCAAGATAAAGAAATTAATTTCTCTATTCCTGTAAACAAAATGATTGGCCAAAAGCAACTGTTTCAGTGCAGGAAATGTTTTCCTCCAGAAATCGGGAAAGCACAAAGAAAATCTAGAATTTTGTTATACACATGAACATTTTCAAAAATATCATAAAGGACAATTCACTTGGGACACTGGGCCCAGGACTTGACAATCTCCCTGACAGCTACCTGGTAGGAAAATGAGGTTGACCTCCATGACGTCAACTTCCTAAGATATTATTTCAACTCTACGTATCACAAATTTCCTTAAGAATGAACATGAAAAAAAAAAAGCAGCTCCAATTCTAACTTCTGTGGTTATGCCTGTATATCTTGAAAGCTATTTTTTAGTTTCATGCATATATCATTCTCAAGGTCCACAGATTTGCTACCCACTGAAGAAAGTAGCATGTCTTTTATGTGCCCAATATGACTTTTGTAAGGCTTCACAGGGCTTTCATAGTTTCAGTGACACTCAAACCTAAGCACTCAGTTCAAATATTTCTTGAAACAGATTATTTTCCTACACAGACCGGAAGCATGTTGTGTTATTCGTAAATTTAGAGTTCCTGCTCACCCAGTCCCATATTTTCCAGAATTACCCCCTCAGTTTTCTCTCCAGTACGCACACCCAGCGCATACAACACTCATACACGTACCCTGAAAAGTTCCATTCCTCGTTGAAACAGGGGCAAGAACAAGGGAAAGAGCTAACATGTGTTGCCCGTCTTCTAGGTGCTAAGCATAATGTCAGGTACTTTATTTATCCTATGCCATTTTATTCTCACAACAGTACCCTAGAGTGGGAGTAGGGATTCCTATCCCTACTTCCAAGTTATGAAACAAAGGCTTGAGGACTTCATCCAAATTCCACAGCTATAGGTAATGAAGCCAGGATAGAAACCTAGGCCTGTTGAATATTCAATTTCTCCACAGGACCACTAACTTTAAAGAGTGGAAAACAGAAAGTCTCCCTGCTTGACCTCTTTTCTACTATACCTTCTTCTTCCTGCCTCTTTGAACACACTGTCATATGCAACCACTTTCTTGAAGAGCCTTAATAACTTTGTATATAAACTTGCTTTCTGTAATGTCAACTTTTTAACCATGTGATATCAATCCCCTCAAATTTTGTATTTGATAGTGACTCCTGTGAATCCTTTGATCATGTCTCAGTCCAATTCTACAATTATTCAGACCCTTTCTGTTATTAATATATAGTCCAAGGAAGTTCACTCTCAGATCCAATTTAAAGCTCAAGTCTACATAGACTAGAACTGTGGCTCCAGGAAGATAGAGGAGAGAAATGGGTTGGCTATCAAGGCCCAATCTTCCTCCCTGAGACTCCAACCGTGTGCTGGAGCAGGCAGAAGAGTGGGAGAGGCAGAAATCTCTGGCTCCCTCTGATTTTCACGACCAGGACAAAGGGGGCACATGCCCTGCACTTGTCCAGCCCTGGGAGTGAGCCTCTCCCGGAATGTTGCACCCTGGGCCCTCCCTTGCTGCAGCCTCATCCCAGCCCTGCTCAGGCTGTTTCCATTTGAGGCTGGGGTCCTCTGCTGTATGGTGGTCTCCACTAGGAGATGCACATGTTTATCTACAGGCAATGTCTGGTTTTCCCTGGGCGCTCTCTTTACGGAGGCTTTCTGGAGGAGCCGCAGCTTCCCCCAGGTCCCCATATTTCAAATACACCCCCTGGTTAGGTGTCCCCTTATTTTGCCTGGAATCCCCATGGACTCTTGCCTCCAACTTCATCCTCCTGCATGTGGAGCCTCAGAAACCACAGGGTTTTCTTATGTCCTCATGAAGGGCTACACCTAAGAATGATGGGGCAAGCATTGGCCCCCATCCTCTTCACAGCCACTAAAACACAGTCCCTTTAGAACCTGCTGGTGTAGACTCCTGGAACTGGCTTCCCACCTTCCCAACATTTGCATCGGCCCTAGACTAAAACCAGCAAACTTCAGGGAACATATATCAGACTCTCCCTAAAGCCCTGTCCCCATAGTGTTCTGGTTTCTGGTTGCTGATTTCAGAGAATGCTCTTTTCTATACCGAATTAGGTTACTACATCCTATAGCAGGTGTATTTTCAGAAGCTAGGAAATCTGCTTTTTATAAGCGTATAGCAAAGGTCCCAGCTTTAACAGTACTAGCATCACTAAAGCCACCACTGAGCATGCAAAATCTTCCTGACTCTACAGGCCTCCATCCCTGCAGAGAGAAATGCTAGATGCCCACATCCTGACCTTGAGATACTTGCCTGACTGGGATTTTTTTTTTCCACTATCTTTGGAAGCACTAAGCTATTTCTGAACCCTGGTTTCTTTTCTGATTGCTTACCAGGCAATTATTCTCCAGGTTCTCCATTTGCCCTAGAAACAGAAAGAATCACTCCAGAAGGTCAAGAAGCACAAGTAGCACCAATGAGAAGCAGTACAAGAGGCTTTCCAGAGCCATAGACAGCATTGCCCGCATTAGATGGACTCACAGCTGTGCATTCTCACAACCCCCAATGTGTCCTGTGTGTGTTGTTTTGAGCCCCGGGGTAATGGGGCCCAGAATCAGAGGCCCTTGGGGTCTCCTGGTTCAAACTCCCAGCTGATCAGATTGACATCTGACCTCAGAGTCTGGGACCCCATTCGGTGGTAGGTGGAGGACTCAGGTCCCTGGGAAGTCTCCCTACAGAAGGCAAAGGTTTGCAAGCCATGCTCCTCAGAGTCCTGAGGGCTAGTGACAGGGCTGAGAGGAAGCAGGAAAATCGCTTCTTTTTGATAAGTTTTATGTAATGGATTTGGGTGACGATTTAATATAGAGAAAAGGTTCCAAGCCTTTAAAAATGAAAAGCGGGTAGGGTTCAGTTTCAGAAAAAAGAAAGGGGGTTTCAAGTCCTAGCTATGCCCTTCATTAGTGGTTGACTCTGAGAAAATTAATGCCTCTAGACTCACTTCCTCATTTATAAAATGGGGGAAACAAGAGCTGCCCAATTGTCTTCAAAATAGTAATTAACATGAAATATAGGAAAATGTTTATATTACTTAGAACACAGGAAGGGCCTTTGCGTTACATTCTCTCCTTTTAATCTTTATGACCACAATATAATGTAGGTGCCATTGACTTGCACTTCACATATTGGAAAAAAAAAAATAAGAGTTTGGAGAAGTCAGTAAATTTCTTATAGTCACAGTGATTGATTCAAGATTTGCTCTCAGTTCTGACTCTTGCTCCTCCTAGGAGCAGAGGACTGAGCTATGCTTCACATTTGTTTTATTTATCAAACCTCAAAATAAAACGGTCACTTCAACTGCAGAAGGCATCATCAAATCAGAGACAGAACGAGGTTGCAGAAAAACCTTGGGCCAGAACTTCCACTTAAGTGCTAAGACTCTAAGCTGAGCCAACGTTTTGAGGTTAATGCTGCCATTGTCATTCTCCACTGCTCCCCACACCGCTGTTCTTACTTCTGTTTACAGAAATGCTAATGACAACAATGGCAACTGTTCATTGAGCCCAAAGCACTGGGCTCACTGCTTGATATATATTATCTCATTTAATCATCTCAACTCACTTAATGCTTCCAACACTTTTTAAGTAGGCATTTTTATTATTTCTATTTAATAGATGAGGAAAATTATGCACAGTTAATTGGCATAAAGTTCCCCAAGTCACCTGGCTAGTCATATTGTACATGCCATTGCTGCTGCAACAAGCATATCTCTCTGTTGCCACCACAAATTCAGCCACCATCACCATAGTTCCTGACAACACTGCCATTGCCACAGCTACAAGGCTGTCAAAGCCCTGCTTCATCTTCTGGCCTCCAAAAGGAAAAATTGTTCTTCTCAGTTTTATGATGCCATCCTTCAAACAACATGGGGCAAGCCCTAGAGGATGTTTGAGGAAAACACTCAATGACCCTGAGTTGTGCCTTGAAGTTATTCAAGTGTTTTGCTGTTCACTGGGAGGCCGGGCAGTGTGGCCAAGCTAAGAAGGCAGTTAATGCCACCCTGGAAAACAGACCAGTGCATGATTGGAAGTCACTGAGAACAGACAACATGAACACCAGGCTCAAATCATATCTCATTTACTTACAGCAAGACGAGAGTGTATAGAAGATCCAGACGCTTACAAGGCATCAGTTCCCTGTGGCCAGCAGAGCCACTCTGCAACTGTCTCAGGCAGCTACAGTACAAGAGCCCCAACCCCTCCCCTGTGCAGTCTGAAATACAGAAATCTGGGTGCCTGTCTGAAGGCCACTGAATCTAAAACAGAAAGATATTTTCATACAGGGTGATAAGTTCAGCATAGGCTGTATGGACCTCTATCTCTTGGTAAGGAAGTTGTCCAGAACCATGGCCCATTCTTATGTAGCCAAACAAAAGTCGAAAGATTGTGTGCACAGGACTGGCTCTCCCAACACCAGGCATCTCCAGCCTCTCCTCTCTGTCTACGTTGGGAACACCTCAGTGATTAGGGTATTTGTTGCTCCTCTTATTTATTCATTTATTTAGAATCATCACCATCATGATGAATATTTATTGAATACTTTCTGCATCTTAGGTACTATATTGAGTGTAAAAACATACATCATCCTATTAATCTGTATGACAACTCTGTGAAGTAGTCACAATCATTCCCAATTTACAGATGGGGAGACAGAGGCACAGAGATGTAAACAACAAAGCCAGGATATTCGATGCCAAGGTGAAGATTTTTAACCACGAAATATGCCATCCAAGCTCTGTCTGTTGGCCCCAAGAGTCCATTCCCTTCCTCTGAAGAACAGAATATGGAACATATTGTATAAACTCTTGAGAGTAGACAGGAAAAAATCATTTCACCACATTGCCACTTTTTAATGTGGTTTTCTTTGTGCTTTTCTTGCATTCATTTCTTTCTCCTGTGCAAAATATTTAAAGCAAGCACATTCTTTTTGAGCTTACTATCTATTCACAAAACCACATAAAGAATAACAAAGCTTTATAATTCTGATGGTGATAATGATATTAATAAACCAATTTCCATTTGGTTCTTTGATCGGCTAATCAACATATTCATTGAACCCTGCATCAAGCATCAGGATGTATATTTGGAAATTATGGAGATGATTCAGGAGCAGGCCCTATCCTTAAAAGTAGTTAATTCTATGGGAAAGACAAGGCCCAGAGGACATCAGCTTTAAATATCGTTGGCCTAGATAGCCAGTTTTTCCTCCTGAAACATTACAAATACTCCTTCTTAGTGTCCATCTGAAACATATTTGTGCAATACCAAATGCAGACCTTATCAGGTAGGATCGGCTATATAATTTTCAGGGTACAGTGCAAAATGAAACTTTGAGGCATCTTCTTGAAAAATTAATACAAATTTCAAGATGGAACAACAGCTCCTTAAACCAAGCAAGGGGTCCTTCTAAGTGCAGGGCCCTGTTGGATTGCATGAGTCGCGTACACGTGAGGCTGGCCCTGGGATCAGGTCATTGTTTTGTGTTCAGTACCAATGTTGGTTCTGTTTCTGTGTTATTTACTATGACCACCCCCAAGCCAACTCTTCTTCCTGAGCCAGCTGCCTGCCCCAACAGTTCTTACAGGCGACACCTGCTACTTCTATGTCCTACTGAGTCCCTGTCCCAACCTTTCTAATTAACTATTTTCTGTATTCCATTCTTCTCTTCACAAATGATTGAATAGGCAGCACTGGCTGTCTCTTTCTTAGAGCTCAGAGTAATCTACTCCTCAAAGCTTCAGCCCTCAGCCCTCCTCCCACCTGCAGGCCACTTGCCCCTTTTCCCCCTTCGCCAGGAGAAGTGGGGTTGAGAGTGAGGGGAAGCAAAAAGAGCTACAGATAATCTAATTCTTGCTATTACCGCCATGGTAGCCACAACTGACTTTGTGGGGGGGTTTTTTTTGTTTTGTTTTTGTCTTTTTTGTTTTGTTTTGTTTTTTTCACCAGCGTACAAGTTATTTTTCATGAAACTTTCCAACAGTTGGCCAACAAACTATCAATACCACAAAGCAGCCTCAGTTAAAGGTTTTCTCAGTTTTTTACAGAAGTGTATTACCAAGCTGAATTCAAGGAATGTGGTGATATTCCTAATGACTATGGTTACGGTGGGCACCTCCATTTTCATACTTATCTGGCAGTTGTAAACAATGCATCTTGTTCACCAGAAATGATCCTCTAGTTATATACAAGGCAGTTAGTGCTGGTGGTCAACTGAACAGTGCAACCAGTAGAGCCTACAAGTGTTCAGAGGAAGACTGCACTGTGAATTCGAGAAATTTAAAAATCTGAATGAAGGTATAGATTAAAAGTCTTATTTTCACAAATTAGAATAGAATTATAAGTCTGTCCTCTAACTCAATAACAGAGAACCTGTAAATCTCAAAGAATATTTTTCTATATGGAATCATATTCCAAAATCCAGATTTTATTATGTGTTTCTATCTTTATAAACTTTTTAAAGGTCATTTAGAATAATTTCTACTATGCCCAATGCTTACACTTTTATGTCTGTTTGGTTTTTCTTTTTTTAACTCATCACTCTTTTATTTTTCCTAAATCTTTTAATTGGCTCCCTGGTTTCTTAACAGTTAATTAATTCATTGCAAAATAGCAGGTATATGCTTTGATCCCAGGATGGTTTGGCTACAAATATGATTGCCTAGCTGGAAATCTGCTGCCCAGTCTCTGAATCCCTTTGCTTCTTTCTCTGTATTTTGTTTGGCAATTAGTACTTTCCCCCTGGGTTTCAGGGTTATAATTAGTATTCTCATATCTTATCTCTCTTGCTGGTGTACAGGTTCCCCAAGGACAAGATTCTGATTTGGTTCATATGTGTATCCTACAAGTAGAAGTTAGTTTAAAAGGGCAGATGGTTTGGTTGACTATCTGGTTGATTGGTTGGCTAACTGGAAAAAAGGGAAAAGAAAGGAAGATTTTCATTACATGCCCAGCTCTCACTGGGTTCTTAAAAAAATTGCTGTTCTTTCCAAGACCTTCCTCTCTTCTAATTTCTTAATAGATATAGATTCCCAGAAAATAACACCAAGGAAATCCCACTGCCTTCAATATCCAAATGCCATAAATATGACCAATGAATTGACATTGCTTATTTATAAAAGTAACCACACCAGCAACCAGCAACATCTACCTAAGTATGCCAAAGTTGCTTCAAAAAGAATAAAGCTGTATGTGTCTCAATAAAGCCAACATTTTCTTGTTCAGATGGAAAAAGATGAACTTGTACCTCTAATACTAATATTGAACTAATTCTGATCTTTAAACTAAGATACAAATAATTTTAGAAAGCAATTTTCTTCTTTGCCTAAGGCAAGGTATGTTAAATACAGACCCTGACATATTTAAGATCCCATTCTTCTATCCATGCTTACACATTCCCCATCAGTGGTTCTTCCCAAAGTCCATGTAAAGAACTGAAGCAAAGTGTGTCTCCTCTGCCACGGCTGTGCTTTTAAATCACTGATTTATGTTCTAAGGCCCCCCAAGACAGCGTTTTACATAGTACCATGCTAGCCAGCAGCCAGAGTCCCAAAGGTGAGTGTATCATTTGAAAGGGTTTTAATGCAGTGGGGGAAGAAGCACTACCTCCCGGTAATCACATGATCAGGACACCTAAATGGACAGCCTCAGCCTGCATATTTTAACCTGCAGCTGGCGATGCAGCTCTGTTTGCACAATACTGTCCCGTGGCAGAATTACACAGCTCGCCATGGCTGCAGCCAGATAATTATTATTGATTCGCTCTCAAACTGTCAATCTGGGGACAGCTCTGAGGCAGTCAGTGATGGACAGAAGGATGATTGGACAGCCACCATCCAACGAGGAAACTTCATCTTGAAAATGAACTTAGATGAGATGGTGCTGGTGGATAAGGGTAATTGATGATTGTTTCAGAGTGGAGGAAGGGGAAGAAGGAAAGATCTAAGAGAAAAAAAAAAAAAAGCCTTCTTGGCATTCATCTTAGTGTCCTTAATGGAATGTACTAAAGGCTATCCACAAACTCCATGAAGTTTTTGTGTGGTTTTGTCCAATAAACCTATAATTTTTAATATGTCATGATAATCAGAATAGAAACCATTTTCCAAATAAAATAATGCTGTACAGTTCAGATGTTTCCTTGATTACCTTAGAATTTAGACATTTTTGACGATGTAGGCATATTGATTATTTTAAAATGTGTTGAAATATGTATTTGAATAGTCATTTTAACTTTTCAAAATACTTCCTCCACCTATTTGACCCATTGACAAATATATATTAAGCTCTTAATTTTTACAAAGCAATCTCACTATCTCAACCACGATTGGTAAACCATCAAATACCAGTTGACAATTTGATAGATGAGTACATTGAAGCCCAGAGCAGCTAAGTGACTTGGCTAAACTCACAAAATTCTTTAGAGGCTGAACTAGACATAGATCCCACAAGTGCTGCCTCTTAGACCCTTGTTCTTCCCCTAATGGTCATTCCCATTCATCAAACGGCTATCCTGAACCAAGCACAAGGCAAGACACTTTGCTTAGATTATCTCATTTTAAATTCACAACAGCAAGGTGGTTCACACGAACCTTTTTTTTGTTTCGTTTTTGACAGAGTCTTGCTCTGTCGCCCAGGCTGGAGTGCAGTGGCGCCATCTCGGTTCACTGCAAGCTCCGCCTCCCACGTTCACGCCATTCTCCTGCCTCAGCCTCCCGAGTAGCTGGGACTACAGGAGCCCGCCACTGCGCCCGGCTAATTTTTTGAATTTTTAGTAGAGATGGGGTTTCACTGTGTTAGCCAGGATGGTCTTGATCTCCTGACGTCGTTATCTGCCAGCCTCGGCCTCCCGAAGTGCTGGGATTACAGGCTTGAGTCATCCCGCGCAGCCCACATGAACCCTTTCTTATAGATGAGAAAATGAAACTCAGTGATTTTGGGATTTGTCTAAAGTCACTGAGCCAGGATTTGAATCCCACACTGCCTGGTGCGGTGGGTAAAAACAAGGGAATTGTGTCAAAGGATCAGGGCTACTTCGGCAGCTACTAAAGAAAAACAGTAACACTGAATTCGAACAATAACATATTAAGCCACTGTCCTGTGTAGAGAGTGCCTCCCCTGCCAGCAGAGAATAATATGGCTTCCATGGCATCCCGCTCCAACCCTTCAAGACCCAGAAGCCATTGAAAAATTCTCACTAAAAGGCAGTGGTGCTGGACCTTTTATTTGTTCCTATAAAAGTGCAATGGGTCAGCAGACCCGGCCTGTGGAAACCAGTGGTCACGCTGATCCGGACAAGATTAAACACCAGCCTCCATGGCTATGTTCCACGCGATTCTCTATTTGTCTGTCCTCATTTGAGACATGACTGATGTTTGTTGATTGTCAGTAACATTGCTTTACACACTCATTTCCAGGCCTGGGGTTGTGTCATGCCAGGGCACCTTCAATTATCTTAAGGAATCATCTCAACATACTTTTTAAAAGGAAAGAGTTGTGAGTTCATTCACATTTTAAAAAAGAAAAATATATTCCAGAGAATTATTTTAAAAGGAGAACATAGTCTAAAAATCAAGCCAAAACAAAGACACACAGAATTAGAAAATCATTGACGAAAATAAGTCACATATTATTTGGAAAGGGGGAGGTTGATATTATCGATATTCCAAGAAGTTTGAATCAAACATCCTAATTTTTGACTAAAGGGAAAGCAAATTGCATTCTGTTCCCTGCAGTTTAACCTGTCACGTATTAGGTTTCTGGTCACTTCTAGCATTCACATATTCAGGCTTTGGCTTTTTTTTTTTTTTTTTTGAAAGAGTCGCGCTGCTGTTGCCCAGCCTGGAGTGCAGTGGCGTGATCTCGGCTCACTGCAACCTCTGCCTCCTGGGTTTCAGCAATTCTTCTGCCTCAGTCTCCCAAGTAACTAGGATTACAGGAACCGCCACCACGCCCAGCTAGTTTTTGTATTTTTAGTAGAGACAGGTTTCGCCATGTTGGCCAGGCTGGTCTTGAACTCTTGACCTCAGGTGATCCACCCGCCTCAGCCTCCCAAAGTGTTGGGATTACAGGTGTGAGCCACTGCGCCCAGCTGTCTCTTCTTAAATTCGATGTATGTATGTATTTATTTATTTATTTAAGACAGAGTCTCACTCTGTCACCCAGGCTGGAGTGCAGTGGTGCCATCTCAGCTCACTGCAACCTCCACCTCCCAGGCCGAAGCGATTCTCCTGCCTCAGCCTCCGGAGTAGCTGAGATTACAGCCATGTGCCACCATGACAAAAACTAATTTCTGTATTTTTTAAAGTAGATATGGGGTTTCACCATATTGGCAAGGCTGGTCTTGAACTCCTGACCTCAAGTGATCTGCCCACCTTGGTCCCCTATAGTGCTGGGATTACAGACATGAGCCACCATGCCTGGCTAGGAGTGAAGATTCTAATAGCTACGGTATGGTAGATCCAGAAAGTTCCCCATCTGGCATATCCCTAATCTTATGCTCAATATTTTTAACATCTTTTATCTCATTTGATCCACATAAAACTCTGAAAGATAGGGTAGACACTTACTGCTGCTATTTTACAGGTAAGCAAACTGAGGATCAAAGAGCTTCCATGGCTTATCCAATGCCGATTCGCTTGTGGGTAACAAAAGTAGGCCTAGAATACAGATTTCCTGACTGCTAGTTTCAGGATATACCACTACATCTCACTGAGCCTATGGTCATGTTTTCTTTTGAACATACCAGATTGATTTTGCATGCATGTGAGTTAAACACAGGACACTAGTAATAGTGTGGAAACCATAAACTTCTGTAATTATTATGGCAGTCTCCTGGTATATGCATTTAAAGTATCTACCCAAATTAGTTTATTAGGACAATATTGTAAAGCATAGCTTTTTTAAAAAAAATGTTATCTTTTAAAATATATACGACTGCATATGTGTGTGTATATATATATGTGTGTGTGTGTATATATATATCTCTCTCTCTCTTTGGCGCTAAATCTTTGATCTAGGGTCTGAATCCCAGGAAGAGACAACTAGAAGAAAGAGGGGAGCAAAAATAATCCAGAAGAGATATTTGCTTACACCCTCAATTATTGGAAGCATAGGCCATTTTCTAGCTTGTCTTGCAGCACACAGTATCAGCAGATTACTAGACGCTATCTCTATGGGATGCCTCTCCAAGCTCTCTGGCCTCCTGAGAAGGCCCAACAGCATGGACATCTAGTGGGATTATCCTTGTTTGGACTGAAGAAGATTTTGTCTCCATCAAGTAATGGTGGTATTGATGCACCAGGACAGTATGGATTTGTGGCACCCTCACAATGGGCAGGTGTTATCCAAAGGCCTGGGAAAAAAAGTTACCACTCCAGTGTAAGAATGGAAAATGTAGGCTGGGCACGGTGGCTCACGCCTGTAATCCCAGCACTTTGGAAGGCCAAGGCGGGCGGATCACGAGGTCAGGAGATCGAGACCATCCTGGCTAACACAGTGAAACCCCGTGTTTCAGTGAGCCAAGATCGCACTACTGCACTCCAGCCTGGGCGATAGAGTGAGACTCCATTTCAAAAAAAAAAAAAAGTGAAAATGTAAATTCTAATAGGAACCAAGAAGATGATGTTTATGATTGCAAGTAAAATACTTCCTGAGGATGCCTAGAAATAAGTAGAGGAAGAGGAGAAGGGGCTCTTTGAATGAATCCTGGGTCAAGATTTAGCCAGAGTAATAATGTATATACTATATTGTGTATTATAGCTCTAGGCAGATGTGGTCTAAAGATATGGGGGAGTCACATTAATATTTTTAGGTTTTTATTGAAAACATCTGTTCTATTTTTGTTTTAAGGAAAGGCACATTGATTTGGGGGTCTGACAGAGTTGGCTTTCAATGCTACCCTCACCCTATTTACTAGTTCTGGATACTTGGGCAAGGAATAAAACCTGCCTAGATCCATTTTAAGTAAAATTGAGATGATGCTGAAGTCATGAGGTTGTTGGGGACTCTCTGATATTAAAGGGAACAGACTCTTTACAAAAGAAGTAAGCCTCATCTGAGAAGGCAAAGGCGGAGTATTTCACAGTTCTGAAAGCCCATGCCTGTCTCAGGGATTAGCACAGCCCATGCGGATAGACTAGGCATTCTGCCTGGTGCCCCTGCATTGTCACTCACCCAGCTGTTTCCTGGGGCCAGGTTCCTTCAGTGAGCACTGTGATCCAGGCCACTGTGACAGCTTAAGTCACATCCTCTTCCCCTGTCCCCATCTGGTTTGATGATCTACATCCCTGCATGTGCCTTTCCAGAAATGTGTTCAGAAGTAAGCCCTACATCCTTCTTTCCAGAGGGAGAAGGCCAGGGGTCTCTGTGACGGGTGCTCTGAGCACTGCTGGGGAAGATACAGGTGTCCTCCCTTTTCCTCACTCCCCCAACAAAGGACATGAATCAAGCTCGTATCAAAGGCAGCAGTGGCAGAGGAGAAGGTCTGCTTCTGAGGAGGAATGAGCCCAGCTGTGGAGAATGCTTAAGTAGAATTGGCAGCAGGAATCTTTGATGCCCTCAGCAACAAACACTTGAGTGGCAGGACTGTAGTGTTGATTTTTCTTTTAATCTTCTCTCACCTTCATGATAACATAGTTATCTGCTGGAAAAGTCATTCTTTACCCTTTTATGTCACTGAGGCCAAGAATCACAAAACTCTTGCTTCATTTATAATTTTGAAATAAGTCTTCACTCCCTATAATTACTAAAAAAAAAAAAAAGAAAAAAAAAACAACAAAAAAAGCAAATGTGTCCATATATGACATCACTTTTTGTGGTCACGATGTTTCCCTCCATGCTTTGTTAAGATCTAGAGCCAACCTAACAAGCTGATTGACAGAGGCTGCATCAGAGGTGACTGAAAAGAAAGGACAGAGGGGAAGAGAGAAAAAAACAATTGAGAACCTGAGAGAAGCCCTTGAGTTTATCAGTTACTGGGGTTGGATGACTCGCTGTTTGAAGAGCCAGAGAAACTTAGACAAGTGTTGCTCAGTCTGGCATGGGGGAAAGTGCTGGAAAACCAAGAATTTATTGTTAGACAAAGCATAAATTGACATCTACTTTTGACTAGGCTTTGCATGTGTGGGGTAGGGAGAGCAGGTAGAAAGAGGAAGCATCATAGAATGAAGATGGAATTAAAGGAGTCTAGAATGATCTTCCAGACTCTGTGCAATGAGACATAAAAATTGCTGAATAGTAAACACTTTCATTCTTTCACTGGAGAGCTTCATAAAAACCTAAACAAAGATTAAAAAGAAGACCATATCGAGGCTGGGCACGATGGCTCACACTTGTAATCCCAGAAATGAGACCCTGACTCAAAAAAAGAAAAAGAAAAGAAAAAAGGCCATATTGAAAACATTTAATGTAACCCCAAAATACTGGCACACCTGGTATTAGTCTACCACAACAAAATGTCACAGACTGAGTGGCTTAAACAACAAAAATTTATTTTCTTACAGTTCTGAAGGCCAGAAGTGCATGCTCAAGGTCCAAGCACATTAGGTTTCTGGTGAGGGCTCCTTTCCTGACTTGTGGACAACCAGCTTCTCCATAAATGCTTACATGGCCTTTCCTTGGTGTGTGCACCCACGGGGAGGTAGGGGAAGAGAAAGAGGACAAGCTCTCTGGTCTCTCTTTCTATAAAGGTACTAATACTATTAGGTCAGGGCCCCATCCTATGACTTCATTTCACATTAATTACTTCTTTAAAGGACCCCTCTCAAGGTTAGGGCTTTAACATATGAATTTGGAGGAGGGGGCACAAACATTCAGTTCATAAAACACCTCATGTCCAGTCTCAATTTGTTGACATCCAAAAAACAGCAAAAAGGGATTTAAATCTTTAGTGCAGTCTCTCAGAGAGCCATACATACTTACTGCAGATAGAGCCAAATGCTCAAATTCTTTGCCAGTCTCCCTGGAGTTTCATTCAATGTGATAGTTGCTCTGCAGAACCTGTCCTTTAGCCCATCCTCCCCAGACTCCAGCCGATGTGCTTGACTCTCACTTCCTCACACTGTCTTCTCACTTTTTGATTGATCCCGTTGTTTCGTGAATTGTTGTAGGCCAGTGGTTCTCAAACTGGCCGGTCTCAGGATCACCTGGGAAACTTGATAAAAATACAGTTGCCCTTGATATAAGTGGGGAATTGGTTCTAGGACCAACCCCAAATCCACACATACTCAAGTCCCACAGTCCGCTCAGCAGAGCCCAACATAGACAGACCACGCAAAAGTCAGCCCTCTGTACGCATGGGTTTCACATTCTTCAAATACTATATTTTCTATCTGTATTTGGTAGAAAAAAATTAGGGTATAAGTAGGCCTGCACAGTTAAAACCTGTGTTGTTCAAGGGTAAACTGTACTAGATCCCAGACCCTATACTATTTCAACAAGCCCCGACCTCTGTGTTCTTTACTCACTCCTCAGGTGATTCTGACACTCATTCGGTGTACTAGTCTGCATGGGTTTCCGTAACAAAATGCGATAGACTGGGTGGTTTAAACAAAAGAAATTAATTTTTCTCACAGTTTAGAGGCTGGGAAGTCTAAGATCAAGGTGCCAGGAGGGTTCAGTTTCTGGTGAGGGTAATTTTTCTGCTTGCAAAGGCCTCCTTCTTGCTGTATCTTCACAAGGCAGAGAGATGGAGAGATCTTTTCTCTCTTCTTATAAATCCACTCACCCTATCAGAATAGGACCTTGCCCTTATGACTTCATTCATTCAAAATTACTTTCTAAAAGCCCTATCTCCAAATACAGTTACATCGGAGGTTAGGACTTCAACATACAAATTTTTGTGCAATTGGGTGTGGGGGCTATAATTCATAGCACCTTAATTTGAGAACCAGTATTTTAGGCCAATCGTTCTAAACTAGATTAAAGGAGTGATTTTCAAACATGAACTGGCATCCAAATCACCTTGAGAGCTGGTACAAACACATATTATGGGCATGGAAACCTGGAGTTTCTGATTTGGTAGATCCAGGGTGAAGCCCAAGACTACATTTATAAGTCCCTTGGTGGTGATGATGGTGATGATCCAGGGATCTCTTTTTGTGAACAAATAGACTAGAAGAAAAAAATGCTGATATATATTTGATCAATTCCTCAAATTTTTACCTAAGAGTAGTTCTTGGGCCAAAGCAACAGTAAGATAAAAGTACTTTGAGGAGGTTCAACTTTCTCATAAAGGAGGCATTTCAAGCAATAGATCTTAAACTCAAGAGCAGTTTATAGAGGGAAGCTTTGGAATTTCTTTTTCTGAAAACCATCAGGAAAATCAGATGCTTTGGTTTGATTGGCAGCAACACTCTACTTAGAAGCCAAGAGGAAAACAGGCTGCTCTGGTAGCTCCATCAAGTGCAGCCTGAGTCTGTAGGTCAGGACTTGTGTCTACGTTACCTGCACCATGGAGGCCAAAAGCAGAATAAGTTTCCTTCCTTTCCTTCCTGGAAAGTGGAACATCTCAGGTGCCCCATCATTTTTATGTGAATGCATTGGTTTTATATTTTTCTCCTAGGCAAGAGATGCACCTGTCAGAGGAACCCTGCAGAGAGAGTGAAAAAGGATAAAACCTGATGGAGAGACATTGCGCTATAGACCAAGGACTCTCCACTCTGGCTGAGCATCAGAACTGCCTGCAGAGCTTAGTCAAAATATTGAGGCTTCAGCCCACCCACAATGATGAGATTCAGTAAGTCTGTGGGGAGCCAGATCAGCTCTTGTTGTTGTTATTTTGAAGCTCTACAAGTGTTGGTGGCTGCACAACCAGAGTTGAGACCCACTGCAGATGTTTCCAGTGCATAATTTCGCATAATCCACACAAGGACCTGGTGAGGCAGATGACTTATTCCCAGTTGTAACAATGAGAAAATGAACCCAGAGGGCTACAATTTATTACTAAATGTTAATATATAGCAAATGGTATAACTGAGATTGTTACCCAAATCTTCCTAGTCCACCGATGCCAAAGGATAGTGTGTGTGTGTGTGTGTGTGTGTGTGTGAGAGAGAGAGAGAGAGAGAGAGTGGTGTGTGTTTGGTGTGCATTAGTGTTGAAGGACGATGACACTGTTAAGTTTCTTCTTTTGGAATCTAACTCAGAGGGTAATGTTTTCCTCCCTTCCTAAAATAAATGACACAGAGAGAAACAAGGTACATGTATTAGTTCATTTTCACACTGCTGATAAAGACATACCTTAGACTGGGCAATTTACAAAAGAAAGAGGCTTAATGGACTGGCAGTTCCATGTGGCTTGGGAGGCCTCACAATCATGGCAGAGGGTGAAAGGCACATCTCACATGGTGGCAGACAAGAGAAGAGTGAGAGCCAAGGGAAAGGGGTTTCCCCTTATAAAACCATCAGATCTTGTAAGAGTTATTCACTACCATGAGAATAGTATGGGGAAATTCACCCCCCGTGATTCAATCATCTCCCACTGGGTCCCTCCCACAATACGAGGGAATTATAGAAACTACAATTCAAGATGAGATTTGTGTCAGGACACAGCCAAACCATATCAGTACATTTCTCCCTTTCAAACCAACTCCCTCTTGAATGAGGATGGGAACAGGGCTCAATTTATTTATCATAAGACAAGCACATGGTTATGCTTTTAAATATTTTGGAATAGCATATTTTCTTCTTTTTTATTGACATTTAGGTGGAAGCCTAAATGAAAGGACCTAAGAAGAAAAGGAAAACTAGAAATTGACAGTAAATCAGAAGTTCACAACCTGGATTATGTAAGGAGTTAATAACATAAGTAAAGATCAATAAATTCTCTCTTATTATAATTCTTGACTATATTAATTCTAGCTTACTTAATCACCAAAGTGAATAACTCTTAGAAAAAAATTCAGAAATTTATTTTTAATATCTCACTAATAGCCAATTTTAAAAACAGCAAAATACCACTACACACCTATTAGAATGGCCAAAACCCAGAACACTGACAACACCAAATGCTGGCAAGGATGTGGAGCTACAAGAACTCTCCTTCATTGCTGGTGGGAATGCAAAACAGCACAGCCACCTTGGAGGACAGTTTGGTGGTTTCTTACAAAACTAAACATACTCTTACCGTATGATCTAGCAAACACACTTTTCAGTATTTACTCAAAGGAGTTGAAAACTTATGTTCACTCAACATGCACACAGATGTTTATAGCACCTTTATTTATCATTGCCAAAAACTAGAAGCAACTAAGATGACCTTCAGTAGGTGAATGGGGAAATACTGTGATATGTATAGACAATGGAATATTATTCAGTGCTAAAAATATCAAAGAGCTATCAAGCCATGGAAAGACATGGTGGAAAATTAAATGCACATCACTAAGTGCAGGAAGCCAATCTGAAAAGCCTACAAACTGTATGATTTCAATAACAGAACATTATTTAAAAAGCAAAACTATGGAGACAGTAAAAAGATGAGTGGTTGCCAGAGATTGCAGGATAAAAGGAGAAATAAATAGGTGTTTATTTATTATAATAAATAATAATAAATAGCTATGATATTTAACACAGAGAATTTTTAAGGCAGTGAAAGCAACCTGTATGAAACTACGATGGTGGATACATGTCATTATACATTTGTCCAGACTCATAGAATGTAAAACACCAATAGTGAACTCTAATGTAAACTATGGATTCTGGGTGATAATAATGTGTCAATGTAGGTTCATCAGTTTTAACAAATGGACCATTCTGGTAAAGGATATTGATAGTAGGGGAGGCTGGGCATGTGTTGGGGCAAAGGGTATATGGGAAATTTCTGTAACTTTCACTCAATTTTGCTGTGAGCCTAATACAGTTCTTTAAATATTCTTTTGAAAAAACTCATTAATGGGTGAGATCACTAATTGATATCAGATAGTACAAACTCCTTTTAATTTATCTGCAAGGAAATGGCCGCCTTGAATGTCCCCAAGGACCCATGAGGACCAAAGGGATGCGCAAGCACCTGGGAAACTATAAATTGCCACATAAAATATATCATCGTCATCACTATTAATTTTAAATTGAAATATAAAATGTATGGAGCATCTGCAGAGCACCAGATGGCCCACTCTTCCTCACATTCTCCCCTCTCTCTTCCCTTCCTGCCTGCCCTTCCTCCTTTTCCTGATTTCCTTCGCCACACCCTCCAACACTCTGTACTCTTCTTCCTAGGTGGTCTAACCCCAGAAGTCACGGTACCATCTTTTGCATTTAAAAACTCAGGACTAACAACAAAGAAATAAACATTGATGATGTACAGCTAAATGAGAAAAGCCTAATTCCAAGTGTTACTCTGCCCCTAGTAAGCAGATGAACATCATATACACATGAAAAAGCAGTAGAAAAACAATGACAAGAAATGCAATAATGTAGCATCACATGGACACAAGATTCTCCTTTTCTTTCATTGCTGTTCCAATGTTCTTAAAGCAACTTTAAATATTAAACATAATTTTTCATGTACTGTATCCCCAAGGCCCTCACCACATCCTTAAAACACCTTTCCCATCACTGAAAAAAAAAAAACCAAAACTTTAAGATCAAATTCGTGTGGTCAGAGTCTAGATCCTTTGTCAGACAAATGAATACCTGAGAGTCTCCCTTTCTAGACAAGTCAGAAAACATAAGCAGGCTGTTTTTCCTCGTGTGTTTCCTCTTGTTTGCTCCTGCTCTCTGGGTGCCTACGTCTATCCACACTCCATCAGAAGAGCTATGGGCTGAGCAGCTGGTCTCCTAGAACCCTGTGACTGATGTGGCGTCCTCCTATGTGGACCATGGCCTGGCCAGTCCCCATGGCTAACACATCCCACTGTCAGGGGCAGCCAGGACTGTTCCTATCAACCATCCTCATCCATTGCCCTACCGCCAGAAACCTGCTTTGGGGTCCCCAGAGGCATCTTCCCTTCCCCATCAGTGAAGCAATCACACAATCGTATTTTCAGCAATGGCCCCACCGTGCACTGTTGCTGAGATGTTTCCATTTTCAAAAAAAAAAAAAAGATACATATATATTTTAACACATGTGTACATACATTTTACATAGATATGTAAATACATGTAAAAATACTATACATGCATGTATCTCAATCATCAGAGGTACATGGGGACGTGCAGAGAACTTTGCCAAGGCACCAAATAGACATTTTTCGCATCAGTCTGACTCAAAAGTAACCAACTTAAGACATACCTTTATATGAAAACAAGTATATCATGAAGTAGAATACAAATTTTACAAATGCTTTTAAGATAAAAGTGGAAACTTGAAAGACATTCCCTGGGAAGCTTTGGTCAGATCCCTAAGGTTCAAATGCACTCTCCTGTGCCTGATGTCAGTGGGAAATGCGACACGCTGGGCACCTAGAGGCACGAGGAGCGGTGATTACACTTGGCAGGGACTTTATAAAAACCCTCTGGTGCGTTCTAATTTACTTCCTGGAGAGTAAATGTCCCAGCTCACTGAAGCCAATGCAGAACCTTGAAAATCACCTACATTTGGTAACTGCAGGTAGAGCAAGCAACAGTGGGACTTGTCTTTCCTGTCCTGCCTATGGCCAGCCCCTGCTGGGCTGCTTCCTGCAAGGAATTGGGCCAACTGCCACCAGCCCCAAAGGAGGAATCTGGTGCTGCTCTGTTTTAGTAAATCTAGCACATTCAATTGCCCTTATTTTAACAGCAGGCTTGCTTTGCTATATTGATAAACCAAAAAGTTGGGGCCAAGCATGATCAGAAAAGTGTTTTCTGACTTATTAATTTTATCATGTGAGGCCTGAGTTTCTCCAGACAGGAAAATGTTTCTCCAGCTCTTGCTTCTTTTCACTCAAGGGAGACTTTAGCTGCCTGTAAAAACTCACCCTAGTATGTCTAAAAGTCACCAGAGGTGCCTCAGGTGTATGCAAGAAGTAATCAGAACATCTACCAACATCTCTTTCTGCTCTGATTCACCATCAGTGTCCCTGGTAAGAAGTTCACTGATTGGGTCCCATTGCTGTCACCGCAACCTGTACCCAGATGCTTCATGTTGCAGACACCATCTTCTGTGCTTTCAGAGGCAGCAACTCTTGAGGTTCCAGGTGTATTTTGTGTGGAAGTGGAGAGGTTGACTTTTTCACCCACTCTGAGTCCTATGTTAGCATTCAGTACCAAAGCAACATTCCTGATGCCTCTGTACCTCACCCTGTTGACTGTGGAAGCAGCGGCTCAATTTCTGCATGCAATTTTCCTTATTCCAAGGCTCAGAGACCTAAGACCAGACTGTAGATCAATATTAAAGAGAGACACCATGCAGTCTTACCCTCTTACTGCTTTTCATTTTCTTTCATCTCCCTCACTGCATAAAACCCCTTCCTCCTTTGCATATCCGTTTACTCTAATTGAATACCTGGATTCCTCCTTTCACCAGCTCATCCTATATTCATGGACATGCCTGAATCCTCAAGGCTGGTGCCTGTTAAGTTCAAGACAGAACCCCAGCCATACAGATGAGAATCCTTTCAAAGGTATGAAAATTAACCTCCATATACCGATACATTCTTTGGGTTATTTTTACTAGGTAATACTGGATCTGACCCAGAAAGTGTAAGAGAATTCATCATGTTAAGTCCAGGCAAATCTGGGCTCTCCTACCCTCTTCACACAATCATTTGGTTTTTAGAGGTTAAAAGACTATTTTATTATTGTCCTGCAGATCATCTTCCAAGTCCTCGATCCTGTTGTGATGTTTAATTTTATGCGTCAACTTGATTGGGCCATGGGATGCCTATCTGATTAAACATTATTTCTGGCTGTGTCTATGAGGACATTTCCAAAAGAGATTAGCATTTGAATTTGTGTATTGAATAAAACTGATTGCTCTCTTCTATGTGGTGGGTATCACCCAATCTGTTGAGGGTCTAATTTGAACAAAACTGCAAGGAAGTTTGAATTTGCTCTCTGCCTGACTTTTTGAGCTGAACATCAGCCTTCTCCTTCCCTGAGTGCTGCTGGTTCTCAGGCCTACAGACACAGACAGGAATCTATCCCATCAGATCTTAGGCTCTCAGGCCCTCAAGCTACATCCCAGCTTTCCTGGGTCTCCAGCTTGCAGACAGCACACTGTGGGACTCTCAGCCCCCATAATCACATGAGCCAGTTCCTTATAGTAAATTTCCTTATACATGTGATGTGTGTGCCCGTGTGTGTGTGTGTGTGTGTGTGTGTGTGTGTGTATTCTGTTGGTTCTGTTTCTCTGGAAAACCCTGACTAATGCAATGCCCAACCTGGTAGCCCTAATGGCCATTATGTGATGGATCATCATATGAGCATAATGAACCTCCTATTCTACAGGAACCAAGGTAAAAAGCACTCACATTTGTTAAAATCCCTTCTAGATCTTCAATTGAAATGTGATACAAAAGAACAAAATGCTATTACATTAATCTAATTATAAAGTTACTTGCTAAGAGCAAGTTTTAGAGTATTTACGTTTGTTTAAAAGCCAAAAAGATTATCAGCTGTACTTCTACAGACTCTGAGGCTCCTGTGTTTGTTTGATTTACCAATTTCTAAATTTAGGTGGAGGATTCTGCTATGCACTGGAACTGCTGGTCAATTCTGCATGAGCAGGCAGGGGACAATATCAGAAAGGATACTAGAATTGTGGTCAAGAAATATTAATACACAGAAGACATTTTTGTATAATAGAAAATATATGAAATGGCAAGCATAATATTTGAAAAAATAAATAGTTTCATTTAGTTATTTGGAACTGCATAAGGTTCCATGTATAGAAGCCTCTGCAATTAACACATGGTAATTCCTTATTCAGAATGGAAAAACAGGGGACTTAAGGTAGTTTAAATGGTTGTATATTTCTTTCTCATTTCGCCTTTGCATGAGACTCTACAATCTTAAATTTTTATAGCTGGAAGAACCACAGTCTAGAGATAAATACACTGACTTTGAAGAAGTGAATGAATAGAAGATTGGAGATTAGAATTCAGATATTGTAATTCAAAGGGATAGGGCCAGCCTTTAGAAGTACAGTGCCTCTCAGACAGCATCTCCTCTTGTCAAAGAAAATCTTCTATCTAGCTGATACTAAACAGTTCAGTCACACACCTCACTGATCGGGAGCCTGCTTGTTGAAGACTACAGCCATACGGAACACTAGAAGCAAGAAGAAGAAAAAGCTTGGTGAAACACAAACGGGTGATACCAACTCGTCCCATTGTGAGTTTCTCACATCCTAGCACTACAGTCATGCTGCCTTGGTTCTTAGCCCAACCACAGATGTGAGATGTTGAGCAAGTTAGATAACCGTTCCAAGCCTCAGTGTTCTTATCTGTAAAACAGGGATAGTAATTTTTTTCCCCTCATGAGATTGTAGACCGGATTTATGAAGTAACATATAAAGTGATTAGAACATTACCTGTTATTTATAAAGTGCTTGTAAATGATGTTTCTGTTTTTATTATTTATTATTTATTATTCTAAATACAACTCTGCAAGTATGATTGTTAGATTGTTTATCCATGGCAGATCAGAAGCCAAAAATCAGTCAAGTAGGAGAAAATTCTACTAGAAAAGCATGGGCATTAACAGCACGACAAGGTCAGGGCCAACAAGTTGAACATGACAAAAAGACAGAAAGACAACGAGAATAGGATATAAAAACTCAAAACGGATCATTCTGGGTCTTTTTTCATTTCAGGGAAAACAACAGAAAACATGTCAATAGTTCTTAGTGATATTTTATTAATAAGTAGTAAAATACAGTATCATTCAAACTAATAAACTTAATACATAAGATTTAAATCATGCTCAAAATATCCCCATGAGAAATTACTTGTAGCATGAGTGCCTGGGGATTTTTGCTTTTCTTAAAGATGTGGTATAATTTTTCCTTTCTGACAAAAATGATAGACCTGACCTTTATTTCTGTCACTTTGACTACCAGTAAGCTTAGAACCAAATTTCAGCCTTACTACAAAAACCACAAAGGGCCTTAGGGGCCTTTTCATTCTAGTTTTTTGGGGGGATCGTGACTTTCTACTCCAGGTTTACAATATTTTTGTTCTGAATTTTACGTTTCTCATTTTTATTTTGATTATTTTATTGTATAGCACAATCTGGCTCAAATTCTTTGTGAAGGAGGTTCTATTCTAAATAAATGTAAGTGTTCAAAAACTTATTTTTGAAGTCTGATATATACACAAAATGGTCTTGGAAAATTTCACTCCAAGTGTTTTATTGAATTAAATTCAGGAACTACAGGGATAAGCTACTTAGAAGAATATCCCTTCTAGGAAATCACTTATTCTGTAACTCTGCTAGAACAAGGCAGCATTACTAAATGTCCTTCTCGTCTAAATGAAGCCGCAGGTTTATCCCAACTCCAATCGCCTCCAAAGTACTAGAGCTGCCACCTTTCTCCAGTGGGGAAAAATGAGCAACATTGAGTCTAAATACCAATCAAGGGATAGAAAGCCTGGTTCTTAGACTTCATGTCTCAGAGCTCAGAGGCATAAGCCCTGGTAAGAATGCTCTCAGCTGCTTGGCTAATAAAAAATAGGAAACTGTAGAATCCCAGCCCTAATTTCATTCAGGTCCCAGATAAATATCACCCCAGGAGAGAGCCGCCGTTGACCACCTACGTAAAGCAGTCTCTCCACTCACAACCCAGCATATTCTGCTTACACTGATCTATTTCTCCGTGTCACAAATATTTAGTTATTTATTCTACTAACTCTTGATAATCTGGGTCCTCCAATTAGTGTAAGTTCCATGAAGTCAGTGACTATCTGTTTCATTTTGTTGCTTTATCTCAAGTTCCTAAGTTAGTATCTGAGAAGCAGTGAACACACAGCCAATATTTGTTGGTTGAATGGAAAGAGGATGAATACGCGAAAGTGATTGACTAAGAAGGATTTTTTTTCTTTCTGCCACTTTGGAATGAAATGAGATTATTTTGAAACTCATAACTTTAAGCCCTTTTAGGTTTTTGAATAAAAATCAATTTTTAAAAATTAAGTGCATTATAGCAATCAAACTATGAGACAAAACCTGTGCTGTCCAAAATCTCATGGGTTACCACATAGTACTCTCTTTCACCCTCTGGGGTCACACAGTCAGTCTAATCTCTCTTGTACTAAATCACTCAAAAAACTCACATACCCTGTGCAGGCTTCTTTCCTGATCATCATTCTATATTTGACTGAGGGTCAAATCCATATAGAAATCCTACATATACCAACCTGTCTAAAATTAAAGTTTGCTTTTCCCCAAGGTCAATTCTCTGAACATTCCATTACCCAGTATAGTAGCCCATTGGCTCTTTTTCTCTATTGTCATGGGTTTCATTTTTAGGGTTATGAAGCATGGAGCAGGCCCCAAGAGTGTGAGATACCAGCCAGGCCATATTTAAGAAGGATGAGATGAGAAATGAAAGAATAGAGATGACATGGAAGTCAGAGTGTCTTTATGTGGCAGGCTAAGCTAGCCCCAAAAGGCAGCCAAGCTCCCAGGTGCATAAGATATGCGTCCATTGAGGGAGATTACAGGTAGGAAGGCAAAACCAAGACCACTCACTTCTCAGTTTGCCTGGAGCAGCACAGCGTCAAAGGAATGAAGTCCCACTTAGTAAGAGCAATGATCGTTAGGGCAATTTGTGATACCGTATGTTGGCAGCTGTTTTGTGCAAATACTGTTGGTTCTCATTTGGCCCAGCTTCATCTTAATCTCGAGTTGTAGCTCAGAATATAGGTAAATTCGTGACTTGGGAGTTTGGTGTATGATTATTTCGTCACCTGGATATTAGGCATAGTACCCAACAATTTGTTTTTTCTGATCCTTTCCTTCCTTCCACCCACCTCACTCAAGTAGGTCCCGGTGTCTATTGTTCCCTACTTTCTGTCTATGTGTTCTCATTATTTAGGTCCCAGTTATAAGTGAGAACATGCAATATTTTGTTTTTGGTTCCTGAGTTAGTTTGCTTAGAATAATGGCCTCTAGCTCCATCCATGTTCCTGCAAAGGACATGATCTCATTCTTTTTAATGACTGCACAGTATTCCATAGTGTATAGGTACCAAAATTTTGTTTATCCAGTCTACTGTTGATGGACATTTAAGTTGATTCCATGTCTTTGCTATTGTGAATAGTGCTGCAGTGAACATATGCATGCATGTGTCTTTGCAATAGAATGATTTATATTACCTTGGATATATACCCAGTAGTGGGATTGCTGTGTTGAATGGTAGTTGTTTTTAGTTCTTTGAGGAATCACCATACTGCTTTCCGCAATAGTTGGTTGCAAAGAAAAGGAAATGCTTATACTCTGTTGGTAAGAGTGTAATGCTTTCTACTAATATATCCCACAGCCTACCTAAAGGGAATCTTCATGCTTGCCAGGATTTCTTCACCCCACCCTAAGAACAGAGTGGTAAAACCGGAGCCAAAGCATAGCAGAAATTATTAGCAGGACATTCTGGCCTGGCTCCATTCCCCTTCTCCCTATAAGGCAGGTATTAAATCCCAATGCCTACCATTTTTGACTCAGCTTTCTCTGTCATAGGGTTGAGTTATAAAACCATTTTTTCCTCATATCTATTTATTTCCCTTTTCAATTCCCAGTATTCATTGTTCTAACATTTTCATGATGCTTAGATAACTTGCAAAACAGGAAAGGTTTAAAGTACTTCATCGAAAACCTGCCTTAAATGCTGAGTTCCTTCTACATAATCCTAGAGATTAATAAATAACATCTATGCCAGATTTTAGAGTTTGCAAAACATTTTCTTATCGCTATTATTTAACAGTGGCAACAACCTCAAGAGATAGGTATTCATATCCTCACAGGTGAGGAACGGAAAGCTCAGAGAAGGCAAACAGCTTGCCCAGTCACACGTGGGACCCGGGGCACTTTCTACCTAATGAGGCCCCACAGATGTGCATCCCACCTCTGCAACCCATCTAATTGTATAAAGGGAACCACAAGCCAAAATACTCATCTTTCATGCACAGTATCTCCCTCACGCCCCCCTTTCCAGAGCCAAAAATAGATCATACTTCTTCCCACTCACTTAACCATGCTGCACTCATCTGCATGCACTGTGAATTTTTTCTATAAATCCAAGTAAGCATTATTCATTTGTTCATTTTACCTCTGTTTACTCAGTGCCTACTATGTGCAAGGCATCAATAGTGTGGTTATGAGGTGGTAGGAATTATTTATCAAATAATTACAGATGAGAGCATTATTTATATTTTTAAAAAATTCACTTAAATCATGCAGGATGCAATGATCTATATTGTGTTCAAAGCAAAGTAAATCACAGAGCAGCTGGCTCCAATTCTTTTTTAAAGTAGGCAGGGTATAAATAATAAATAGAATAAAAGCGTCACTGTGAAAATTTTATCAGAGGCAGTAAGTGTAAAGGAGTTAAAAGGCTGGGCGTCAGTCCAGGCCCCACCACCAGCAGTGTGTGACCTTGGGTGAGTCACCTCACCTCAATGGGCCTCCATTTTCTCCTCTGTAAAATATGTGAATTAAATGGAGTGATTTTTAAAGTGCCCTTTCTGATTAGCAGTCTCCTCATTCTGAAGCCAAACATCACACAGTGCAACTATCTGACCTTCATCCCAACATGTGGCCCAAAGCTCAGCAGCTGAGAGAAACACCAAGACATGGTAGCACTTGGAATCCCAAATGATACAGTGTCATCAAGAGCAAATGGGCGATCAACTTAGAAGGCAATAAGCTGGTGTGTGAAATATAATGGATTTGGAAAAATAAATACAATGAATGAATATTGGAACAATTCCTAATATTGAGGTAGCATCTTACAAATAATAAATATTCACGTGAAATTAAAAATCAATAGGTAGTAACAAACCAATACTAGTTCCTTAGTTGTAACAAATGCACTCTGATAAAGTAAGATGTTAACAATAGGGGAGCATGGTGCAGGGAATATGAGGACTCTCTATACTGTCTTTGCAGCTTTTCTATATATATGAAACTCTTCTGAAATTTAAAATTACTTAAAAAACAAATCAATAGTTATCCTCATCTACCTAAGTGAGAACCATCTACAAACTGAAGTTCGTCATCTCCCTTTACCTGCACACAACAGACGTGGCGTAGATTTAGGATTATCATTCTGCTGTCAAGGAATCATCTTCATTTTTATAAATATATTCTAATCCTTTTGATTTTGTGTGAACATCCTTACAATATTAATCAGGAAGTTTAAGTGGGCTGGTTGAATTATTTTATATGAATATCAGGAGAGCAAGAAATGTGAGCTCTTGTCAGCAGTTGGAAACCCTATTCATAGAATTGGAAATAAATTGTCCAAGCCAAGTTGACCAGTGCTGACATTTCCACAGTCACTAGTCTATTTAATCTCCTGTTTAAAAAACAAAAGTTAAGAAGTCCAACGTGAAATTATAAGGCAATAACAATCACAGTAAGTTTACAAACTCATCTTTAAGGGCTCACCATTGAAGACAAAGGACCTTAAAAAAGCTTGCATCTAACTTCACCTGGTATTTGGCTACCATTTAGAAACAAAGCAAACACACACACATACACGCACACACGCACGCACGCGCACACACACACACCAGATTCAAGAAGAAAAAGTCAATAGTATTAATAAATCCACGGTGTGAAAGGCTGCATGGATAAAAGGAAAATGTCTTACCAGTTTTTTTCAGTAACATTAGCAAATTCTTACATAACCTATACAGCATTAAAGTCTGCAAATCTGGCCTAAGTTTATCTTCAAGGCATAGATTTCTGAAATGTGCTCTCTTTGGTCTACACATTGCCTTTGACATAGTCTATTAGCTGGAAGCTCCAGCATCCTTTATTATGATTCCAGCAGCCTTAGCTCTCTGCCCACAAATAATTGATGTTCCCATTGCACCAAGCATCGTTTGCAACTGATAAGCAGCAGAGTAATTGGCACCTTCACAGGATATTAGGCAGGAGGAGGGGAGAAATGGACCACCCTTTGTAGACAGGAAGCAGACAGCAGAAGGTAACCAAATAATCATGTGCCTGCTAAGAAGGCTAAATTCGTCTTGACAAATTATATACCTTGCATTTCCTATAGTAAATATCAAGTTTTGTATTTATCAACACACATTGTAAGATAAAAATGTCAGGTTAGGGTGCTTTCTGTGTTTATTAAAGATAAGGTGTTGATGTCACAATTTATTCTCAGTAGCAAGCAAGGTTTGATATAACTTCTAGTAATACCTAGCATTAGCAGCTTATATGTTTTCCATACTCATTTCAACATAATTAATGATGCTGTCATAGTGAATACATAGACATGGACAAAATTAGAACAGAATTCCTATAGAATTCTGTATAATTCGGTGTCACCACAAATACAATATAAATAAAGAATCCAGATTAACCTGTGCTTAATATTTTTAAATATAACCATTAATTTTAAAAATGCATTAAAAAGTTCTGGCTTTCCCAAATTTGGAGGAAAGTATAGTATATTTTCAGAATAAAAGGAAGTCAATGTGACTTTGATGGTAACGCTGAGCATATGTTTTTAAAAATTATCTGTTTCAGAATAAATCGGTTATCTCTTAGGATTATAACTGAACAATAGGTGTACATGTGAGAGCAAGTCAGAAGGTTGGGTCAGAGATCAGCTAATTTATGCTAAGACACTATGTTCAGTATCACACCATCTCTACCCCAACAAAACTCCTGGCCTCTGGTGAAGATTAGAGACTATGAAATTCATGCTATAGACTCAGGCTAAAGGTAAAGTGAGAAGGGAAATGCAAAGACAAAAGTCCTAATTCAATATTCTACAACACCTGACCAAACTGTCCACTCCCTCCACCACTATCACCACTTCCTACTTTCACTGAAATCCCACTCAGATTCTGCCATTGTAGGACTTGATCTGGGGCCATCTCAACCTTAGAAGAAACCTCCATTTGACCCAGATCAAATCCAGATCTTTCTCAACCAAGTCACCCTTGTTCTCTCCCCATACAAATTCCATCCATCCTTTCCTATAGACTTTCTGAACCTGACCACCTCTGCCACAAACCCTGTGCTCTGATCCTCCACTAGCATTTGATACTTCTGCATATATCTCATGAATTCACATAGACTCTCAACCTGACCATCAACTCCAATACCAGCTCACCCTCAGTCTCTTCCAGATCAATTATGTCAGTAGATAGACCAACCTGGGTGTCCCCCTGAGCCAGGATGCTAGGCCCTTGATAAAACCATCTACTCATTTCAGAAACTTCATTCTCCTAGATTGATTAGCCTGACTACATTGGCTTATGGCCTGACTTTAATTAACTATGTATTGAGACCTTACTATAAGCCAGGAAATCAGATATGCAATTTTCTCCCTAACTCCTTCCCTACCCAGCTGTTCTTATTCTCTAGGGGCATCTGCCAGTCCATCTAGGCCAGTTGTTCTTAACTTTTGGTCTCAGGGACTTTTGCACTTTGCAAAATTATTGAGAACCCAAAGAGTTTTTGTTTATGTGGATTACACCTGCGAATATTTTCTGTATTTGGGAAGAAATTGAGAAAACATGGAAATATTTATTGACTTACTTAAAATAGTATGATGAATCCATCACATATTAACACAAATGACACATGCCTATAAAAATATTTTCCAAAACAAAAAAATTAGCAAGAAGTATGACATTGTTTTGTAATTTTGCTAATCTCCTTAATGTATAAAACATGGATTTTCATATTTGCTTCTGTATTCATTCTGTTGTAATGTGTTATTTTGGTTGAATTATATGAAGAAAACCTGGCCTCACACAGATATGTATGCAGTTGAAAAGAGGAGTATTTGAAAAGGCTTTTCAGATAATTGTGAATATTCTTCTCTGATACTACACTCACACTCAACAAGTAGTAATGCAGTAGGATCTGAAAACTTATTGATAAACTTTTCATACTCAATAACTTAAAAGCTATTGATTTATCTTGCATTGTGAGGAGATCTTTTACCCCTTTTGTAACATATGTTATTGGGCATTTAGAAAATATTGGTTCTCAGAGCTATGCAGATTAAATGTTGACACACTTTATTATATAATATCAAAAGATCGCATTTGCCTCCAAAACATGCTAAGTGAAAGAAGGTAGACACAGATGGCTATATATTGTGTGATTCTATATACTATGATATTCTGGAGAGACCAAAAATATGAGAACAAGAATCTGATCAGTGGTTTGCAGGGGCTGGGAGCAGGAGGAGATTATTGATTCTAAAGAAACCTGCAAGTTCATCCATGTTGTCACAAATGACAGGATTTCCCCTGTTTTTAAGGTTGACTAATGTTCCATTGCATGTGCCATATTTTCTTTATCCATTTATTCACTGATGGACCCTTATGTTGTTTCGGTATCTTGGCTATTGAGAATAATGCTGCAATGAGCACAGGAGTGCAGATACCTCTACAGCATCCTGGTTTCATTTCTTTCTCCCGACCTTGTGATCCACCCGCCTCAGCCTCCCCAAGCGCTGGGATTACAGTCGTGAGCCACCAACCCCAGCGGGCAGAGACATTTTTAAGCAAATCTGGCTTCTTAAAACTTGCAAATATGCAGTAGGGAATACCACGACTGCCAAGACACTTTGGTGGCTCTCCTTTCATTCTTGTTAAGACGCAAAAATGTTTGCACAATTTTTGCACCATTGTCATATATGTCAACACCATTTTTCCAAGATAAATCATGAGTTGCAAAAAAGGTTACTCAATACTTTCGATTATTTCAGCACCTACCTGTGTTTGTTGCCATGTAGTCACATAAATGATCATCTTTGATGATTCATTGATGCTGATACTGAATGGATACACGCAAACTTAGATTCATCCATTTGAAAGGGAAAAGTCATTCAACATTCAAATCAAATTAACTCAGTTGGAACACTCATAGCTCAATTAGTCTCTTAGCTATTATATGCACTTTTCAAGCCAATGCAATGGAATAATTAATTTACCTAAAGACGCCTCATTTGAAAATGTTTTGTTTTTAAAGACCTTATCATCTTTACTTTAATATATTCAATTCCTTTTCCTGTAAACTATTAAATACTGGTCTTAAAATGGTGTCACAAGGGGCACCATAGTTTTATTTTAAATGTTCTGTTGCCCATAACACAATATGGTTAGTTATTAATATCACTAAAGCCAAGGGAAGGACAGCTGTCATCATACTTTTGTTTCCCATTTACAGTTTCACTCATATTCCTCCCTTCCAGAGTGACAGAATTCTCTATAGTCACTTTCATGTTTTTTATTTCCTTTATATACAGACAGTTTGGCTGTGGGTTGAAAAAGCTACTCTCCTAATCTCCCTTTATTTTTGGTGTATAATATATTTTAAAATATTAGATAAAATACAATTTGTTTTATTATAGAATAAACTATTAAATTCTAAAATAAGTTTCAGACAAAATTTTAAAGTTTTAAAGTGTATTTTACGTATATTACAAATATTTTTACATATATTTAAAATATTACAAGTCAAGATAATAAAGTATGCTTCTTATTGTGTTTCTGCTTAGGTGGAAGGAAAATTTCAATTAATGATTTAGTGGATGACAATAAAATTACACATAATATATAAGGCATAATCTGCTATTAAGGGTACAGTACAAGTATTGAAAACATACTGAGTTAATCTCCCAAAATGCTCACATATTTACCCTAAATCTACTACCTTAGAAAATTCTGGAAAGCATAAAAATACCCAAGAAATATTCCACTAGCTGAACACCTAGAAGAGAAGGAGAGTGAAGATAGCAAATTCCATCCTAGTAGCATCATTAAAATAGTTTTGAGTTGGCAGACTCCCCAAAAGGGTCTTAGGAATGCTCAGGGATCCACAGACCTCACTGAAAAACAATAGCCAGCTAAGCAACCATGGCACCCACCCAGAGAATGACGAGAGTCATGCCACCATCATCCATTTCTTTTGATGACACTTCAAGGAGCCTGAGCGATGATTATATCCTTGGACTGCCTGAGTTATTTAGGAAACAGGAGATATGATCAAGTTGGTAGCAAGACCTGAAAACCTGGGGGTATTGGCAGCCGGCCAGCCAAGATAAAAAGGTGATAACATTGTTATCCCATAGTTCAAGCTAGAAATCTCAGCTTCACCCTTGGATCCTCTCATCTTTGCTCTCTATAGTAAATGCTACTGGCCTCTGCCTTGCTCTGAGCCCTCATTTTCTCTCGCTTGACTATTCCTGAAAGCCTTGTAAGTAAGCTTCCGGCCTCTCCCACCACCACTGCCACAGAGTTTTCCCACACACTGTCTACTAGATAGGGCCAAAAGGAGTCCTTTATAATCAGGCCCCAGATATTCCCCACCATTTTCTGTTTCAGCCACTCTAAAAAATTTCCCAAATACAGAATGCTCCTTTGCACTCCTAGCTTCTACACATGCCCTGAAATTCTGCTTCAGGCGCAATTCAAACGTCGACTCCTTCATGAAGCTTTCCTCAGTGCTAAGACAGAGTCTGTGCTCCCAACACATAACAAACAGCTTGGTGGCCACACTTATTACACCAGAATGTCTTTACTTACTCACATAAATGTCTCCCAACCTTTCTGGAGAGAAGACAGAGTATGTCTTAGCCACATCTAGAGCCCCCACTCTAACTGAGCTCATGTCTGGTCCACTGGCGTATATTAGGTGCCTAATCCACATTTGCTAGAGAAATTGGATGCCGAGAAAGCACTGAGTGCTCCAGTCACCCATTGATTTAGTTGTTAAGATGAATTTTCCCATTCAACAATCTTTCTAAGGGCTCGTGTGATACTTTGCTGCAAAACTGATACACAATAAAAGATTGTTGAAACACAAAAGATGCAGCATGTCAGGAGACAAGCTGCCCTGGTGGCAAGAACAAAGCCAGTATTTCTTTCAATTGTGTGGGATCCAGGTACCCTATATAGGCAGTTCTCAAATAACTATGTTTTGATGATAATATATAGTCAGGCACTTGTCATGGGATATCTCAACTGATAATCTCAACAAGCCTATGAAGGATGCGTTGGATGCCTTATTAGCCATGTTTCACAGGTGAGGAAGCTGCAGTACACAGAGTAACTTGGCCAGGAGAAAGCTTCCTTCCAACATCAAAACCCAAGCACTTCCACTATGCTGCTTACGAAGAAGCCTGGTTCATGCTAAAATCCTTCCCAAGTGAGACTTCTCTTATTACTACAGGATTTCTTCCTTTAGTGATTTTTCACTATGGATTAATGAGGGGTTTTGGTTTTTGTTTGTTTGTTTGTTTTTGTTTTTGATGAACACTAAGAAGAGTGTGGAAAGAATCTCTGGCCAAAAGTCAGTTCTACCCTTAAAGGGAAAATCCAGAATTCAGGCCTCAAATCTCAAGCTTTTCTTGTTGCTTCTGGTTATTTCATGAATGAAACAGATTAGCACACAATAACGGTAATGTGCAGGACCTACTTCCCAGACCTGGCATCATTTTCACACTTAATTGTTGACATAACATTCATGGGATGGCAGTGTGTCCACTTTAATTATTTTGATGAGTTTCAAAAGTTGTAGCACTGTACTTTATTAGATAAGAATGAGGAGTGTCAATGGAAAAAAAAGTCTATAACATTACAAAACACCCCCTTCCCAAGACAAGCCCTCATGTCTGTCCTGACATAGTTGTATTTTTTCCAGTTACATCTTGAATGAACTCGATACGAGGCATGATGGGGGGAATCTACTTTCTGGCAACTATGGTTCATGTCCTGCTTAGAGATGGTGAACATTTTCATTGTCCATTTTATCCAGTCTTTCAAAGTGCGTTATAGAAATCTGAAGATCAGAAAAACACTTTTCATTTAAAGTCTGTTTTTCCACGATGGAATTCTTCCATGACTAATTGTTGATGTCTATGAAACAAACACTATGAATAGTGTCACAGAATCCAACAAATATCCTGAATACTAAACCACAAATCATATGACAAGTTCTTGTGCTAATTCTGAAAGCTATTTTCTTGAAATTAAGCAATGAAACCAAATATGCATGTCTATTAAAGTAATCCACTGTGGAGGGGGAACATTCTTTCTAATAATTGCAGTTCGATTCATTATGATGAGGTTTTTGTTCCACAGGAAACAATGAGGATTTTTAAAAGATCTTCCCTGAAAACTCAGTCAAAAGAGTATCAGTCTTGATGTTACCTCACATTTTTTTTAAAGAGGTTTCTATCTCAATGAAAATGTCAGCAAAATATGGAAAGCAGTCTCATGTCATTTGGAATATAAAGATGGAAGGTATATGTAAAAATTTCAAGTGTTAAACTAATACCATAACCAACTAATTTTGACTCAATAAATGTTTTTCTTGCAACAAAAATTATCCCGTTCCTGTATTTAAACCTTTCACATCACATCTGAAACTTTTTCAAAGATAGAGTAGCCTTGTTGTTTTCAGAATATATTGTGGATTTTGTGCTTAAAACAAATATGAGTGATCCTAAACTGTTTCTGCTCCATTTTATGCAAATCATTCCTATACCGTCTAGGCACCACACATTTTTAAATCTTTTATGTACTGTTTTGTTTTCTCTTTATAATACTTTTCAGCTTTTAGGTAACAATCTATGGATTGTTTATTCCTTCTCAGCGTATGCTGTTTTTAAAAACGTAGGGTGAATTTGAAATAAATGTTCAACTTATTATAAATATATCTGTACATGTATGCACGTACACATGTTATATATGTATATACATACACACATATATATTTGCAATTGCCTTCTTTGTCTACCATCTTTAAATGTCTGTTTCTTTGTTGGACTGAAAAGAAGTGCATTGTTCTCAGCTGAAGTGGAGAAGCAGACAGATGAAAAATGAGCAATCCAGACCTAAGCAGAGGAAATCTGCATTTTAAAAATGCTTTGAAAGAAGTCTGCATTCCCCTAGGACACAAGACTCTCACTATTCACTCTACTCAGTAATATAGTACATCAGTACATGATTTTCCTAGATTAATTAGATGGGCCTATTCAATAATAATGACTCATTATTATACCAACTACATCCTTATACCAGCAAGCCTAGAACTTAGCAGCTTCATCAAATGCTACTTAAAGGAAATAGCCTACCTGCTGATAGACAAATACACACACACACACACATACACACACACAGCGCAATGCTTGGGTCTATACCAGGATTTTATGTTTGAATGTCCCAGGGGAGAGCACCCACCTCTCAAGATAAAGGCAAAGGGACTCTGGTAATTGGTTTAATTCTATTCTGTGCACCAGTAAGGCTGATGTTTTCACAAAATTGTCTACCAGTGGGGACCAGGATGATCTCTTTCTCACACTCGCTTACCTCTGAGTCTTCATTCATGATGTTCCACCGTCTCCTTCTCAGTTGCTCATTTAAACCCTACCCAGTCTTAGAGCCCAGCAGCAACCTGATTGCCTCCATGAGGCCTCCTCTAGCCCTCCAGCCCACACTCAATTCTCCCTCTCAATACTCTCATCAGTTATGACCAGGACATTCCTTCAATTGTTCTTGACCCTTTACTATCTTTATTGAATAGTGTTAATTCAGCAAACAGTTGTGGAGAACTACCATGTGACTGATACTATGCTTGACATCATGGAAGACACAGAGGAAGAAAGACAGTATTTTAAATGTTTCCTATGAACCAGGTGCTTTATATAGACCTCACTAATCATTTTAAAGGAGTGATATTATCCCCAGGACAGCAGTGAAGAAACGGTATGAAAGGAGTTCAATAACCTGCCAAAATTTACACATCAGTAAGGAATACAATCAGAATTTAAGTCCAGGTCAATCTGATTTTATACTCCTTATTCCAGAAGTTGCAGAAACATGGCCCAGGGACTCTGTGAGTAACTTTAGATAGGCATACACTTTACAGTTCTCCACAGGCCCCATCCCACCCTGTTGTCCTCTATTCACACACTGGGACACTCCTTCATGTTACCTGCATGACTCCCAGTAATGGTTGACTTTCCTCCCCTGCTACTCCCTCCAGTTGTCTATTTTGACTCATGGTTACACTTTAGCAGGGAAGAAATTATAACATAAATTGAAAAGAAAAGCATAGATTCTCAAGGGAATGGGGAAATTATCCTGGAATATAGAATGACGTGAGTCTTGAAGGTTAGGATTTGGGAAGAGGGAGCATGGGAGAAGAGTGTTCTAAGGAGAGGGAATGGGAGAAGGAAAAAAATTATATAGGTGAGATGAGAAAGCACCATCAGACTTGGTGAGCAGGAATTTAGTTTGACTGGGGAATGGGGTCTGTTAAAGGCAACAGCAACAGAGAGAAAGATGAAAAGAGTAGTCGGAGGGCAACACCTGAAAGACTTTGAATGCCATGCTCCGCAGTCTGGACTTCATTTGTAAAGATTAAGATCTCATGCAGATTTTTTCTTTTTTTCTGAGATAGAATCAGGCTCTATCACCCAGGCTGGAGTGCAGTGGTGAGATCTTGGCTCACTGCAACCTCCGTCTCCAGGGTTCAAGCAATTCTCCCGCCTCTGCCTCCCAAGTAGCTGGGATTACAGATAGCCACCACCATGCCCAGCTAATTTTTGTATTTTTACTAGAGATGGGTTTCACCATGTTGGCCAGGATGGCCTCAAACTCCTGACTTCGGGTGATCAGCCTGCCTCTGCCTCCCAAAGTGCTGGGATTACAGGTGTGAGCCACCATCCCTGGCCTCATGCAGAGTTTTGGAGAGGAATGTATTTGCAACCAGATTCCAGGAAGAACAATCCAGCAGGAAAGAGCAGTAGCTATGTGTAAGGGGGAACAACTGAGTGGGAGAGCAGGGGAACAAAGGACAAGGCCACCTGTGCTTATCTAGGCGTGAGATGCTGAGCTTGCACCAGGGAGTACCAGGAAGAATGGCAATAGCAGGTAGAGGCAGGAGGGGAACTAATGCGAGAGAATCCTGGCTTGCCTTGCTCTTGCTGAATGGGAAGCACTCCACACTTTTTCTCACATGTCATCTTATCTAAGATGCTTCCCTGCCCACCTGATATAAACTAGCCCTCCCATCCCATCTCCAGCCTCCCCAATCCCCTGATGCTGCCTTATCTTTCTCCATAGCCTTTATCACTATTTGACATACTATACACTTACTTGTTTATTTGTTTACTGCCTGGATGCTCTGACAGCAAGTTAAGCTTCAGACACACAGGGATTCTTGTCTGTTTTATTTCCTGCAGTATCTCTGAAAGTACCTGTCACATAGAGGGTGTTTAATAAATACTTGTTAAATGAATGAAAAAATGAAGTCTTCCTGAGGGTGTGGTGTTTTCTTTCACCATCCAGAGAACAAGCCCAAGAATCATGTTTTATAGTCCTGCACACCCCACAGTGCCACACTTATGTAGGCCCTGTCACCTCAAGTGCTACAGCCAGACCCTTACCTGACCTAGCCTTCCAAATGGATGCCACACTCTTTCCTCATCTGAACCCTTTGCAAGGACAAGGAGTTCCTCTTGACAAGGTGCCAGTCCTGTGGCACAGCAGCTGATAGAGGACTTACCGAAATCACTATTTCAGGGTGCATGTCATGAATCCATATAGAACTGTAAGCTCATGTCACTCTGTGCTTTTCGTGGATAGCACTCATCACAATGTAATTGATTAGTTGTTGGTATAAGTATTTATTCATGGAACCTGTGCTTCTCAAACCTACTAGGTCCAAATCCCCTTTTTATGGCAAATATTTTCTAGTACCTTTTCTTTACTAAGCTGAAAAGATATGAATGGATAATATAACCTGCCTACACACATATTTTTTTAAATCGATATAATGCCCTAACTGTAATATAAAAAAGAAATAAAAAGAAAGTAAGTTATAATAAAACAGTACATATTTCAATATCTGAGTTCCCAAGGATAACTATGCTAGGCAGCCTAATGAGGAAGTAGGCAGATGTTTCACCTGTAGGTAGAGTCACCAGGAATGGGAAGTTACCAATACAGACTGATACAGGCATTTCGATTTACACACCCAGACACCATGAATGGCCATTAAAATATGATTTTCCAAAGTGGTAAACACGTCTTCTTAAAGTCCAATGGTTATTTACCCATTAAGAAAGGAATCCCAAAAAGTGTTGATGATTGATTTTTATTAAACATAAAACTGAGGCAGACCCATCATTTTCATCCACTTAGACAAGTTTCAGAAACTGAAGACAGTTGGAAAAGGAGCCTATCTAATGCAGACAAACACATGTCCCACTTTTTAGATGTAGACAGAAATATCTGTCTACCTCCAGCCATCCTGATCTACAAAACTAGAGCAGTTTTCAAGATTTTGTTGTGAATATGTATCACAGTTTAAGTTCTTTCTCATTAGAATGTGGTTCGTGTTAAAAATTTAGAACATTTAAGCCAATCAAAACCAATGTTTCCTTTTTAAAATAACATTTTATAGCTCCATTTTACCTTCCTATAAACAAAATTCATAGATTACATAACATACCATACATTTATTTTCAAAAAGTCAATATAATGCTAACAATAATATAAGGGAACAATAAAAAGAAAATAATTTGTGACAAAATTATACATATGCACATCATTACATAAATGTTTGGGCACAAGCACACAAAAACATAAAACCAACTAGTCTGAACCTCGTGTTACGTAGAGAATTGTTGTGAATATCATTGCTATAAACGCAAACTCATCTAAATGCATTGAACTGGTGACTCAAGTACCATGAGAGACATTGCCATTGGCAACATGATTTTTCACAAATGGTGAATGATTCTTGATAAACTTTGGGGAAATAGAACGCAATCTTTCCTGGATTTACAATTGTATTTTTAGAGAAAAAAATAAGGATACAATTAAAAATAAAATTGCCATATGATCCAGCAAATCTACTTCTGGGTATATATATCCTGAAAAATTGAAACAGACTCTCAAAGAGATATTTGCACAGCATTGCTCGCAGCAGCATCATTCACAACAGCCAACAGGTGGAAGCAATTCAAGTTCCATCACAGATGGATGGATAAACCGAGTGTAATAGATGCACACAATAGAATATTATTCAGCCTTAAAGAGGAAAGAAATTCTGACATATGCCATGATATGGATAAACCTTGAGGACATTATGCTAAGTGAAATGAGGCAGTTACACAAAGATGAATACTATGTGATTTCACTTAAATAAGGCATTTAAAGTAGTCAAATTCATAGAAACCAAATGGAGAATGGTAGTTGTCAGGGGATGAAAAAAAGAAAAAGGACATGTTGTTTAACAGGTACAGAGTTTCAGATTTGCAAGATGAAGTTCTAAAGAGCTGTTGTACAGCAATGTGAACATACTTAACACTACTGAACTGTGCATTGTTTACATGGTTAGATTTATCAGGATGTGTTAAGTGGTTAAGATGCTAAATTTTACATTAGGTGACTTTTTCACAGCCAAAAAAAAAAAAAAATCAGTACAAAATAAAAGCAAACAAAAACCACTTGGTGTTTATATATTAACCAGTTTGATTGTAGATTAATAGCAAAGAGGTTTTGTCACCTACTTGCCTGTTCCCCAAGAAGTTTGAAAGATCATGCAGGATAAAGAACAATTCTTCATTGCATGGGCCTGTCCTGCACATTGTAGAACACCTAGTTTCCCTCATGTCTGCCAACTCAATGCCAACAGCATCCTCCAATATCGTGACAACCCAAAACGTCCCCACAAATATCCAAATGCTCCCTATGGGGTGGAACCATGCCCAGTGAGAACCATGACACTAGATGGTAAGTTGCATGAGGACAGGGATCTGTGTCCCTCATAACTGTATCCTCAGTACCTAACAAAAGTTTAGTATGCACTACTAAATTGTGTTCAATGAATAGCCATTGAGTAAATAAAGGAACGTACCCTTGAGCCTGGAGACTGTCTAGCTCATCTTTAGACTTCCCTTCCCACCCCTACCCTAACCTCTGGCATGCCTAAGGCTCAAAAAAATTTTTTATTCACTTACCAAATACATTATGATGAATATGAGAATAATTGGATAAAACACATAGTTCCTACCCTGTGAAACTTACAGGCTGTTTGGAGAGACAGATAATAAACACATAAACAGTGTAACATAGCTAGGCCTTTAGTTTGGTCCCAAGTTAATTGTTGCAAGGGAGTAATGATAGTAGAGGTAGTGGTCATAGTAATACTGCTAATAATATTACTTCTCCCACCAGCTATTGCTTCCACTAGATATTATTTGTAGAGTATTAGTGGGACACCAAGCATATAACTTTCAATACCTCTTCTAATTCTGATGCAGCCCTTACAAGCTCCACGCTATCAGAATCCTCCTGGCTGCCACAGCATCATTTCTCAATGCCTCCTCTTTCCCCACCCTCCACTGTACACTCCAGTCAAGACGTATTTCTTTCAGCTCCTCAAATATGCCATACTCTCTCTTTTCTGAACCATACGCAGGCAGTCCTTCTTCCTGGAAGACCCTTCATTCCTACCCTGCCGGGGTAAGTCCTACTCATCAACTACACATCACTTCCTCTGGGCAGACTTCCTTGATCCTTTCCCAGGGCTTCTTCCTTGCATTCCCATAGTACCCTGACCTTCCTCCACAACAACCCTTACTGCACTGCATTGCCTGTTTACTTATCTGCTTCCCCCGTTAAGAATGTAACATCTATGAGGTTATTATGTTTATCTTTTGACTATCATATCTCCTAGTAGGAAACATTTGGATTTCCTGCAATCCCCTTTACTATCCCTGGTTTCTCTTCTCTGCCTTCCATATTCTTCTAAGAGGCTGTGTCTGCAACCCTCTAGGAGGGCTAGAGTTTACCTTCACCCTTCACCCATGGGACAGCCTTTAGCCAATGACTGATTGGTACTGGTGTATGAAAGCCCAGCTTCCTTTTCCATAGGTGAAAAAGTTATGATGCAGCATAACTTTTTTTCCACTGATCCCCTGCAGGATCAGCTTGAAGCCACCCTCTGTGGGTCTTTGACTAAAATGGCACCCTTGTTTGTCTTCTCTTCCCCCTTGCTGTTTCCACTGCTCTGTTACAGGGTTCTCCTGGGGGCATTCCTTTATAAATCACTCCCACACAAATCCTTGTCTCAGGGTCTACTTCTGGCAATCTCAACCTAAGATATCCCCTGAAAAACTAGTATAGTATCTGACACAGAGTAGAACCCAGTAACTGTTTGTAAATTAATCAATCACTTATGATAGAATCCAACAAAGTAGCAAGTATATTTATTCCCACCTTATGTATGAGGAAACTGAGGTTAAGGGTAAGTAGAGTAAGCTCTAACCCACATAGCTGGCACTTGGAGATCCAGGAACCAATTCCAGGCCCATATATGGCTCCAAACTAAACTTTTCAACAGCACTATGTTTCACCCAGCACTAGTTCAATATTTTGGGAAATGGCAGAAGGCGCCATAATCCTTGGGTATCTTCTGGTTCTGAATTCCCTTCTAGTGGTAGCTTCTCCTAGAACCAACATTCACTCAAAAACAGAACCTTCACAGCGCTGGGAAGATACACTGCTTCAACCTGATTTACCAGATGACATTTCTGGAGTTCAATCTTGTTATCAACTATCAGGAAATCTTCAAAGTGTCAAAGCCAAATAAAGATCTATTCCCTAACATAGGCAAGAGGAGGAAAATTTGCAGAAGTGTCCCATGCTATCAGGCATTGCCAAGGAGAAGGAGATAAAAAGTAATAGCCTAATTTTCGTTAAGTGATTGCTCTCATAAAGTAAAAGAGAACTTGTCCTTACCAGGACATTAACCCTGCGTTGCTCAGACAATTAAGAGAAGTCATAAATTAATCCATAATCATGATCTGAAAAGAAAATTTATCTTAGTACAGAGGGTAAGAAAAGAAGAAAATTGTCTTGGAGAGGATGCATCATCTGTTCTATTTTGCAAGACAAGCCATAACGCTCATGCCTTTATGCTTACAACTCTCTTTCTTTAATCCACACCATCCCATCTCATCTTCATTCCTCTTTTTCCCTCTCTGCTTCCCTCTCTCCTTTACCTTAATAGCCCCCACCTCAAATTCTTGATCTCAAGATTTAAAAATGAACACAGGATATTCTTTCACAGAAGCTAAAAGAGTATTTTTTTGTTTTTGTTTTCAGATTGCTTTAATCTGAAATTTTATTCAAAAAGCATATCTTTTCACTAAAGACTATAGAGATCCTTCAGAACTGGATATAAATCAAACTTAGGGCATGAAAATATTAAGATGGTTAAGGGATTGTGACTTGTTATATTTCATTCTATTGTTGTTTCCCTTATATTGTTAATGATTATATTTAAGCAATAGAAAAGTATTTGGAGACAGAACAAAAGGAGGGAAGGAGGCAGAGGTGAGAAGGTACTGACCACCTACGCTGTTCTATACACTTAAATATATCTTATTGAATCTTAATCAGAAATTTCTCAGATAGGTATTGTTATCCCCATTTTACAGATGTTGAAAGTGAGCATGAAATCTTATTTCTCTTGCAGAGCCAGGATTTAGTTTCACCTCTATTTGTCTCCAAAGACCAAGCTTTGGGCTTTGAGGTGAGGAATGACCAAGGAGAAGAGATGGATGATGGACGTAAGAGGCTTAAAAAAACACTTAAGTAAACCTCCTGTTGTTTTTCAGTCCTCTAGTAAAGAATAAGGTTGAAAATAAGATCACTTTTGATTCTCCTTTGGCAGATGATTTTTTTAACTGAATTTGGAAGGGAAGAAGATGAGGATAATGGGACAAGCAGTCATGGCCTTGGAGCAAGAAGAGATGCTTAATATTTTTGGATATGATTCTTCTTTATCATTCTTCCCATCAGTCACACAGTCTGCATGCATTGCCTTGAGGGAAGGATGACATAGCATAAGGAAGATTGTTTTTGGTATTTGAGATTCAAAAGCCTAGGCCTAATGGAACAATAAGAATTCATGTGAATATAGATAAGAAATTTAGAAGAATATGAGACAGGAAGTAAGCTTTTGCTCCTAGACAGAATCCTATAGAATAGCAGGAGGAGAGAGGACAGGGTAAGTTAGAGAAGTTTGAGAAACTGCCGAGAGAGGAGTGGAGCCCACAACCAGAGCCCGCTGTGTGCGTAGGCAGCACTGTCTTCCAACTTACTGCCCAGAGCCTCTAATATCTCCACTCCCAGATCCTCCACTGAGCAAGAGCAGACAGAATCCTTGACAGTGAATGATGCAGAAGACTAGGAGTGTTCAGAAAGGCCAAGATGAGAAATAGGGTTAGAATCAGAGGAGGCTCAGTGGCCTGCATTCCTTCTTGCCATCAGCTTATCTGCTCTCTTTTGGGTCACTACAAAACAGACATGTACAGAGCACCAGCAAAATTTTCCAAAGCCAAACTCGTGATACAAACACAATTTTTCAAAAATAAATGAAATTCATGTTGAATTTGTTGCTTCTGGTGTTTTTAAACCAACCTAAAACAACCACTTACGAAGTAGGATGACTTTACAAAGAGGGCAAGGTGACTTTATAAAGTGTTTCTAGCTTCCTGGCTTCTCATAAAATTGCAGAAAACACAAAGCATCTCTGCAGAGCTTTAGAGAAATTCTCAGTGGAGGATTTGATATTAAATTTCTTCACTGAGTCAACGTCCTTGGATTTCTCTTTCATAAGATACTAATATTTGAGTTTGAGTTGTGTGTTATTCTTAAATAGTAGCCATCCCTTGTTTGTAAGCATATTAAAGGCATTAATATGTCTCCCCACTTTCTGACAAATATCAAACTAATAGAAAAACTGAAAGAAGAAGAGGGCAATGGTATGCCCTTTACTTGTGCTTGTGTGGTCTAATAAAATAACACACCCAAAATATTTTAGCGGAGATATTATAATGATCTTAGCATATTGCCTGACATGTAGTGACTGATTATTACTTCTGTCGTTTAGGTAGACTGGTTACCAACAGTATCTGGAGTATATAAAAATATCATGAAATACACAAATGGCATCTTAGTGAAAACATTATTAATATGCCTCAAAAATTGATATTTCACCCTAAAAATCTACTTCTACAACAACATATGCATAAAGTTATTTATCACAGCATTATGGTAACTTCAAATATTGGAATTAACCTGTATACCTTTCACTAGATTTTGGTTGAATAAACCATGTTGCATCTATATAATAGCATATTATATAACCATCCAAAAGGATGAGAATGATCTCTATAAATTTATATGGATATATTATTTATTAAAAAAGCAAAGCACGGAAGAGTGCATGTATAGTATACTACTTTCTATACATAAAAAGACAAACTATGGAAATATATCTATATCTATCAATTACCTATCTATTCTCATAGACACACAGGGAGAAATAAATCATAAAATAGAAAATTGTACCTACAGAAATAAGTAGAAATATAATAAAGGAACAGGAATGGGAAGGAGAGCTCTCTGATACGGGTTTGGTTTTTCTGAGACATTCTATAAGGAAATTAGCCTTGACTGTTTAAAAATGTCAAGAAAAATTTAAAAGGCTGAGAAATTATTCCTAGAATAAAGGAGACTAAATAGATATGACAACTAAATGTGTAATATAATCTTTTATAGGCTCTTGTATTATATATATGCACATATATATTTATGTATCTATATAGATTTTACTTATACATCTATATAGCTTTCTTTCTAACAAGCTTATGTAACACAGTGTTAACAATTGGTAAACATAACAGTTGTAACATTTGCAAAAGTCAATTAATTTCCAACTTTATTTTTATTAATTAGGTTGGGCATGTTATAAGCCATTTGTCTTTCTTTTTTTTGATGAATTCTCTGTTCATATTTTTTGTCCGTTTTTATTGTTTTTTTTGAGACGGAGTCTCGCTCTGTCGCCCAGGCTGGAGTGCAGTGGCGCGATCTCAGCTCACTGCAAGCTCCGCCTCCCGGGTTTACGCCATTCTCTTGTCTCAGTCTCCCGAGTAGCTGAGACTACAGACGCCCACCACCTCGCCCGGCTAGTTTTTTGTGTTTTTTTAGTACAGACGGGGTTTCACCGTGTTAGCCAGGATGGTCTCGATCTCCCGACCTCGTGATCCACCCGTCTTGGCCTCCCAAAGTGCTGGGATTACAGGCGTGAGCCACCGCGCCCAGCCGTCCGTTTTTATTTTGAGTTATTGGTCTTTATCTTACTGATTTATAGGAGATCTTCACGTAATAGGCCAATAAGTTTTTTGTGTTGTAAGTTGCAGATATTTTCCCGAGTTTTTCTTTTATCTTTTTTATGGCATTTTGTTTCTCAGATAGATTTTTAAAGAATTTACTGTAGTCAATAGTTATCAAACCTTTCCTTTTGTTACAGTGTTTGGATTATATTTACAAAGGTCATCTGAACTCCAACATGGTGCTCATGTTTTCTTCTACTACAGTTATGGTTTACTTGCGTGCGTGTGTGTAATTAAATAGTTAAATCGTGTGAAATGTAAATAAGTTTAAGTGAAGTAGGGATAAAATTAAATTTAATTTTTCTTCAAATGGCTATCCTATTGTTTAAACACTGTGTATTGAATAATTTATTTTTCCCCATTTCTAAATTCCTGTATGTATTTAGACCAGTTTCTTCTATATTATCTCCTTTGATTTTTAAAGTAATGTTGTAAGATAGGTATTGCTACAGATGAACCTACTTGGGGAGGGGAAAGCTTTTATTCCAGAGCTCAGAAAACATGACAGCGATAGAACGTGAATATGAAGACTTGAAGAAAATTTAGGGCCATGGCAAATGCATTTGTGTTAGATAAAAGCTTCATAAATTAATAAATTTCACTGTATTTATTATAGCTCTAGCCAAAGGAAATAAATGCAATAAATGCCTTGTTAAAAAAAAAATACCATGTTATTGGCTAAATTATTAGTGAGCAGTGACCCTAATTAACAAGGTAATAACTTGCCTACTTGCTGATGAGGCAGTTTTTCAAAACTCATCAGTGCCAGGTAAGCCTTCCCTACAGGATAAGAAAATGTATCATACTTAGACAAATGTAAAAAAAAAAAAAAAAAAAAATAGGATTCTGACAATTGATCAGGACTCAGAAAGACATGTGCCTTATTCCCTAGGCCTCCTTCCAGCCCTGCCCTCTCCCATTCCCTATTTGAGGAGAGAGTAGAACAAGAACACCTGCCCTCATGAGAGAGAATGATCTAGCTTATATCTCAAGAATAGGTCTTGGGATCCTCTGCTGCTTATCCTCTTCAACCTCTTCTTTGCTACACGCTGTAGTTCTCGGGTACCCAGTAGACTGGACTCAAAAATGCTGATTATCGAAATTCGTTTGCTCCCTAAGAATTCAGTGTTTACGACAGTGTGACCCACAGTGTATTGAAGTCTAATATCCTCAAGCGGTGAGCAGAAAGAGGCTTTAGCTTTGCATGATTACTGAAAGCTGAACAGTCTGCCCAGTGTTCTTCCGATTTTCATTTTTCGAGGTTTATGTTAGGGAAGAGGTCAGGGAAGGTCAATTCCATCCACACTGCTGATTCCACACTGAACATTGATCTGAGGCAAGGCCAGAAGAGTTAGCCCTGATGTAAACGTGCATAAAAAGGCAACTGCCACGGTCTTTGAGATTAGTAATAAAAACCAAGTACACTGGGACCCATTTACTTATGTTTTTAATAGAGCAGTGGTGTGGGGAAGGTAATATTTAAATTCACATCTGAATCCAAAGAAAACCAAAATAGCCCTGCTTCCAAGAATCTTGTTTTCTGACAATCAATTATTAATATTAATTCAAAAAGCATCTCCTCTGCTTCCCTAAAAGTTTAATTAAGAAATGTAAGAAAGGTGTTCTAACAAGTCTGGTATAGGCTCAGATTCAAATCAGTCCATCAATCCATGAATCAATACTTATCAGAGACTCCAACAAAATAAAATATCGACTCAGATGAGGTTCCCTTCAAAGAATAATTTGACGTTCTCATCTTCTCCTGATTCAGTAATTTAGGAAAACGTGAAGTGTGACTATAAAGTAATGATACTGATTTCATTTGTCACACATGAAAATCAACCTTGTCATTTATATAATTCCAGTCACTTATATAATTTGGAACCTTGTCACTTTTATAAATTGGAACACTTTGGGGAAAAAAAGAAAATTCTTGTTATGGGTTATATATATTAGGATAAATTGATATTGTGGCTGATTTAACTCACTGTTCCTATTAATTAATAGATTGGGTTTGATTTTAGTTTTAGGGTTTTATGGGTTCAAGTACCTGAAATATACCAAGGATCACCCAGGGGTAAGGCTGTGTAGTGTGGTGTGTGCATATGCATGTGTGTATGTGTGTACATGCGTGTGCACGTTGAAAGTGGGACTGCAGGATAATATTAAAAGGAGAAAACGTAACTTTAAGAGTTTGAAATCTAACTGAATGGACAGTAACCCATCACTAATAGCTGTGTGACCTCCAGCAAGTTACTGAGCTTCTCTCTGCCTGTTTCCTCATCTGTAAAATGTAGATAGTAATAGCAACTACTTCCTATGCCTCGGGTGAGGATTAAGTGAGCTCATACATGTAAAGTGCTAAGCACAGTCAACATTGGACTTGATGATGATAATAATGATTATGGTACTGCAATAACATTGCAGAGAGATATTATTGCATTTATTGCAGCAACATTGTCATCAGCGCTCAAGATTTAATTTTGGAACTGGGAGACATCTTAACTTTCGAAGTTGCTTGTTTCAAATACATTGTTTCACAGGGAATAAATTGTGGCAAGATAAAGGTGGTATGACTGCCAATGTTCGTGATGGGTGGAGGCCTAGAAAGAACCCAGTCTCCTAACTCCTTTGCCTTGTTTGTGTAATTACGAGGAAGGGGAGATATTTTGTGTGTTAGAGAGGGTTACTCAAAAACTCAGTGAATGAATACTGTCAAAGCAGTTTGAGGCACGAAAAGGGTAGACATTAAGTAAAGTCAGACACCAGTCAACAGCATTTATTGATTTATTTCTGTGTGAAGAGCATTGTATTATGTGCTGAATGGGAATGCTGTATTCTTATTCTTCAAGGCATAGAAGTTGACCTGGTATAGGTTGACCTGAATTTTTCTGTAAAAGCTTTCTCTAGATGGCTGCTTAAGCGGCTGTTAATCGAAAGAGAAAACTCCATTCCTCGCACCTTTCACTCTTCAACTTCACCAGTACTCCCAGTGTGCCTTGGGTTGCAGTAGACTCCTTTACCAGCACTCAGCAAGTAGTTTGCCCCAGACATTGGAAAGACTCTTGATCCTGAAGTATAGGCTAAGAAATTAGGCTCGACAGTATTTTATTTTTAAAAAACCTGTGTACTGTGCAATAAAGATAAAGCTATCATTATTCTTACATAAAAACTTTTCAAGTTTATTAACCCTAAAGCTTGAATATTTAGTTGAATCCAATGTTCTTAGATCGTATTCTATTTGTCCCTGCAAATTATAGAGAAATCACCAATAAACATCCTGGTTCATAATACGAGAGCTGCAACGATTTTTGCCTCTGTCTCTGCAATAAGGAGGGAGAGAGAGGAAAGAATGGATTTGGCATTCTAGCTGAGCTCCAGGCACCTATGCATCCATGCAGCATATGCACTTCAAAGGGTACTGGGCAGCCACCCAGAGAGGCCCCAAAGTTCACCCTCACCAGGTACTGTGGTTTAGTTGGTCTTCACTCCCTGCCCCCACCCCACCCGCACTTAATATTCACTTGTATTGCAATCACATTCTTCACAATTAATTAGCAGTTTCTTTTGGAAATTCAGGAGAGAAAAAAAAAAAAAAAAACACTCATTTCCGGCAGGTACATTCTCCATGTCTTGATCTTTTAATACTCTATATTTTTGGTAAAGAGTATTGGAGATATATTTGTTCTCTGTGTATGCGTGTTTGTGTGTGCCTGTGTGGAGTGAGGGGTGGTAGTCACCAAAGGAGGTGCCAGGTATCTTGAGCTGTAAAAGAGATAACAATTAAAAGAGAATTTCAAGGTGGGATTTTTCTGTCGACTGACTAAACTCTATGAATGATCAGGCACACCAAAACATAAAGACAAGCAAACAACCTTCTCTCGGTTCTGTATTTTTCAGGCTCAAATAAAGTTGAAACTTACAGAACTTGAATATTTAATTGCATCCAGTGTTCTTAGACTTTTTTTTATTTTTTATTTTTTTTTTTTGAGACGGAGTCTCGCTCTGTCGCCCAGGCTGGAGCGCAGTGGCCGGATCTCGGCTCACTGCAAGCTCCGCCTTCCGGGTTCACGCCATTCTCCTGCCTCAGCCTCCCAAGTAGCTGGGACTACAGGCGCCCGCCACCTGGCCCGGCTAGTTTTTTGTATTTTTAGTAGAGATGGGGTTTCACCGTGTTAGCCAAGATAGTCTCGATTTCCTGACCTCGTGATCCGCCCGTCTCGGCCTCCCAAAGAGCTGGGATTACAGGCGTGAGCCACAGCGCCTGGCCGTTCTTAGACTTTTTATTTTGAGCTGAATGTTTTTGCTTATAAGGCCCTAGGATTGTGCTTATAATATGGCTGGGAGAGAAAAGACCTCAGTGCCAGGCTCCTCAGTGGAGCTGGAACTAGAAATAGATAGGTAATAGATAGATAGATAGATAGATAGATAGATAGATAGATAGATAGATAGATAGATAGATAGTAATTGATAGATGTTAGATAGATAGATAGATAGATAGATAGATAGATAGATAGATAGATAGATAGATAGAGATGGTAGGTATATAAATAGATTGGTAGATAGATGGCAAATAGTAGATAGATAGATACATATATACATAGAGGGATAGACAAAACAGAAAAGAGTGAAATAAGTGGATTACTATAAAGGCAGAAATAGTTCCACTTTTAAAGAAAAGTGGGAAATAAAGCTCTCACTATTAACAAATGCATTCGCCCTAACAACGTGTTTTGTGGTTTCGTTGCTGCAGTTTTTTCTCTCGAAAAAAATACTATTCATGAGTTATAAACAGGTGAGTGACACATACTTACAGGAAGCAGCCAGTAAATATACACAAGTAAAGAAGTTCTGTATTTTTTTCCTTTTAAATTTTACATTGTTTATTCTTTATGATTCAATTTTTCTGTTACATTCATCCCTGTTGCCTGAAAACAATTAGTTTTTAGGCCTAAAGATGAGGAAATCCTTCCCTTAACTCCAATGGATCAAAGCAGCCTTCTTGGAAGAGGAGGGTTTTCTCACTGCTCAGAGGAAAGAAAGAAAGAAAGGGACTTTGAACTAATCTGGAAAAAATGATGACGCTTCACTCGGTTATTTTAAAATCTAGCCACAAGGATATTTTTGACACGTCATCATAAGAATAACATTTGTCCTACGACACAGTTGCTGTTTATCTAATTATCTAAGTTAATGATAATAAGATACACACAAATTAATGTTACTCCTTGGACTCAAAATTTGAGCCTGAAATGAAGCGAGTGACTTCATTTCTCCATTTTACGGAAGTTAGAAGTTCATTTTAAAAATCCACCACACTGTACATTAATGAGATGGGTGGGGTGTGTCTGGGATTCTCCGACTCTACTTTTTTCAATTAATTGCCTCTAACACACTTACCTTAGAAATCTTAAGATGGTGAGAAATAGCCTACGTTCCTCATTCTTAGCGTTTACAAAGCTTCACACATATGTTCTCTCCCTCCACCACTGCCTCCCATGATTCAGTCACTTCATATTGTAATACTTTGTTGATTATTGATTTTTGGTTAAGGTTGGAGCCCAGTACAACTGTGTGAGCATTCGCTGCCTTCAATTTGATGGCACGCTGCTGCCTGCCCACTCCATACTGACAGGCATCCTCTTACTTTCAGATTGTTGTTCGTTGGCTGATGAACACACAGGAGGGAGATCATGACCTTTTCTCTTATCTGGACAGCTCTTAGCTTCACAAACATTTTTTTTGCTGCAGGGTGTTATTAACAACAGGATGATAGAACAAAGAAATGAAGAGATGAGAAGCACATCAATGTATAAAATTTTCTTTATTAGGACACCCTTGAGGCCCAAGAAGGTAATTATCAAAGTGTTGACGTTCTCCTCCTTAGAAAAACAAATTTTACACACGCATGCACACACACATACACACACGCTCTAATGAGGTCATCATTTGAAAATTAAGTGTTACTCATTCCCTTCATTCGTGGGAGTTTGCAACTCTGCTTTCACTGGAGATCGGTTTATATAAATAGAAAAGAAAACCAAAGTAATTGAATTTATTATACAGCAGTCATGAGTTAAGACAAGACACATTATAATTAGTTGCAGCATGTTGATGATTAAAATTTAATGAGCTCATTTTTCCTATATTTGAAGGAGTGTGAGTTCAGCTCTGTGGGATTACTTAGGGCAAAGGTGTCAGAAGCATAGGCAAATTATTATTAGTCTGGGTTTGCATGCCCTTCTTGCCTCCCAAGCCTTGTATTTGAATTTAAGGGCCCTCAAAGTATAGAGAATAGAGACATTTTCAGATGAAACCCTGTCTTTAATTCTAACAGATCTATTACTTATTTTCTGTGCAGCTCTGAAGGAAAATTTTGAACCCCTAGGTGTGGAGACTATCCTAAAAGAATATCCTGCCTTTCTTTTGGGGTGTGTTAAATTCAACCCCAAATTTCTCAGATCACTGGATTTATGCTCTTAGCTTAGGCCAATATTCTCGGTAATAAAAAAGCTAAAATTTAAAAAGAAAATATAAGATAGCCACAAGGAAAGCTATAGAGCAAGCACCTACGTGACTAAATGATGCTAATACTAGGAATGAACACAGATGTTTGCAACCTGTCTCTCTGACAAGATTAATTATTCCAAACTCGTCATCTCCATAAACTTTGTTTCCCTCTCTGAATGACTAATCCCTCTTTGTTTTACATTCCAAATCCTAATACAAATATCTGATAATATATAAATCAACAATATTGTATTTTAAAAATCTCATGTTAAGTTACAGAGGTACAAGATACTACCTGAAAACACTAACTTATTTAATTTTAATTGTGGATAGTTTTTTCCCTCACATTTTGTTTAAGGTAAAATCCCCTCTGGCTTGAAAACATACTCCCTATGTCAAAAATACTTGAAAATAGAGGTGTAAAAAGGAAACACTATACAATCAAAGGTCTAATGGCCCCAGCAGGACATAACCAAGAAATATAAAGTAGTTTAAAAGGGTGCAGGGGAGATGATGTGAAATTCCAGTGAGCATTGTTTTGCATTTTTGTATTGTGTTTTATCTAAGCATCCCAAACTATCCCAACTGCATAAGCATTAAAGCAATACATCTTATATCGCTTTAGAGGTGACAATATCTTTTTCTCCAGAATGAGTGTATCATTTTTGGAGATCACATAGAGAATGAGAAAAAATTTCCAGGGCAATGTTGGCCCTGAAGTTGTGTCACTAGGAAAATCCTCTCCTGGTCTCTGATACAGCATCCTCAACCCTACCCAGAGACTAGTCATGTAGAGAAATATTGGTGTATAAAGCAAAAAGGGTGAGCTTAATTGCCATCCCAATTCACTTATTTATTAACTTTTAAGTGAAGGGAAAAAGAGCTAGTCCCTTCCAGTCTAGCGGTTGGTTAATGGGAATTTTCTATTAGCCGTCATCCACATATTTCGACTGCAGTTATGACTGTTGCTCAAAATTACATCCTTAAAGCATAATCCTGATGTGCTTCTGAATCATTAAAGCAGGGCCATATTACATTCATCAGTGTGTCCATGTTTCACAAATTTTACAGTACTGGAAATTCTTCCCGAGCTGGCTACAAGTGTGGGATTCATGTATACTATCACCAACAAGAGACTTCGGCCAAAACCCTCTATTTCTCTGATGATGCTGAATAAAGATATGGCATCTCATACTGAGATGATTGAGGATAAGACTAAACCATAACCTGGGTGAGGCAGAAAAACAGGATTTTTCTCATGAATTATCCAGTTTTCTAGGGCCCTACAGACCTACCCAAAGATAGAAAAAAAACTTGAAAACTAGAATTTGTCAATAAAATACATCCCTTGGAAAGGTTCCATAGCTTCTCCAAATAAAACCAACATTGGTCATGACCAATCTAATTAGAATCTTTCACCAGACAGGTATGTTTAGGATTTTATTTTTATGCCTATATTCTCATTTTGTTTTTTATGACTATGTAGCAGTGTCCCCCCAAAATCCTCTCTACTCAAAAACCTCAAAATCTGACCGTATATGGAAATAGGGTCTTTGAAGGTGTCATTAAGATGTGGTGCTACTGGATTAGAGTGGGCCCTAAATCCAATAACTGGTGACCTTACAAGACAATAGGAACAGACAGTTGATACACAGAGAGGAGACTGCTGTGGGACGATGGAGGCAGGGATTAGAGGGATACGCCCACAAGCCAAGGATGCCAAGGATTGCTGGCAACTATCAGAAGCTAGGAGAGAGGTCTGGGTTGGTTTCTTGCTCAGAGACTTCAAAAGAAACGAACTTTGCTGACACTTTGATTTCAGACTTCTGGCCTCTGGAACTGTGAAAGAATACATTTCTGTGGATTTAAGCCACCTGATCTGTGGCAATTTGTTGCAACAACTGTGTAAAACTAATACATCCTCATCATCACCATTATTATCATGACTAATATTTATTTAGATGCTATTTCCAAATAAGGTCACATTTTGAGGTTCCAAGTAGAGAGCAATTTGGAGGTATAGTATTCAACCTGTTACATGATCATAAAAACAAAATAAAAATATAGTCATAAAAATAAAAACCCAAAGAAATATAAATCATTCTACTATAGAGACACATGCGTATGTATGTTTATTGCAGCACTATTTACAATAGCAAAGACATGGAACTAACCCAAATGCCCATCAATGATAGACTGGATAAAGAAAATGTAGTACATATACACCATGGAATACTATGCAGCCATAAAAAGGAATGAGCCATAAAAAGGAATGTCCTTTGCAGGGACAGGGATGAAGCTGTAAGCCATCATCCTCAGCAAACTAACACAGGAAGAGAAAATCAAACACCGCATGTTCTCACTCAAGTGGGAGTTGAACAATGAGAACACATAGACACAGGGAGGGGAACAACACACACCGGGGCCTGTTGGGGAGTGGCAGGGAAGGAGAGGGAAAGCACTAGACAAATAGCTAATGTATGTAGGGGCTGAAAACCTAGATAACGGGTTGATAGGTGCAACAAACCACCATGGCACACATATACCTATGTATACATAGCGCAGAACGTGTATGTAACAAACCTACATGTTCTGTACTTGTATCCCAGAACTTAAAGTAAAATTTTAAAAAATATATGTTAAAAATAAAATAAAATCCCAAATGTACCTGTCTGATGAAAGATTCTCATTGGATGGGTCACAGACAATGTAGGTTTACTTGGAGTAGCTATAGAACCTTTCCAAGGGCTATATTTTATTGACAAGGTCTGGTTCTCAAGTTTTTTAATCTTTGGATAGGTCTGTAGAGCTCCAGAAAACTGGATAACTTAGGCTGTGCAATGTGCTTTTTGTAGAGTATCTTATTGAATCCATCTGACAACCCATGGAGAAAAATGTGGTTATTATTGTTTCCATTTACATATGAGGAAGCTGAGTCTTGGAGACATCCAAGGCCTCACAGAAAGAGAAGAGCTGAGACTCAAATCCAGTTATCGCTAGCACCAATTATTCTCCTAGAAAATCACACTTACATAAAATAAGATGCTCTCAAAGATTCTCATTTTTTAAAATCTAAAAATATTTAGCCTGGGCTCAATATAAATGCAACCCAATTTCTTATACCTTTTATACCTATACCCACAATACAGCACACTCATAACTAATGTTTCAAATGATGAGCCAAATTTATTGAAAGTCTTCAGTTATCATCATAGCCCCTCTAATGTATTTCATGAACCACATGACTAGACATTTTGGCAAACTATCCAAAAAGAAGATGGGCAAGCCATTTTACATACTGAAGAAGGAAAGTCCATCCCACTCCCTTCCCTTCTCTGGTACCATGACACAACACACACTACTCTTTTTGTGCATAGGACTGGCAGCATAACCCCAAAGGGCCGTAACACTTTCATTTCCAAGATTTTTGTTTTGCTAACCTTGAAATGACCCACTGTGTCTTTTTCAGGCAACCACTCACCCTCATTTTAGCCGAAAGCAGCTTTCAGAGAAAGGAGATAGAAACATGTGTTCGACATTTAAAAAATATTTATTGAGTACCTATTACATAGAAACCTGCTTATAGTTTCGGATATATTGACATATACATAAATATATGACAAATGTAGAAATAAAAGTCATGCAAGTCAAAACATGATAGATGTCCAGAGGAAGGTGTCGAGTGGGGGTGACCATGAGAAGCTTCATGTAAGAAGGACAATGAAGGGCTTAGTCCAGGAGGCTGTCTATGATCTGGCTGTGTGAGAGACGGGGAAGCTTGGAGTGAGGGGATACAGGCCAAGAATAGGAAAAGGAGTTTCTTGATACAGTTCCTCCCTGCGGTGAAAGGAACAGTGAGTCCTATAATGCACTGGACAATGAGCTCCTGGAATGCAGGAAATTTTCCTTGGTAAAACTTTGTGTCATCAGACCCTGGCACAAAGTAGCTGCTGAAAAATCTCTACATTTGAATGGTCAATATATGAACCAAGGAGTAAATAAATGGGCATTATGTGGCAAAGAGGAAGGTAAATGAAAGATCCATCTCTCTTTCAAAAGCTAAAGGTGGAAGCAGTGGCTTTTGGAACTCAAGGAGAACCAGCCCCTAGCATTGTTTAAGATGCTATGAAGTGCTAGTGGAGAGCTCCATGCCCTCTTCCTCACCAGTTTATCCTCAATACCTTGCTATCCAAATGGGAGCTTCTCCTTGAAACAATATGGAGGTCAGAGACCAGAGGGGAGTGAAGAAAGGAAGGAGCTATCTGGAGAGCAAGGCCACAGAGAACACAGGGTGAGGAAGAGGGTGAGGGCTGCCTTGTCTGGAAAACTGCCTGGCTGTGGAAATCTGACCTGTGCAAAAAGAAAGCCTGACAGAACTTCTAAGTCAGTTTCCAAGAACAAATCTATTTTTAGGTAACCATTTCTTTTGGCAACAGACCTCCAAGTGCAGAGAAGTACTTAGCATTTGTCACAACCAAACAAATAGGGGGTTCTAAGTTTTATATGGTTTTATAATATTTTCTCTTTTACAGATGGAACTCTCAAAATGGACACAAAACCCCTATATCCATTGTCCAATGTATTAATTGGGGGCGAGGGAGAATGATTAATAAGAATAAATAAGAGCCTTATCTACTGGAGAAAACACCAGCGACTTGTTCTACACACAGCCAAGTCAGTGATCCAGTTCATTCATTCGCCTGGGATAGCCTCAGCTCGCATCAGGCTATGTAACTTCCCACACTACAGCTCTCGAAAAACAGGTACTTCCAGGGAGTTTCTGGGCTGTCAGCTCCTGAACCACCTGGCAGTCAGGTGAGAAATCTCATGCAAGTCTGATGCCATTTCAAACTCAGTAAAAGCATGAATAATAGATCATGACACAGTAAAGATGGCAGTGCTTCCGCTACGATCAGGGACCCTGCATTCCACAAATAACTTAGGCCAGGGTAAGTAAAGGGCCTAGAGAGGGTTTGAGCACCCACTCCCACCCCCAGACCACAAGGAGGGATTTCTGTCTGAAGATCTGTCATCCAAAAAAGTGTTCTTCCAACCCAAAGTTAAGATATTGGGAAAGGCAGCTGTGAGGTGAACAGAGCATAGACCAGCAGCCAGTGGACTCAAGGACTAATTCCAGCTTCACCGTTTCTCAGTAGAATGATGATGAAGGAAATCAGCATCTGCTAGGAGCTAGGCAACTTGCTAGGGGCTTTCCCATGCGTTATGCTCTCTAAGCATCAATTTTCCTGTGCACAAAATGCAGATAGCAATGTTTCCTCTGCTTATTTCTCAGGGAGCTCTGTGAATTCTAAAGCAGCTTTGTATATCTAAAAAGATATATATGTGGTCTTTGAGGGATGCCTTTGTATATCTGGTCTGATACAAGCTGTGATGAAAGTGGATATGTCCTCCCAGCAAATATTACCTCATACTCAAGTCAAGTAGAGCCACGGAATCATTTCCACCATCATCTTTCCTAATGGGGAACACAAAGACTTAAAGCCTCAGCTGATGTAAAGACAGATTGAATTCACCATTGTATACATGTACATATACGTGTCCTTTCGTCCATTCTTTTTTTGTTCTCTGTAATCATCAATATCATAACTTAAGGGTGACTTAAACTTGTCCTTGTCTCCTAGTCTCAATTCCAATCCCACAGTAAACCTAAACTCTCATGGTGATGATGGCGGTGCTAGCCTTTGGTGAACACTGACATGTCAAACCCATTGCCAAGTACTTTCCATACATCCTCCCATTTTCCCTCTCAACAACTCTCTGATGTAGTCACTATTATCCCCATTTTACAGAGGAGGAAAGTGAGAAAAAAAAAAAAAAGATTAAGAAACTTGCCTAAGATCACAGAGCTACCATGTGCCAGGGAAGGATTTCAAATGCAGGTCTATGTGACCAGAAAAAACCTGTACCCTCACTCACCACAACACATGACCTCCAGAATTTTTGTTCTACCACAGAGTAGCTAAACTTATGTTTCTCTGTTAATAAAACTACAACCCAAAGTGCCAGGTTCTCCCCCACCAAGAACAGCTGTGACCATATTCAGCTGCATTTGCTGATGAGTATAAGTCCTAGCTGTTCCTTCACAGCCACGAGGGCTGATAACTGAGTGTTAACTTCTAACGCTGCACTTGTGTCCTTTTGGACACAAACAGCATGTGTAGAAGGAGCACAAGGGAGGAGCAGGTAGCCACTACCATGTGCACTTCTAGCAGCACCCCAGCCTCAGCCACGCACTCTAACAAGGCCATGTTTCGTGCCTGTGTCTTTCACATCAGACAGGGATTGCACATAAACTGTTCCTTCCTTGCCTAGAATTCCCTCTGTGGACAAACTAAGGAAATGGCTCAAGTCTATGAGAAAATGGCGAAACACACAAGCAACAGAGATGAGCAACAGAACCTGTGTGGAAATGAGGATGGGTCACTTCGTCACATGCATGCTGGGCCAGTTCACATGTTCTGAGCACCATTCAGCTAGTGTTTGAAATGAGTTCTACATCTCGCATCCCCCACATTTCTGCCTTCCTGAGCCCATGAGTGGAAAATGTGCTCAATGGCTTGCATGGACCTTACATTGACCACAATTTGCCACTTCACCTTCTGTCAGCCCAGTATGATCCCTGGCTTCCATATACACTGTCCATTATAGTGACAGTACACCAGAAGAAGAACAAGGAGCCCAGTTTTGTCCCAGCCTCCTTCCCTCATTAGCCTTTTGTCATTATCCAAAAGCAATTAACCTACCTGAATCTGAGTTTCCATGTCTGGCGAACGGGTATAATGTTAACTGCCATGATTATTTCTATGTGCTATTGTGAAGATTAAAGGGGCTCTGACATAAGGTATTATTACTGTAAGTAAACTTTTTGTTTTTCCAAATTTATCACCTTACTTCCCAGATACTGTCAATTCCAAATATCATTCTGAGAACATGATACTTAAAGCCATAGATACTTCCCCAAATATCCATGATCTATGCTTCCCCCTCCTCCCCCTTTGACAGAGTCTCACTCTTGTCACCCAGGCTGGAGTGCAGTGGTGCGATCTCAGCTCACTCCAACCTCCCCCTCCCTCTCCTGCCTCAGCCACCCAAGTGACAGGGATTATAGACACCTATCACCACACCTGGATAATTTTTGTAGTTTTAGTATAGATGGCGTTTTCCTATGTTGGCCAGGCTGGTCTCGAACTCCTGACCTCAAGTGATCTGCCCACCTCAGCCTCCCAAAGTGCTGGAATTACAGGCATGAGCCACCACGCTCAGCCTCATGCTCATGTTTTGAGTCCAACTGGACCAAACAAAAGCCAACCAACCAAGAGGATTGTCTACTTGACTCACACGAGGTTGTGAAAAGAATTATTTTGCTTCTGTAATACACTGAGTTTAAATTGTTTTCCCCTAAACATGTAATTCACTGGAAATGGCCAAGAAATTGCTGCTTTTACATCAAGTTTCATGATCAAATACTAGGTTTTGGATCTGACATTCATAAGACATCTGTAACAAGTGAGGTTACTTAAGGGATTTATAATAATTTGCTTTAAGATTTCAAAAGAAAAATATAAAAATATAGAATGACATGACAACTTTACATGCATGGACCATGTGCATCTAAAATTTACCTCTAAAGAACAAGTTAGCCAAAAATCTTATTATAAAAGCTGAAGCTTACATGCACAAAACAAAATGATTGCAATAAAGCTCTAGATTTCAAGCCTAATTACATATTTCTTGAAATAATATGTGGTGCTGGCATGAATTTGCCATATTGATAAAAGAGATGTTATATTGCTTTATTTTTTCAATCAAATCTCAAATATAGCTCTAAGCCCCTAATCTCTATGGTGGAAAGGAAAAAGAATCAGCCTCTATTATTATTGGAGCACTTTCTTCAATCTCTCTAAGGAATTAGAAAAGAATATGGGTGTTTGTGGCACAGAAAACAGAGACAGAGCTTCAACCCTGGCCCATCATCATCATCTCTGAAATGTCATTGCCCCAAAACCATGTGACACAGTTAAAGGCAGTAGGATCCTCTTCCTCTGTACAAAGTAAAGACACCCAGATTGCTCACCACAAAAGCCATAGCGGTTAGAGTCTAATCATCATCACTATCAACCCACCTTCTAACATCAAGGTAGTACTCATTGGAAAGCCTGCCCCACTTGGATGTTGCATGGGAGTAGGGCATGACCATTTGCTACTCACTCCCCAACACATACCCTTAATCACCCCCACACACGGTCAAACTATTTCTTTCCCTTCACCTTTTGGAGTGCCTCCTCTCTAGGACAATTCAACTTTACTTTCTGCAACGTAAGATTTGGTTACTGGACAGGAAGTTATATCCTTCCTTGAATCTTCTCCAACGATGAGAATGAAATGGAGAATAATACTATTGCTGACTTCCTGTCATGCATGCAAATCCCCTAGCCTGGAATCTGGTACAGAAAAGAATACTCAAAAAGTTCATTCCATCAACCATCATAGTTACAGACACTATATATTTTTGGCACTGGGAATAAGACTCACAGTCTGATAGTGGAAGCAATTAAGAGGATAATTATAATTAAAAACCTATAAGATCCAAGCATCAACCAGTCAACAGAGGCTGGACACAACATTGAGCCCCAGAGGTCCCCTCTCTGATGGGCAAGTATTAACTGCTGAGTTGCTGAAATTTGGGAAGACGTGGAGAAGGCTCGGGGAGGGAAACGGGAGGCATCCTTTGGGCCTGGGCTGTAGCTGTTTACTAACCAGAACGTAAACACTTTGATATTTTAACAACTGTGGGGCCACACCAGTGTATACCAGCTAACTGTCAGTGCTGATCACATAACAAAAATATTGCAATGTCAGAGGATGCTTGGGGAGCTCAGAGTACCTGGTTGGCATAGAAGCTTTTAATCTGGGATTTTGCCAGCTGGACAAATTCAAAGAAGGTTTTCAGGGTAAGTGAACTACTTGGTCAAATGCACAGAGGCTAAAGAGAGCAGAGTTTTAACTGAGAAAGAAAAAGTCATCAGTAGTACCATCATTATTATTGATAGACACAAATTACCACCTTGAGTGAGTCAGTGGCTATGTGGCTTTTCCAAAAGCCCAGACTGTTCATCTTGTTGAGACCATGGGCTCTGCTCTTACATTGGCACCTGCATCCCAATATCTATGGACTGCATCCTCACCCCTTATCACAGGCCTTACTCCTGTGTAACTTTCCTGTTATCCCTACTCAGGCAGGAACATCGGTCCACCTCCTTCAACTGCTCACATCAGAGCAGCTTTCACACACGAAAACAAGTCTTTCCCTGGCAGCTTTATAAACAAGCAGCTGCCGATGAGCTGGTCTCAAGGAAAAGTGATTCCAGGGGCTGCCAGCCCAGGGAAGTGCCCACAGGTGACCCTGTGAACACAGAAACATTTATCTATCCGTGATTGGGCAGGCAGCCAGTGGGGATGATCGAGACGATGAGAACACCACCATTCGGATCAGTGTGGCCAGAAAGCGACGGTCAGAAAAGCGATGGTCAGAATGAGGGGAACATCACTCAATGTGGACAACTGGCTCACCTTTGAAGAGTAACTAACATCAAGTAGGAATTCAGGTTGGTTATGAAGATGCCACAGAGTCCATCGAATTGACATTTTGCTGACTGCAGCCAATACACATCGCCCCCAAAACAAATGCACTCTGTTCTTTTTAACCAATTTGGATCTTTCAAGACTTCTGTGAAGTGTTGTATTGGCTTGATGGACACACTTTAAAGCAAAAATGTTCAATATTAAGGTTAAGACATGCTTTATAACTGGGCATGAACGCTGAAAACGTCTGATCAAATATCTTCCTTTTATAGAACAACCACTCTGAAGCTCAGAGAGGTGGAGTGATGTGTCCGAAGTCACACAGCATTTAAGCAAGAGAGCCAGGGAGAAAACTGGAGTCTTTGGTCTCTAAATCCAGTGTCCTTTTTTTTTTTTTTTTTTTTAAATTCTCAGCTGGCTTCCTTCAGTGTCAGACTAGAAGTTTAAAGAGGCATTCATCCTTTTTGCAGAGTAGAGACAACCTTGCCCCCACCAAGATGTCCAGAGTGGACGCTTCCACCTAAATGAGGCAGGGCCAGTCAAATCCCAGAGCACCTCAGCCAGAGAATCTGTGCCCTAAGCCTTAATGGGGACACCAATCTGGACTGCTACACGTTTAACTTTAATTTCACCATCACTCTCCATAGCATTTTTGTCATAAGTACACACAGAAAGAGTACCCAGTGCTGCCTCGATGGGAAATTTCTGAAACAAGTGGAGACACTTCTGAGTCAATCCTCAGACAGGGGGCGGAGAGAGGCCGCGTCGCCGCCTGTGCCAGGTCTTTGTGTGGGTTTGGGCGCCGGACAAATGCAGTGGATGATCGACCGGCTGCTTCCTCCTGCAGTGCCACGTGCCAGCGTCTAGGGGGCGCTCTCGACGTGCTCAGCAGCCCGGGAGCCTCGCCGCTCCCAGCAAAACCGAAATGACACAGCGGAGCTTTTTTCTTTTTAATTTACTTCAACATTTCAGGGGAAAGAAGAGACACAATCTAAAGGGGGCTTTTTAAAAACTCGCCCTGCTTACTGAGGCAGATAAATATTTTAAAATATATTATTGGGTTACTTCCTCCCTGCCTCCCCGTAAAATCAAACTTTTTTTTTTAATCTGCCCTAAAAGTCAAGAGCATGTTTCACCCCTTTCTATGGCATATGGCAAGCTTTAATGATACCAGAGTAACACTGTTTCCTGATTAAAATGGCTGGTTGAAAGGACCCTCTTTTATTCCTGTTACAACTTGCCCTATATCATAATGACCAGCTTTAAATCCATCAAAGTGGAGTACAGAGTGCCATCGCAAAGGTTCAGACGTGGAAATCCAGTAAATTTTATCTGCTATTCAGCCAAGAGACGCTCCCGAGTAGAGCGCAGCCCTGCCGAGTTTAGATGATCAATTCCTCCTCAATTCCAATCATCCATCCAGGCCACGGACACACATCTACCGCCGTCTCACATTCATTTCCAAAAGACTTTCCTGAAGCTTGGGTAGGGTATGCAGGGGCTTCCAGCCGCTTAACGGGAAGAACTTAGACATTATCATGTCTAAGAAGAAAAGAATCACAAAATTTTTAAAAGGCATAAAGAAACCCAAATAATTAATATTAAAAGATATCAGTGAGAGACTTGCAGATATCTAGGCTACCAAATTTTAAAAGTAATTCTCTAGATACAAGGCAGGACTGATAAGAGACCGTTATTGCTAACACACAAATGTTTCTGTGCATGTGTTAATATGTGTGTACTCATATATAGATATATATCCTCCTGCATCCAAAGAGGACATTTTTTTAACTTGTATGTGTGCATACGTGAAAAATTCTGTGGAAGATTATCTTGCACACAAAGCAAATGGCCCTGCCCCCATTGTGAAAGAAGCAGATCCCCTGAGATTAGGGAAGAAGGAATTGCTTATGGTCAGCAGAGGCCGGGAGAACAATGGAGACCCCAGCTAAAGGCACAGCAGCAGCCTGCTAGGATGGGTAGGGGACTGACCACATGGCCATTGCAAACTAGATGGCATTGTCATTGTCACTAGAAGTGACTAAAAAGGGCTCAAATTAGCAATTGTTATGATTAGCAGGTGGTTTAAGAGATATGAGGCCCACGAAGTGACTCGGACTGTGGGGGAGGGTGGGGTGGACCCTAGAATGCATTTCGGTTTTTCCTATACTGCAAAATAGAGAGCCTTAGAAGTGTTTCCCACTTGAATAAAGGAAAAACCACAGATTCATTTAAGGAAAAAATAACGGAGATCCCTAACATGTGAAGTAACCTCCAAGTCAAGAAAATGAAAATGTCCAGTTCTTTAAAATAATTTTAAGTTATGATCTTATACAAGTATTATAGATGAATTTTGATAAAAGTAGAAATTTAAATGCTATTAAATTACAAGAGACAAGAAAAGTTAACAACTGTAGATTTTTTTTAAAGGCAGCCTTACTCAGTATGCCTTATGATAGTGCCTAAGAGATGTTTTAGACAATTCAGCAAAATGTAATAAAGCACCTTTTTAACTGACGAGTTATTTACTTCTCAGTTTCTCAAAGAGTTCCCCACAAAACTGATTACTTCTTATATAGATACAATTTAGGTTTTTCATGTCTTGCCTCTCTATCTCATGAATCTCAGTACACAAGCAAACACTTCACAGCCTGCTTTTTCATTCTTTCTCTTTAAAAACCTTTGATAACAAATCTTCAGTGGTGAGCAATTTCCCCAGCAAGATGGCCCTAGGAATCTGTAGGACAGAATTGTCAGGAATGGATAGTCTGGCTGCCTTTCATCCTGTCACTGCCCCCAGAGGTAGGCCCTACACTGGATTCATGTTCAGGTAAATTTTTTGCCAAATGAGCAGAATTTCTCTTTTGCGGTTGCCAGTAGCTATAAGGTATGTGTAATAGAGACTGAAGACTGGATCAAACCATGAACTCATTTTCTCTAGGCCATGCTTCTGTAGGTCTGCAGCTCAAAGATGGCACCTACTCAGTGGAGTTGCCCAAAGATCCCCAAGGTATCAAAACTCATTCTGATCCATGCCTGGGGAGGAAGTGGAGGACTGACCTGTGCAATGATGCTTTGGTGTATAAGTCCAAAAACATTTCATGGAACCCAAACCAAAACAAAAACCTGTTTAAGCCAAGGGGTCTAGGATGTAGAATCAACTCAGACTGAAGTCTGTCAAGATTAATAGATCTTATTGCACTGAAAATGTTAAGTGGGTTCTCGAGACAGGTTAAGTGGAGAATGAGGCAATTACTTGTCTGTCCTGGTAGTTTGTACCCCAAATCAGGACCCAAAAACAATCATACCTTTTAGAGTGCTACTAAATTATATTTGGATTTTTTTGCAAAACATAAATATATAAGCAAAATTATCATGGCTCTCTTTTTGTTCAAAGAAAACTTGAGCAGTATAATCCTACCTTTGGACTCAAATGATTCAGACACATGCCTTGCCAAGTGAAATTCCAGTAATTCAACATCTGTGATTTGGGACTTTCTCACGTGTCTGAAGAAAGATTGTGTGTGTGTGTGTGTGTGTATACCATAATTTTACACAAATGTTCCTAAGACTAAAATAACTCATTATAAGTACATATACAAATACATGGGCTAGAAGTTGTTTTCATAGACTACAATGGAATATCTGCCTCATTCATTCATAACTCCACCTCACCTACACAACCTAAGTGTCTGTCACATTTCTGACTAATTTCAGCAGATTTTGTAGGCAATCTACATCACTTACATACAACACATGTAGCAGCTTGCCTTTTCCATACAGTTATTCTGGTGGGCCCAAATTTACTGAGGAATGGTTTGGTTTCCTCCTGATTCATCTCAACCATGGCTTAAGAAAATTAGGTAGTCAAAGGACTCCAAGCTCTGGTTCCTACTCTAAGTCATCTTATCTCTGATGAAATGAGGCCTGCCCTAGCAAAATAGACCATCTATCTCTTTGTGCCACCAGACCAAAAGGAGTTTTGTCCCCTGGATTATTGGAGAAATTATGGACACTTGGACCTGCCCTCGATGATGTGCTTGGTGTAACCTCTGATATTTGTCCCCATCCTCTGTTTTATTGATTCCCATACAAATGGTCAAACTTGAACAAGCCTTTCAAAACATGAAATAATAGGCTGCTTGTATCCTGCAGGAAACTAGACCATTTAGCCACAATTGGAACTATTTTCCAGCAAAGTTGATGCATTTGTACCTCACCTGACTGAACAGAAATTAACCCCCATTCACGCCACTGACCCCACAAACCCACTCACCCTGCTGCACTTGAACATATTTATTTTTATATGTTATACACATACTGTTGCTATGCACTTATGTATTTAAGCTGTTGTATGCAGGCCACCAAGAGAGACTCAGTTATTTGTCCTTTTCATTAGTACTGTATTGGTGAGATGAATGTAACACAGGTTTCAGATAAGTGTAGTCTCTCTCATTACTGAAATCAAGAGGAATATTGTCTTTGATTGGATTACTCAAGCTGTCAAGGTGAATCAGAAACATTATAGTAGGGAAAGCTCAAATGCCTGGTGATTTTTGTTGCTGGCTTAAATGCACAGACGTTGGAAACAGATGCAAGCATGAATGCTTCTTTCCCAAGATGTGTCTACAAATGTTTGCAGGATATAGTTACAGATGTGAAATCACTTATGTCCAAGGCATCTCTCAGACTATTTTGCTTTTAGCATCAAAGATCTGTAAATAAAAGTATTCTTGTGTCAATAAAGGGCAAACTATTTCTATAGTATTTAAAGTACATATTCTTCTTATAATCATAGTTTTTAAATAAAATTAGCGTGTAGTTCAAAAATTAAACAAAGAAATACATTGAAAAGAATAATACTGCTGTTTTGTTGCCAGTCACCTAAGCCTAACACACAGAAGTGTAACCATAATTATCCTGGCTTGGCTTTGTTGCAATATTTGATTACTGCTGCAGGAACTACTCAGTACCATGGACAGAGAAGGCACAAAATAAATAGCTAAGCAATGACTATGGTACTTCAACTGGACACATCAAAGGAGAAAGAGGTAGCTCATGGCTAAAAAACACAGTGAAAAAAATCTCTACCTTCCCAGAGTTAATGAATTGTTCATTTCACTAAGGACTTCTGCTTACATTAAAACTTTAAGTCTGTGGAAGCTTTGCTGTATTGTGTTCTGCTATGGTTTGAATGTGTCCCCCCACAATTCATGCATTAGAAACTTAATCCCCATTAAGAAGTGATTAGGTCATGAGGGCTGAGTCCTCATTGTCGTGAGAGTGGATGAGTTATAAAAGTGACCATCTCTTGTTGTCTGTCTTGAGTACTTGGATCCACCTTCCACTCTTCTACCTTCTACCCTACCCTTCTATGGTGGAATGACCCTTGCCTCATACTGGTACCATGCTCTTGGACCTCATAGCCCCCAAAGCCATGAGCCAAATAAACTTCTGTTCTTTATAAATCACCCAGTCTCAGGTATTCTGTTATACCAACAGAAAATTAACTTTAAAATATGTTCCTAATTTTAAAATGTAAAATACTCTACATTTTAAATATATGTTATGTTAATCATGACAAAAATGTTTATTTTAACAGGTAGACTTGAGAATAGTTCTAGAAACAATAAAAGAATTTATGAACTTGCTAAGGAGCCTTTCCTGCTATTAACCTTCATTGCTACTTGGTCTTCATACATGCATAATACACATATAATACAGCAATATATATGCTAATAATATTCTTCTTTATTTTTGAGACATGCTCTCATTCTGTTGCCCAGACTGGAGTATGGCAGTGTGATCTCAGCTCACTGCAACCTCCACCTACTGGGTTCAAGCAATTCTCCCACCTCAGCCTCCCAAGTAGCTGGAACTACAGGTGTACACCACCATGCCCAGCTGGTTTTTGCATTTTTAGTAGAAACGGAGTTTCACCATGTTGGCGAGGCTGGTCTTGAACTCCTGACCTCAAGTGATCCTCCTGCCTTGGCCTCCCAAAGTGCTGAAATTACAGACATGAGCCACCACGTCCGGCCTGCTAAGAATATTCTTAAGGACAGATTTGTGTACTCAAGGAAAACCATATGCCTAATTACTGATATTTACACATGAAAACATCAACCAGCTTTTATTCTTTCTATGGGATGAACAGCAAAATAATTTTAACCAATTTGTGGAAATTTGAAAATAACAATTTATTTTAGATACAAAACTTTAAAAAATCCAATTCACACTTTAATTGAGCAAAATATTATTAAAATCTCACTGGGTAAGGGAATTTATTAAACACTAGAGTGCCAGGCATGAATTAAATAATTAAATACGGCCACAAATTTCAAGGAACTCAGAAGCTAATGAAAAATAGATATGGGAAGGAAAAGGGAAAGAAAGAAGCACATATTGAGTGCATGATATTTGCCAAACACTGAGTTATGAACTTTACACATATCATATTATTTTCATAGATATTGTTATGGCTATTTTAAAATACAAAGAAAGTGAAGTTCAACAAGGCTAAATGCTTTTTCCAGGCAGCTCACCTAAGAAGTTGTAGAAACAAAAATCAGACCCAGATCTTCCTGATTCCAAAGCACATGATCTTGTTTCACTACTTAAGGCTGCCCCAGAAGAAGACTTGAACAATTCTGAAAGGGAAATGCAGGAAGACCTCACAAATCAGGTAGCATTTCGGCCCAAAGTATTTTGCCAGTCATTTACAGATAGCACTGGCCAAGGCTTATTTCTTGAGATACTTCATATTTACAACAGGTCGATGAGCCCACATTTGTAATTGCTGTCTTGATTTTTCTTGCTGAGGGAAGGAATCTTGCTAATTTGAAAGGATAATCCAAAACAAAACACAATGTTAAAGTTTTTTACACTTACATTTTTGGCAACAATCCCAATAGTATATTCCTACCCATCACATTAGAAAAGGCTATCAAAATGAGTTTGCATTTCCGGCTGCACAGAGAAGTTATGATAGAAATTGGCCTGGGGCTACTGAGTCACCTAATGACAGCAGCTTTAATTTAAAATATGTTGTGGGTAATAGACCAAGTGGATAATCCACTTGTGGATAATTGAGGGTATATTTGTGCCCACATTTTAAGATCTAGGTATTTCATAGAGGTCCTCTAATACAACATGTCATAAAATAACCTGTTCCCAATGCACTAGTATCCATTAAAATCAATAGAGTTTTGCAAGCCATGCATATGATAGATAGTATGAAATGTAATTAGTATTGGAAAATTGCTGTAAAATCTCAAGCTCTTTGTACTTAAATGACCAAGATGTTTTCCACTGGGGATCCTTTTTTAGAGCAACCTAGTGAATACAGTCTGAAGGATTAAATAATAGGTGTCGTGCTGGTTTTTAAGCAAATGAAGCTGTTGTTTCTGTACATAGGAACACAAAAATTTATCTCTACAGCAAAACGCTACTGTTGATGGCACTTTCTGGAAATGAGGTGAAAAGCAGAATTTAACAGCCCTTCGGCTGAAATTTTTGTATCCTATATTAGGCCTGCTGGGAATAAATTATCTAAGGCTGATATCCCTTAGGCTAAGGGTTTATAATGGAAAACACCCTCCCACCAAAAGCTTTAAATATGAAGTAATACCAAGAGCCACCATGATTTCGATTCTCTGTTCTAAGTAGAGATATTCACAATGAGGCATACTAACACACATGTGCAAGGTCCAAAAGATGCTTAGAGAGAGAGAGAGAAAGAATAACATGCACTTTTTCTTTCTTTCTTTTTAACCTTATCTGTGCATTCCTGGGTCACATAAGCATTGTGCTGACTCTGGATGAAAGCCCCCCTTTGATGGGGGATACATGCTGAAAGGGAAAATTCTGAATTATGTTCTCTAAATTATCCAAGGCTTGGAGAGCAAGTATTGATTTTAAAAATGACTGAGCCAGACCTCGTACAGCAGAGCCCCCTCCTTCCCTCCTTTCCTCCCTCCCTCCATTCCAGTCCACACCCCGAAGCACAACAAGAGGTCTCACGCACCGTACATCCCCCACAAGGCCCTGGGCTGGCATTGTTTCAAAAAATCAGAAAGTCATCCATCAAATCAAAGAGTCGTTGGAATAAGTACATAGTAGCTAAAGATACATTTTATCTCCTAACAGGCTCAAATTCAATGAACTACGAGGAGAATTAGAATGATATTGGACCGATTAACTCATGCACTCTGGGAACCATGAAGTGTTAAGGTGTTTATTTTGCTGCCTCATATAAAAGAATGAGAAGTTTATCTGCATAGTTAGGCCTTCTGTTTGCTCCAGCTCTAAATAACTGAGGAGCACCTCCGATCCAGACCTCTTTTACAGAGGTAGAGTGAGAACCAGCATTTGTTCTGCAGTTGCTTCTCGTAGTTTGCAAACAATTTAGGTACAGCAGGAGCTGCACTGTTGCCGTGGGTGATTGTTTGTGTGTGCATATGCGAGCACACGCTTACCTGCTTGTGTGTGGTTCCCTGGGAACTATTACTCAATATTAATTTTATGGGGGAAGTGAAGACTAAAATTATTAGTGTCCATGCATTGAGAACATCACTTAGTTTTATTTAGTCAGTAGTAGTGAGCAACATAATAAGCACATCAAAAATTCAGTCAGACAACACTAGGCTTTTACTTTATTTCCTTAGGAGAGTGTATTTTACCTGTTTGAAAAACTAACAGGGTGCCACAAAGTAATAATTACGCTCATTTTCACGTGGCTACATTTACAGCACAACTTCAGACATATACAATTTCAAGTTCCTTCTCTTTATACATTTCAGGTGAAACGCAGTTGTTTTAATTAGCAAGTAAGTTTTCAGGCCTAGCACGTTTTAAGAGACACCAATTTGAGCAATACACCATTGAGAATAAGGCTTCTGGATCTTAGCAGTATTGGCATTTGGAGCTGGACAATTCCTGGCTGTGGTGCTGTCTTGTGCATTGTGGGGTGTGTAACCTTAGATGCTGTATTAGTCTGTTCCCACGCTGCTGATAAAGACATGCCTGAGACTGGATGGCGTGTTAGGCAGAACAACCATGATGGCTCTGAGAAATATCCAGGAACTATTCGGCTTTTTTCACAAAATGTGCTCTAATTCCATGATAATCTTATAAATCTCAAATTGGAATTTCTGAAGTTATTTACAGTTTTGTTGTTGAAATTCGAAAACAAGTTCCATGGACTCCTTCGGTTCATCTTTTCTATGGCGATCCTTGTTTAAAAATGGTTCAGTTACTTGGCTTGCTGTTGCTAAAATATTACACTGAAATTTCTCTCATAGAAACACTCCTACTTATATTTTTCCCTGGCCTTTTGGAGGACATGCAATTGAGTGATGGCACTGATTTCATTACCCATTCCTTCTGAAAAGGGCAATTTTACTAGGTCAACAGTGAAACATCAAGTCAAAGATAAAAAGAAACCTAGTCTACCTCTAAAACATTCTGCAACTTAGAAGTTATTATGTTGGAAACAGGTCTACATAGAACTGAATTCAAGTCTAGAGTTGGCGGTTATCCAATACATTTGGGAAGTAGGTTTAGCCAAATAGATAATTCACTACTGCCTGTGTCTTGCCAAAGTGGCAGGGGTAGTTTGAAAGATCTAGGCCAGATGATATTTTAGGATGTAATAAATTCATGGTACTTAGAAGGAAAAGTCGACTTGGATGATATTTTATACGTAATTTTTATTTATATTCAATATTCATGTTCTATTCCAGTACTTCCTAAGGTATGAACACAGCGAAAAGGTTCTAGTGAAAAGAAGTTTATAAAGACGTAGGTTAAACATAATAAAATAAGCTGAGTAGCCACAGATTTTCTGAGTGTCTAATAAATATGCCAATGTGCATTGTGATCTTCAGGAACTTTCATTCACTCTGGGAATATTTTAAGGAACTCAGTTTTCTTTATGGTACTTTTTGGGAAATAATAGTGGCTGGTAATAATGATGTCTAGCATTACTTTATAAAGATAAAATCTAGTGCTCCTTTTCTCTCGCCCATCTTACGCCCTGGGCTTCAATTCTATCATTTCCGGGAGTGATGGAAATATGATTCTCAGATTTATGGCTTGTAGACGGTGATTGACGCAGACACAGCTGTGGTGAACATGTGCATAAGAGCAGGAGACACGGTCATGCTCTGACACCTCAGGATTACCATCAGATGACCTGGGTTTCTGTATCTGCCCTACTAGATGCTAATTCTGTGCTCTGAAATAGTTCACTAGATCTCTTTGTGCCTCAGTTTCCTCATTAGCAAAGTAAGCACAAATATCCCTGATTGACACAGTTCAGATTAGTGCAAGTCTCAGGTGGAAGCATGGATGTAAGGTAGCCTTAATAAAACGTAGTGTTATAAAAAGCTGGGGCCAGGTGCAGTTGCTCACGCCTGTAATTCCAGCACTTTGGGAGGCCCAAGGTGGGTGAATCACCTGAGATCAGGAGTTTGAGACCAGTCTGGCCAACACGGTGAAGCCCTGTCTCTACTAAAAATACAAAGATTAGCCAGGTGTGGTTGTAGGCACCTGTAATCCTAGCTACTTGGGAGGCTGAGGCACAAGAATTGCTTGAACCCAGGAGGCGGAGGTAATAGTGAGCCAAGATCGCACCCCTGCACTCCAGCCTGGGTGACAGAGTGAGAATGTGTCTCAAAACAAACAAACAAAACAAACAAACAAAAAAGCTGGTTAGAGTGTATTCTGTACTTGAAAACTGCTAGGAGAGTAGATTTTAAATGTTCTCAGTACAAAAAAAAAAAAAAGATAAATATGTGAGGTAATAGATATGTTAATTAGCTTGATTTATTCATTCCACAACAAACATATATATCAAAACATCATGTTGTATATCACAAATATATACAATTTTTATTTTTCAAATAAAATGAATAAATAAAAATATAAAATAATTTTTAAGAAAGCTAGTTAGCTTTTATTATTGTCGTAGGTACAAAGAAGGCAGCATTGTAATCTCTAACGCAGTATACTTTTGGTTACAAGGAGTGAAAATCCTACTTAAAGTAACTTAAGCAAAAAAAAGATATTTTTAAAAAGGACAATGGAAGTATGTCTCTTAGAAGCCATGATCAATGTATCAGTCCAGATCCCAATAGGAAACAGGTGGCACACTCAATTAGGATAATTCAAGGAGGGGTTATTTACAAAGGGACTAACAACAAAGGTGTTAGCAGGATAGGCAGAGCTACAGGGACAGGACAGGGCTCTAACCCAGCAGCAAGAGAACTGTCGCCAGAGGGAATGAGAGAAGGCAATAGAGGCTATTGGAGGGAAAGTCATGCATATCTGGGTTTCTTTCTTTTTTTAACTTTTTTTTTTTTTAATTTCAAGGCTACACGTGCAGGTTTGTTAGGTAAACTTGTGTCATGGGGATTTGCTTATAAGTGAGAACATGCAGTGCTTGATATTCTGTTCCTGCCTTAGTTTGCTAAGGGTTATGGCCTCCAGCTCCATCCATATTCCTGCAAAGGATAGGATCTCATTCTTATTTATGGCTGCATAGTATTCCATGGTGTGTATGTACCACATTTTCTTTATCCAGTCTATCATTGATGGGCCTTTAGGTTGATTTCCATATCTTTGATATTGTGAATAGTGGTTCAATGAACACACACATGCATGTGTCTTTTTGTTTTTTCTTTTTTGAGACAGTCTTGCTCTGTCACCCAGGCTGGAATGCCATGGCACAATTTCAGCTCACTACCACCTCCACCTCCCGAGTTCAAGCAATTCTCCTGCCTCAGCCTCCTGAGTAGGTGGGACTACAGGCGTGCACCAACATGCCCAGCTAATTTTTGTATTTTTAGTAGAGACAGGGTTTCACCATGTTGGCCAGGCTAGTCTCAAACTCCTGACCTCAGGTAATCTGCCCACCTCAGCCTCCCAAAGTGCTGGAATTACAGGCGCGAGCCACCACGCCCAGCCACGTGTGTCTTTATGGTGGAATGATTTATATTCCTTTAGGTATACACCCAGGAATGCGATTTCTGAATTGAATGGTATTTTTGTTTTTAGGTCTGTAAGTAATTATCATACTGTCTTCCACAATGGTTGAACTAATTTATACTCCCACCAACTGTGTATAAGCATTTCTTTTTCTCTGCAACCTCACCAGCATCTTATATTTTCACTTTTTAATAATAGCAATTCTGACTGGTGTGAGATGGTATCTCATTGTGGTTTTGATTTACATTTATCAAAGATCAGTGATATTGAGCATTCTTTTCACATGCCTTGTTGTGTACATATATGTCTTCTTTTGAAAAGTATCTGTTCACGTCCTTTGCCCAATTTTTAATGGGATTGTTTCTTTTTTCTTGTAAATTTGTTTAAGTTGCTTGTAGATTCTGGATATTAGGACTTTGTCATATGCATAGTTTGCAAAAATTTTCTTCCATTCTTTAAGTTGTCTGTTTACTCTGTTGATAGTTTGATAGTTTTCTTTGCTGTGCAGAAGCCCTTTAGTTTAATGAGATCCCATTTCTCAATTTTTGCTTCTGTTGCAATTGCTTTTGGCATCTTTGTCATGAAATCTTTGCTCATGCCTATGTCCTGAATGGTATTGCCTAGATTTTCTTCTGGAGTTTTTTATGGTTTTGGGGTTTAACATTTAAGTCTTTAATTCATCTTGAGTTAATTTTTGTATATAGTGTAAGGAAGGAGTCCGGTTTCAATCTTCTGCATATAGCTAGCCAGTTATCCCAGCACCGTTTGCTGAATAGGGAGTCCTTTTCCCCATTGAATCTGGGTTGCTTTCTTTCAGGAACACAAAACGTCTGAGGTGACTCGTCACAGAGGGAAAAGGAAACAAAATGCCCAGACCTTGTTCTCCTCCTTCTCTTGGATCTTCCCCCAGGTTTCCCCAACCAGAAGCCAGAGGACACAGTGTTGTTGATGCCATACGGAAAGTCTTCTGAGGCAAAGATGAGGGTGGAGAAGGGTGAAGAGTAAACCTGGAGAGCAAACAGAAGATGCCCAGCACAGAAAAGATGGCAGTCAGGCTTTAGGAAGGAATGAAAATTCAAGGCTCAGGAGCCATCAGGAGAAGGTATGTATATAGCCTCAAAGTAACTCTCCCCAAATATGTATTAATTACTGTGGTGGCTTGAACATATGTCTGCAACATTTTTTATATGCCTAACTCCAAGATCTAAAGCTTAATTCCCCTTCCCTTGAAAGTAGGCTGGACTTAGTGACTTGCTCGTAATGAATAGAGTATGGAAAAGAAAATTTCATACCTTAGCAGTAGTGAGACCTCATAGATACTACTTAACCAGGTGATCCAGATCATCAATGTCAGTGAAAAGTCATATTTTCACACATAACCTGCACCCCCTGAGGATGCAATGACAAGGGCACTTTACCTCTGTGTAATTCTTCTCCTAAATCTACAACCCAGTCAAGTTAGGAGAAAAACATCATACAAACCTGAATGCTGAGGCATTCTGCAAAATATCTGACCAGTACTCTTTAAAAGTATCAGGATTATGAAACAAGGAGCAAAAAATTGTGACAGATTCAAGAAGACTAAGGAGAAATGATGATGGAATGCAATATGGTATCCTAGATTGATTGGATCTTGGCACGGAAGAACATTATTGGATAAACTGGCAAAATCTGAGTATCTATAGTTTAATCAATATCTAAATTTCTTAGTTTTGAACAAATGTACTATGGTTAAGGTGTTAACATTAGAGGAAGCTGGGTGAAGGGTATATGTGAATTCTATGTACTGATTTTGCAACTTTTGTGTAAATCCAAAAATACTTCAAAATTTTAAAAAGTTAAAGAAGCAACAGGTTATTATATTTCTTATTGATGTTCCTTCCAAAACGTTTGCCTTTTCTGTCTCTCTCTCTCTCTCTCTCTCTCTTTCTTTCAAAATGACTCCCAAAATTTCTAAGCAGATATTTACTTGGAACCAACTAACTACTGTCATCAGGTGGTGGAGTCTACTGCACGGACAAGGTATCACCTCCTCAAATAAGTAGATGAAGAAGAAGAAACACTTCCTAGAGAAGGTGGTCTTGAATAGGCAATTCAATAGGTGCCCCTTACACAAACGGAGACACATGCAAGGAGATCATTACTTCACTTTCCTTCAACACAGTCCAATGACTACACTCCTGAAAAGCCAAATAATCAACGTAGCAAGGGATTTAGAATTGTTACAATCTCTCAGTGATGTTTTATAGGGACAATACCAATTGAACATAGACATACACATGGACTTAGAAACTTAAACTATTTCAGTTGTTTTCTTACATCTTACTGGTGGAGTAATTATTTGCAACAAATACTCTCTTTCGTAGATTCTGTTAATAAGAGATTATTGTTATAATCTAGAGCCAAGAAGAGCAGTTAAACTACCCTATGTAAAGGATAATATTGAATTTCATTGCTACAATAGGCACCTCTTTAAACCGTGATAAAGTAGTAGAGTTGTTGTAGTTACACCTGGCAGAATAAAAGCATTACAAGTACAAGGAGTGAAAAGTACTGCTCAAATTGAAGTAAACAATGAGGGGATTTATAACTCCATATAACAAGAACAGCAGATGAGGGCTGGCCTCCGGGGCTACCTCCCTGCAATTTTATCAGCTCTGGCTTCTTTCCTGTGGAAGTTTGTGTCATGGTCTCAAGAGGGCTACCTGCAGCAACTGGCTTCATTGTGTCTATGCAAGGAAAAGATATGAATCTCTCTTCCTTTCCTGGACTATAAATGTCTTCTAATACTCTCATTGGACTACCTTAGATTGTGTGCCCACCTTCAGACCAATAAGAGTTCCCAAGTGGAATGTCATGCATGAATTGAGTTTATCTTGGATTCTAAACCAATCACTAGGACAAAGAATGGGAACATCAGATTTGATCTACAATAGTCAGGATCCACTCATGGATTTGGAGCAAGATGGACACCTGAACACAACTGAAGTTCTATTAGAAAGGTAAAAATGGGGGAACCAACAAAGTCTGCTGCTGTAGAAAGTAGTTAGAGGTGTAGGCATTTGAATCAAACTATTTGTGTTCAAAGCCTTGTTCTACTCTCAGAGTGCTGAATTAGTCACTTAACTTCTCCATGCCCCAGTTTTTTCGTCTGTGTGATGGGGACATACAATCTTTGTATCATAGCATTTTTACGAGGATTAAATAAATTGATCATATTAAAGGTACTTAGAGAAGTGTCTAATACACAATAGATATTTAAGAAATGCTCACAAATATTATTTTTAAAGATACCTACACTTGTAAGCAGAAAAATAATTTTAATCTCAGATCTTACATTTAATAGAGTTTAATTTTTTCTCTATCTTCTATGACTGAGAAAATTACTTAATGCATCTGCCCCTTCATTTCAGTATTTCTAAAATGAAGATAATAATACACACCCTCCAGAGGGTTGTTCAAGTGAAATAGCATAAGCAAAATAACTAAAAATAGGAAATTGATTTAACAAATAGATCCCATGAGTATGAATATCAAGCCATAAATTTTGGCTTACAGAAAATATAACTTCTCTATTTTCTATAACTAAACTTAATTTCTATCCAGGAGCCCCATGCTGCTAGTGGTGGGGTTTATTCTTAGTCTATTCAGGGTAAGCAGGTCAAATCAGAATATCCAGTCTCTTATGTCCCTATTGATGTATCCGAGCACTTGTGGGATGGGAGGGAACAATCACCTGCTTGACTGTCAGTTGCCCTGTGCCCACAGTGGCATTCACTGAGGTACCACTGATTCTATCTAGGGTCCAGATCTGGATCACACAGATGCTGCTGTGTTCACTTTCATCCCATCCACAATGTCTTTTCAGGTACACTAACATTATAAGTCACATCTATGCCACATGGGAAAACATTATGCTGCTCCCCCAGCCACACTGGAGGGCACAGAGCCTCTTGAGGCTGTCCTGGCTCCATCTTCCCAGACATTTATATTCTTCCATCACCATACCCTGCTGGCCACACAGGGAGGTCTTCAAATCTCACTGCCTCCTCAGACATGCCCAAGAAGGAAGGCACTGTGCAAAATCTATTCTTGGATCCCTTACTTTACCTCTTACCCCTTACCCCTTGGTCCCCTTGGAAGGGGGAAGGCTCCTCCTTCCCTCCTCCAGCCAAGTCATGGGGAGAATGGAAGAACACAAGCCCTTCCCAAGGATCTGTCAACATTCAAACTCCACTCTGTGTCCTCTCCTTCCCAAAAATAACGTTCTTTTTTTTTCTAGGCTGGGACAAATGGGCACTGACTGATCATTTAGCCTCCTAAATAGATTATTTATGCAAGGATTGCAACATTTCAAACTTAAAGAGAATAATTTGGTGTTTGTTCAACTGTATCTCCCCTTCCCTGAAGCAGTAAGTTCAGGAATGCTTTGGTTATTGCTTGGTGGGAGTGGGAGTGGAGAGATATTGAATAATTATTGAGCATAAAAAACATGCTTAATATAGTGTATCAAATATTATTCTACTGTATCTCTATTACTAAGACCATTTTACATTGATTGATTTATATCTTGACTGCTTCCAAAACAAGAATTTGAGATAACTTAACATAAAAACATAAATACAATGACAAAACAATCTGAGATCAAAGGAGAAACCAAAGACCAAGTTTCATTATTTAATATTTCCGAAGAATACATTTAATGTCACCATTATCATCATCATTATTATTTTTGAGTACCTACCATGTGACAGACCCTGTGCCAAGTACTTTGTACTTTAAATGTATTCCTGAATGAGAATTAATAACATTCTTACAATAACCCTAGCATAATAGTTATTATCCCCATTTTACCTAAAAATACACTGAATTTCAGGAAAGTTTTGTAGCTTAAAGATTCTTCCAACAGAAAAATGGTGATATAGTTAATATTTGATACATTCCCCTTCTGCTGATGGCAGATAGCCTCAGGTGTCAGCTACCTGGCTCAGGTTACAGCCCTTCTCAGCACAGTGCCTCCCACAACGGACCAATGTGTTGTGGGCCATCTTGACAACTTCAGACCACCATAAAGGGTGATATTAGCTGCAGAAAACTCTTCACAGCTTAGCCAAGGTTGGCCACAATGCAACTTCTCTCTGCCCACTCTTACTCTCTCCTCTTTACTCCATGATATTGATCTCAAAGCCACTCCTTTATCAACATCTTCCCTGCTAAATTCTGTCTCAGTGTTTCCTGAGGGACTCAACCTGCAGGAAACAGAATGAGGATTAAGCCCAAAATTTGTTTTACTTCAAAGCTTATCTTGTTAATCATTGTGCTGTGTACAGTGGATACAATATAATAAGCATGCATTTAATGGATGGAGGTGGAGTCATAATAACAGAGCAGTGAATTGGTGGTGCTAACCGCTAATGTACTGAGTTTCATCTCTGTTTCAGAGATTCATTCTGTTCTGACTCCAACATCTATCTGCTCTCCCTGTGCCAAACTAGTTCTTGATAACTCCTCAAGAAGAATAAAATGTTCCTCTATCATAATAACGATAACAATGACAACTTACTTTTCCCAAGCAACAGGTCAATATTTAAAGACATTGGTTTTGAATGGAGGCCTGATTGACTGATGAAGAAAAGCCAAGAAATTCACCCAAGTATCAGATTCTAAGTGTTCATCTACTAAGATTCTTTCCATATACCTGACATGAGAGGGCCCAGGAGCATTGGATCCTGGGTCCACTCAATTGCCAAGGGTCAGAGATACCATACCCAAGGAGGGTGGATCTCACATCAGTGCTGTGGCACCAGGTCAGGTAATCAGAGCACCTGATCTCTCCTAAGCCAACATGGCTGTCTTCCACAGAAAAGCATGCAGCTTAAGTTTGTCTCATTTTAAGTTCCATGTTAGGAAATAAAACAGAATTCCAGTGAATGAGTTGTGAATTACTATGTGAATTTGGGCTGTGAAAGCAGTCAAAGCAGATAATTCTTGCCTATTAACTGTGCTTATCTCATGTTCAGTTGTGTAAATACTTTTTTTAAAAAATCCATTTTCCCCGTTTTACTGTCATGAAGATACAAAGGGGACATTTGGGATAAAGGAATCATTATCTAAGTGAGGAAATAGCAAGTGCTTCCCTTGTAAAGTTGAACTTTTATATTCACTAAGTGGTTCAAAGAAAGGATCAGTAAGTAGAAGCTGCTAACTCCTTGCCTCTTCACTTAGAGCAAAATTGTGCTGGTCTTATGAGGAGGTAGCTGAATAGATGACATTATTGGAGGGGCAATGAGAAAGCCCCATGGATCCAGAAAAGATTTATCCAGTACTTGTCTCAAATCCCACCATTAGCAAAGCTCTCCTAGGTTGGGTTTCGAATATTTCCTGAAACTTGGCCAATTAAAATGTCATTAATAGAAGGGGTGGGATTGACACCTTAATCCACCTGCATTTAGTAGAACTAGGACATTGAAAGGAACAAGGACATGGTAAGAGAAAAGAATATTGAATGGGCATGCAGAAAGTCATACAGAAGAGCTAACAGGGGTAATATACAATTCATATAGTCCACCTATCATAGATGAGAAAATGCAGTTTGTAAAGTAGCACTTCCTAAAGTTTGTTCCCAACAATAGTTGCCCAGCATCTAACACGCTGTTCTCAGTTATAGCACTACAGGGTCAAATAAATTTGGGAAACCCTAGATTAAACAAATTCGATGAATTTCTATCCTTCAGGCCTCATTAGTGCTCATATGCATTGTGAATCATGAGCCGAGGAAAAGGAGGAATATATAGAGAACACAGATCCTTATCTATGTAGTATCTTCCGAGACTAATTGATGTAGAAAATCTTCTCTGGAGAGATGCAATGGTTCATCCATGGCAGATGTGAAACTAGCACCCAGCTTTTATGACTCCTAGTTTAATTATTTTTCTACTCTACTGTGCTCTAATCCCATTATTTTGCTTTGAGCAAGTCCAGGACATTAAAAAAAAAGAGCTCAGAAATTCAGGGACTGTAAAAAGTACTCTGCACAAAGCAAAACAACAAAAACTACACCTGCATGAGCTCAAATGCACTCGCTGAACTGTAGTGATCCTGCTCACTCTCTCTTTTTCTTTGATGATAAAGTGAATGTGGCAGCCTGAGAAGCAGCATAGTTTACTCTCTCCACTTTCCCACCTCATCCCTTCGCACTGGTCTACTAGAAGACAAGAGCAATCCCTGCAGGAAAAACAAGAAATGGGAGAATCCAGATGGGAGCATTCAAGGTTCTCCTCCTGAAAGCACACCCATGACCCCCTAAACTCACTCAAAGGAACCCAGACTAAGACTTAGGTTCTGGTGCTCCTAACAGGAGAACATCACCAATCAAGCGAGCTGATATCCCAAGAGGATAAAAATGAGCTAAAATTGAAACATTACAAAATCCTGAGAAGCATGAGAAACATGAAAGAGTGATAACCTAAGGATGGATTGACTTGTATTATAAGAGGCAAAACTAATGGGACAGAGTAAGAAGTTAAAATATACATTATAAATAATCTCAGAGAGATTAAGAAGACTATAAAAAATATGAAGCAAGAAAAAAACAGATAATCAATTTTAATTTTGATATAAACACTTATTGCTAAGATAGAGAGTTTAATGTATGGGTCTATAGAATAATTCAAACAAGCAAAATAAAATTCAACCAATCCACTACATGATTAAAAAAATGGGTATGTAGGGAGAAATTAAAAATAAAAAAAAGAAACCAAAATAAAGCATTGTAAATAGAAAACGTAAAACCATTTGTCCAAAGACGTAATGATTATTATAAATGTAAATGACTCCGACTCAGCAATCAAAAGACTCCTAGGTTGAATTTTAAAGAGATATATCATCCATAAAAAACATTTAAAAACATAAATGACAAAGAAAGTTGAAAATAGAGTAAAAAACACACTAAGCAAATATAAACCAAAAGAAAGCCAAAATTCTAATTTTTGATATCAGCCAAAATAAATAGTATGAAAAAACATCATAAGGAAAAAAGAATAATTTAATCATGGTAAAGGAATAATATAACAAGAATACATAGCAATTATAATAAATATGTACTGGTCTCACTCAATCATAGCTACTGTAACAAAATAAAATAGACTGGGTGGCTTATAAACAACATAAACTTATTTCTCACATTTCTGGAGGCTGAGAAGTTCAAGATCAAGCTGATGGCAGATTCAGTGTCTGGTGAGAGCCTACTTCCTGGTTCATACATGGCAGTCTTTTTGCTAAGTCCACACAAGGTGCAAAGGGCAAGGGACCTCTCTCAGGCCTCTTTGATAAGGTCAGTAATCCCATTTGTGAGGGCTTTACCCTCATGACCTCATCACTTCCCAAAGACCCCACCTTCTAATATCATCACCTTGGAGGTTAGGATTTCAACATGTGAATTTTTGCAGGGATGAGGGGGGACAAAAATATTCAGTCTACAACAGTACTCAATAATATAGCCTCCACTAGATAAAGCAACTGATAAAATTACAGGGAGAAATCTATAAATAGCCCGTCAGGAACTGATAGATCAAAGATTAAGAAGTTTGATCTAAATATATGACCTTTATAGTCACAAGCATAAACATAAACTGTCATCAAGAGGATATGTGGCCAGAAGCGGTGGCTCACACTTGTAATCCCAGCAGTTTAGGAGGCCGAGGCGAGTGGATCACCTGAGGTCAGGAGTTCAAATCCAGCCTGGCCAGCATGGTGAAACCCCATCTCCACTAAAAATACAAAAAA